>NW_026652288.1:95469533-95740709 GCF_009828535.3 Hylobates moloch | reverse complement strand
GAAGGAAGGAAGGAAGGAAGGAAGGAAGGAAGGAAGGAAGGAAAGAAGGGAGGGAGGGAGGAAGGAAGGAAGGAAGGAAGGAAGGAAGGAAGGAAGGAAGGAAGGAAAGAAGTCCACTAGACAAACTGAATCATCCCAATTCCCTCTAAACCCCAGGGTGCCTCCATGGGATCCCTCCAGTCACATTACAATGCTGTGGGTTGGGTCATTTGAGGGAACATCCAGAGAATCACAGATTCTCAAGCATTTGGTCAACACATATTTACTGAGCGTCTGCATCATGTCAGGCACTCTTCTAAGCACTGAGGGTATGGCAGTTTAGCCAACTGACAAAGTTCCATGCCCTCATGAAGCTTTCATTCTAGTCCAAGCACAGACACTAAGCAGCATAGTAAAAACGTGTCAGGTAGGGATGGGTGCTAAGAAGAAAAATACAGGAGAGGAAGTGTTGGAAGAAGTTGAAGCTTTAGCGAGGGTCGCCAAGGAAGGCCTCTCTAGGAGGGGGCATCGGAACAGAGGCATGAAGAAGGCGAGGGAGTAATTCTAGGGGAAGAGCCTTCCAGGAGAAAGAACAGTGAGTGCGAGGGTCCTGAGGGTCCCTAGCATGTTAGAAGATTCACTCTGGGCCAGTGTGAATGGAGCAGAATGAGAAAACAGATGAGATCAGAGTGAGGAAGTAATAGGGGATGAGATCAGAGAAGTCATGGGATGGGGGTAGGGGAGTGGGGAGTTTGCAAAGCTTATTAAACTTTATAGGTGATTAAAAGTGTTTATCTTTGGCCGGGCAAGTGGCTCTTGCCTGTAATCCCAGTGCTTTGGGAGGCGGGCAGATCACGAGGTCAGGAGTTGGAGCCCAGCCTGACCAATATGGTGAAACCCTGTTTCTACTAAAAATACAAAAATTAGCCGGGCATGGTGGCGCACACCTGTAGTCCCAGCTACTCAGGAGGCTGAGGCAGGAGAATTGCTTGAACCCTGGAGGTGGAGGTTGCAGTGAGTCAAGATCACGCCACTTACTCCCTCCAGCCTGGGCAACAGAGGGAGACTCCGTCTCAAAAAAAAAAAAAAAAAAAAAAAAAAGTGTGTCTTTTACTCCAGAGAGATGGAGAACCATTGATGATTTTGAGCAGAGGAGTGATATGATTGACTTATGTTTCAACAGAATCACTGTACTCTGGGTGCAGTAGTTCAAGCCTATAATCCCAGCACTTTGGGAAGCTGAGGTGGGCGGATCACCAGAGGTCAGGAGTTTGAGACCAGCCTAGCCAACATGGCAAAACCCGGTCTCTACTAAAAATACAAAAGAAATTATACGGGTGTGGTAGGGGGCAACTGTAGTCCCAGCTACTCTGGAGGCTGAGGTGGGAGAATCACTTGAACCCAGGAGGCGGAGGTTGCCATGAGCCGAGATCACGCCTCTGCACTCCAGCCTGGGTGACAGAGGGAATGCAAGCAGGGATGCTGGTTAGGAGGCCATTGAAACAATCAAGGCATGAAATGGTGTAGACTTGTGCAGGGTAGAATCATTGCAGGTGGTAAGAAGTTAAATTCCAGATACATTTTAAAGGTAATATTGGAAGACTGAAGCAAATCTCAAAAGAGTTATCTGATTCAACCTTTCACCTGGAATCCCTGGCATATGGACTCCTACCTTAAGACAGCCATTCCACTGCTGGTGGTGACTGCTGGAGAGGGCTTCCTTCTCAAACACAGGCACTCCTCTGTGTGGTGGGGAATCGTTTTCAACTCAAAACCTGCTTCTGTTCCCCTTCTCCCCAAACCCAGCAGGGAGGCCAAAATAAGCCAATCCTCAACTCCTCCCTTCCCTGCATCCCTCTGCTTCCTTCTGTCCCCCATACATGGCCAGGACAAGTGGAATACCTATCCCATACAATAGGCCTTCGAGTATTTGAAGGTGCTATCACATCTCCCCTAAAATCTTCTCCAAGCTAAAATTCTCTATTCCTACACTGGTTCTCATAAGGCAGGCTTAAATATCCACTTTGGACAAGCTCTGGTTTGTAAATGCCATTCCTGAAATGTGGCACAGAACAGAATCCATCCCCTATGACTCTTTAAGTATCCCAATGTGGCCTGACCAGGAAGACCTCAGGGGAACTTTTTCCTTTTGAAATCTGCCAACTCTGCTTCTATTTACATAGCCCAAAACTGAGTCCAATTCTTTGTTCCTGAATTACGTTTTCTCATTAAATCTTGGACCCAACCAGATTCACAAGCTCTTTTCTTTTGGAACTTCTGCCAAAACCTGTCCCCACTTTTGTGCCCACTTTCTTACCCTCATCTACTGGCCTATCCTGTAGTTTTGCAATGGATTGTTTTTTAATTGAAATAACATACAATTTTTTAAAATCCCTGCTGGGTTTTAGCTTGCTATTTTGACCCAGCATTCTATCTGGCAGAGGTAACACTTTTGAACCTTGCTTCAGTCTACCGACGTGTCCTCCCAAAGCAATCTTACTGTGAACATCTTAGCTGGTGCCTAAATGGTGCTAACTTTGACACCAAATGCCTCTTCAGTCTGGTGTGTTTCAGCGGGGCTGTCAGAACACTGACTCATTGGCAGCCAACAATTCTGTGAGGTGTTAGATGGAGCCTGGCCTCAGTATGAAAAGGCTCGGTCATCAAGTAAATATATTCCTCTGAGTTTCCTGTTCATGGACTCCTGGGGGCTGGGCTAAGGGCTGGACCATGATAAAAAGGAAACAGAGGAGATAACAAAAGGAATCAAAATCATGGTACCTGAGCTAAGACACACACAGTAACCCTCCATGCAACAGAAACTGGCCTCAAGTTGAGAGATGGATCCCAAGTTGCTACAGCTGTGGGGATGAGTGATAAGAAGTGACAGGAGAAACCTGCCTTGGTTTGTAAGTATTTGTGGAAGCTATAATCACAAAGAGGGATAAAAATAGCAGTGCTTTCTATGCGTTCCAAGTTAAAGCGCAGAATAAGGGAAGGAAGGTGGGTCCAGGAGGAAGTCAGTGTTTCGGAGCTTTTTGCATACCTCCAGCTTATGCATGCCCTGTGCTTCTCGTGAGCTTTGTGGTCGAGACAGAAATAAACTGAGCTCCTCACAAAATGCCAGTTACTGCACCAGCTTCTTCTCTTGCCCTGCCCTGTCCCTCTTCCCACTGGGCTTAATTTTGAGTTCGGCTCTTAATGACACATCTTTGGTTGTCTCCTTTTGATATCTTCTCCCTTTGCTATTTTCTAGGAGATGGATTGCATTGTTAACCAAATGCTGCATATTGCCCAGTACCTGGAGTGGGATCCCACAGAGCTGAGGCCTGTGAGTTTCTATAAGGATGGGGTGGCTTTGGAGTGAGCTTCTAAGATGGGAGGGGGACACACTCAAGATATGAATGAGTGTTTACTCTGTAGGTGCTCCCAGACTCATCTTCTTACAGGCAGCTTCTTTGGAGTCCTGCACTTTACCTCCTACCTCTCTGATAGGAAAAATGTAGGCAGCAGGAAAACGTGCAGACATAACTGAAATAACCATGCTCATCTTTTCACCAGAAATAAAATGTTATAACAGAAACTCATCAATCAAAGAATTTAGAGAGAACTGTAGAAATTTCTATTAGAAAGCATTGTAGAGATGTTCCTCAATCACCAGATAATATGAATTATAAGAATAATTACATTTGGGGGCTCCTATGTGTCAGGTATCTTGTTATTCACTTTACATTCATTTTCTCTAATCCCTGCTACAGTGCCACAAACACAACAATATTATTTCCATTTTTACAGATAAGCCAACCAGAGCCCACAGAGTCAGGGTGACTGGCCCAAGGCCCAAGGACAGAGCCAGACCTGGAAGCCTGGCCTCCTCACTCCCAGTCTGCTCTGTTCACACTTAACAGGAGGGGAAAGGGGTAAAACACAAACCAGATAATGCGAGACGAACAAGACAGCAGAGGCAGAAGGCAGGTAGACATGTCGATGATGCAAATGGACAATGATTGCTCTTTGGATTCCACAGATATTGAAGGAGATGCTGCAAGGGATGGACTACGACCGGGACGGCTTCGTGTCTCTACAGGAATGGGTCCACGGAGGGATGACCACCATCCCATTGCTGGTCCTCCTGGGGATGGATGACTCTGTAAGTCAACAAGCTGGAGTTCAGAGATCTCTTGCCGTTCAGGAACATTGGGCTCCATGTTAATATCAACATATCACTTTGGCTTCTGCTCCAGACTGCCCAACAGACATGCCGTGACCAGCCCCAAAGTACTCTCTATTCACATTATTTTGTATCCGTTAGTGCCTGAAGTATATTCATTTGACAGACATTTACTACATTATTACTACATTAAAAATACTGTTCTGCAAGCTGTGAGGGAATACAGACACATTATCTGCCTGCAGGAACCTTACACTCAACCAGGCAAAGGGCCACAAACTTCAAAGAAGAATTCTGTCTTTTCAACAAATTAGGTTTAAAAATGCTAAGAGAATTGGCGAAGGAAGAGTGAGAGGAAAGAACGAAGGGAGAGAGGAAAAAATACTGATCTGTTGTGGGGGTGGCTTCCATTCGTGGTATCTTATATAACAATCAAAACAACCAGATAAGGTAAATATTTTTATCCCAATTTATACAGATGGAAAACTGAGGTTCTGACCCTAAGGAGCAAAAGGAGGAGTGAGGATTTGTCTCTGATACCAAAGATATTGCAATTTGTAATATCCCACGCATGAGAGTTAGGCCAGTGGGAAGAAATCTTGGAAGGTGTTGACTTGTCCCTGAAGAATGCATGAGATTTTGATGTCCTGTTCTTGAGAATAAAGAGCAGGTGGCTTTAAAGACCTAGAGAGAGTTTATGGCTTGGAGAACAGCTTGATTAAAAACAGAAATGAAAGAAAGTTCTGGGTGTGTTAGGCAAATCTCCCATTTGATCAGAGTAGGGCATATGTGTAGAGGCTTAATGTGAAACTGATGGTTATATATACCTTCATCTGACCCAGTTACTGTATTCTCTACCTATTTACCAAGTGAACTCACTTCCATACATGAGGTAGGGAAGACTAAAACTAGTAGAAGCACAAATGGTGACATTAAGCATTTACTAGTCACACCAGTTGTGTGACAACACTACTTTGAGATTACAGATCTCAAAGATTACACTTCTTTGAGACTATTCCATAGAGAGGAACAGAACAGCAAGTGCTGCTGGGTGACCCTCTAGTTGACCAAGTTACCTATAATATCTTCATTTCATAGCTCTGCAATTCAGGACTAAAGCTGAGCCCCCATTTCTGAAACTTAAGAACTATGAATCTTGCAATCATTTCATAGCATGTCCAGTGCTTTCCAAGCGCTAAGGAGAAATCAAGGAACCAGGATCTACATGACCCCCTTCTTATTCCTTAGAACCCTAGAAAGTCAAGCTGGAAAATATCTTTGTGGTCCCTGGTTGATCCCCTTTGTTTTACAAACTGAGACCCAGAGAAGTGAAGGAACTTGCCCAAGGACATCCACCAAACTAGCACCAGCGATCATCCCCCTTACTCAGTCACATCGTGCCTCTCACCCAATGATCCCTTGCCAAGAAGCTTTATGTACAAGAACCCATGTGATCCAGGAACCGGAAGGGCTCAGATAAGTTAGATATGCTTTCTGCTGACTTTACTCACTTAAGATTATACTCAAATCAAAATGGAAGTTCTGCTCAGGTGCTGTTCCAAAACACCATTTTTTTTTTTCTAATTTAAGGAATAAAGATGGGACATTTTAGTTATAGGGAACCAATTTCCATTTTCTGTTCTACTTTGGACTTGCTGAGGTTCAAAATACCACCAACTCTTCGCATGGAAAAGACCCACTGTTTTGTGGCAGGAGGAAGGAGAGCCCATTACTTCCTCAGCATTCTCCCCAGTGTCTCCCCTAAATGCCAGATCAGCCTTGTAGAAAACTTTCATTTATATCAGGAAAGTGGCCAATGCAAGTTTAGTTTTATTAATCAAGAGTTTTATGCACTTATTTTTAAATATGTACTTTAAAAGTTTTTAACACTTATTATTTGGGGTTTTGGAGAAAGCCGCCATCAATGTCTTAAAAGTCCATTGCTTCTTGGGCTTTTTCAAAACCCACATACAACCACTGAAAAGTCTGGGGAATCACTGAATGGGATATTTGCAAAACAGACTCTCTCCTAGGAAAGTCGTAGCAGCAGCATAAAACCTGGCAAGCACAAGGAAGGCTACGCCCACGTTCTGCAGCCACCAGCATGTGGAAAGGAAAGAGCCACATGATGGTGCTATAACCCAAGCAGAAACATTACTTTATCCCAAATCACGGTCCGTGCACTTCTTACATCCATGAAAACAGTAGCTGAGAAAGGGGGATGAGCTAACTGACTTAGCTACATTGTTTTCAGATACATTGACAGTCTTTTGGGCTACATGAAGAAGTCTGCTGAAGAGTGCTATCATTTTCCTTCTACCCACACAGGAAAACCCTGGCTTGTGAGGTAGAGGAGAGGGATGGAAAGAGCATGGGCCCTGGCCAGCAAAAGACCCAAGTTTGACTACTCGTTCAGTCCCTCATTATCTGTGTGGGCTTGGGCTAGTTACAGAACCTCTCCAAATCTCTGTTTCTCATTTGTAGAATGGGAACGAATCTACCTCCTTCCATGTCAACAAACACTTTTTAGTTTATTTTGTGTCTCCCAGTATCTGGAATGGAATAAGAACTTAATGAAAGTTTGAATTTACAATGTGTCAGGCATTGAACTAGAAGCTTTACTTACATGATGTCATTTAATTCTTACAAAAATCCCATGAGGTAGATGTTGGTCAAATGAATAAATGAATGAATCAGTCTTTTGATGAATCATTATCAATTTGTGAATGCATTTACCAAAGTGGAGACCATTAGATACGAGGGGTTTTAATTCTATAAAACTCATGTCCCGGAAGAGGCAGGGTTTGAGGTAATGAGAAGAAAATAGCTTCTCTGGCCCAGAGGAGGAAGCCAGCATTTGTAAAAGAATGTGAGCTCCTCTGGAGATGATAACAGAAGCCTGGGCACAGGCCGAGGTCTGGTTGCAGTGACCAGCCCAAATGCATACGCACCCCAGAAGTAAGAATTACATTTGAGTCCCGCACATTGGACACTACGTCCATGACCATCGATCCTCATCACCTTACTGTAGCTTTTACTTTTTACTTACAGCCCAAGAGTGTTACTCTTGTAATGGAGCCTATGAGAAAGGTTCAGGGATAGCACATGCAGGGGGGACATTCCTCAAGCCACAGCCTCAAGCCGTGCTGTGTTCCCCTGGGATGGGATGTGGGAGATGTGGGTGTGACTGTGCGAGGCTTGGTGTACCTAGTAGGTGCAGATGATTTCACTTCTGAACAAAGTCAGGAGGAGATGGTCTAACCCTTTCTCTGTCTGTCTTTTTACTATTTTTTCTGTGTACCGAAAGTTGATAGGAGAAATACGTTGTTTTTACTAAACGCCTTCATCTTGATTATCACACTAGTATATGCACACTGTAAAAAATTTGGAACACACAGCAGAAAGTAGAAATCAGAGAATACAATAAATCCATATTGCTACCAGCTATAGCCAACCTCTGTTAACAGGTTAGTGAAATTACTTCCCATCAAAGATCTATTATATAAAACTGAAATCATAACATATCATCGAAATGGCATTGTTTTTTCACTTAGCATTGTATCATTAGCACATTCCCATGCCATTAGATAGTCTTATAAATATCTTTTTGATTGCCACCTAACATTACATCAGATGGATGTACTACAATTAGCCTTTTGGTAATTTTGAGACCTTTAGGATATTTCCAGCTTTTCATTATTTTAAATAATACTGGGTTAAGCATCTGGCAGAGCACAAAAAGGCTCATCTGCCTTTTAAAAATTATTTATTTAGGATAAAGTCGAAGAGGAGAGATTGGTAAGTCAAAGGTTGTAAACATTTAAAGGAGATAGATGATAGATAGATGATAGATAGATAGATAATAGATAGATAATAGATAGATAGATAGATAGATAGATAGATAGACAGACAGATCAGATTGTTGTTCAGTTTATGCTTCTGCCAGCCATGCGGGAGAGTGTTTATTTTATCCCACATACACATACTTCCATTCAGATGTTTCTTGCTTTTAATATTTGCTAATTTTTAAAACACACGCACACAAAAATTTTGTTTTTATTTGTATTTAAAACAGTAAAAAATATCAATAACTCGTCTTCTGAATATTAAAAAAGAGTCTGATTTAGGAAAAGGAAGAACATGCAAGAGGCAGCCCCTGGCTTCCTCCATCTCAGGGCGGCCAGCTCGGGGTCTCACCTCCTATTACCCCTGCAGGGCTCCAGGGGGGATGGGCGGCATGCCTGGACCATGAAGCACTTCAAGAAACCAACCTACTGCAACTTCTGCCATATCATGCTCATGGGCGTCCGCAAGCAAGGCCTGTGCTGCACCTGTAAGTAAATTTCCTTCAAACCTCTTTCCCCCAGGCACTATCTTGCTCTGCGCATGGTTGGTTGATCCATTGCAGAGAAAATGTTGGTATTTCTGCTTCCCAGTTTGAGGGACCACCCATGTTGTTCCAACAGAAGGAATAAAGCGAGGCCTTCATGTCCTGTTTTTACTCTACCCAAGTCCAACGGACAGGTCTTGGACTATTTATTGTTGGGGGCTTTTTATGAGCCACTGACCCCCTAGAAAAAAATTATTAAAGTCCACAAATAATTTAAAATTTCTCATACTACTTTCAGTTGGGTTTTCTCATCAATATTTATTCTGGGTATGTTCAAAGGAAACTTATTTTTAAAAAATTAATAAGCATTTGGGGCCAAGTATGGTGGCTCACACCTGAAATCCCAGCACTTTGGGAGGCAGAAGCAGGTGGATTGCTTGAGGCCAGTAGTTTGAGACTGGCCTGGTCAACATGGAGAAACCTTGTCCCCACTAAAAATACTAAGGTGCTGGAAAGGATGTGGAGAAATAGGAACACTTTTACACTGATGGTGGAACTGTAAACTAGTTCAACCATTGTGGAAGATGGTGTGGTGATTCCTCAAGGATCTAGAACTAGAAATACCATTTGACCCAGCCATCCCGTTACTGGGTATATACCCAAAGGATTCTAAATCATGCTGCTATAAAGACACATGCACACGTATGTTTATTGTGGCACTATTCACAATAACAAAGACTTGGAACCAACCCAAATGTCAATCAATGATAGATTGGATTAAGAAAATGTGGCACATATACACCATGGAATACTATGCAGCCATAAAAAAGGATGAGTTCACGTCCTTTGTAGGGACATGGATGAAGCTGGAAACCATCGTTCTGAGCAAACTATCGCAAGATCATAAAACCAAACACCGCATGTTCTCACTCATAGGTGGGAATTGGACATGAGAACACTTGGACACAGGGTGGGGAACATCACACACTGGGGCCTGTCGTGGGGTAGGAGGAGGGAGAAGGGATAGCATTAGGATATATACCTAATGTAAATGACGAGTTAATGGGTGTAGCACACCAACAAGGCACATGTATACATATGTAACAAACCTGCACGTTGTGCACATGTACCCTAGAACTTAATGTATAATAAAAAATAAAAATAAAAATACTAAAAGAAAATTAGCGGGGCGTGGTGGCATGCGCCTGTAATCCCAGCTACTCAGGAGGCTGAGGTGGGAGGATCACTCGAGCCTAGGAGGCAGAGGTTGCAGTGAGCTGAGATCACACCACTGCACTCCAGCTTGGATGACAGAGTGAAACTCTGTCTCAAAAACAAAAAACAAACAAAAAAGCATTTTACATTCTGCAAATGCAATGGGAATTAAAACTCTACAGCTCTTTCACTTTTTAATTCCTTTAGTAAAGTCAGAGTGAAAAGGTGGAAAAAACTGCAAGTGGTAGAGGAAAAAGCAGAGAGGAAGACTGGAAAGGTGGACAGGAGAAAGAGTTGGGGAAAAGAGTAATAAGGAGTAGGAAAGAAGGGGACACAGGGAGCGGGAGGAGAAGGCAGAAGGGCTGCAGCAGGAAGGCATGGCAGGCACCAGAGTATGTGGGTGCACAGAGCCCTACCGCCCGCCCCGTGATGTGGACAGCAACACTCAGCCTGAACCCACCAGACACCGGGGAGCTGCTGCTGCAGGGAGGCCCCTTGGCTGTGGTCCAGGTTGAAGTGCTTTATCCAACATGCACGTGTGAATTTGGCAGCAAGTGACCTCAGCCATAAAAGTCACC
The DNA here is from genome assembly GCF_009828535.3 of Hylobates moloch. NCBI lineage: Eukaryota > Metazoa > Chordata > Mammalia > Primates > Hylobatidae > Hylobates > Hylobates moloch. The sequence continues at coordinate 95,730,436 of NW_026652288.1, read as the reverse complement.
TTGGCAGAGCTGGGCCCACTGTCCACAAAGACCAAGCATCAACGGGCTAAAGAAGGGGTCCACCAGGCCTGACATGGTGATTCACGCCTGTAATCCCAGCACTTTGGGAGGCCAAGACGGGCGGATCACGAGGTCAGGAGATCAAGATCATCCTGGCCAACATGGTGAAACCCCATCCCTACTAAAAATACAAAAATTAGCTGGGCATGGTGGCACATGCCTGTAATCCCAGCTAGTTGGGAGGCTGAGGCAGGAAAATCACTTGAAACGGGGAGTCGGAGGTTGCAGTGAGCCGAAATTGCGTCACTGCACTCCAGCCTGGTGAGAGGGTGAGATTCTATCTCAAAAAAAAAAAAAAGAAGAAGAAGAAGGGGTGCAACAGTCTGCCCAGTGCCAGTTCAAACCCAGCTCTCACCCACATTTTATAGATCAATCTCATTCCCATTAAGTTCTAGGCCCGTGGGCCTCTGCTGTTCACATAATGGTAGTAAAAACAACAGCAATAATGTGTGGAATAGCTACTCTGACCCAGACACATGATGCTTTACACAAACTGTCTCATGTACTGCTGCAACATCCCTGCAAAGAGAAAGAGAAAGACCGTTTTCTTCCCTTTTTACAGAAAACCCTGAATTTCAGAGAGGTAAAACAATTTACCCAAGGTCATGTGGATTGTCACAGGGGCCTGCCTAGCCTTCAAAAGCCCTGGACTTGGCCGGGTGCGGTGGCTTACGCCAGCACTTAGGGAGGCTGAGGCAGGGGGATCACCTGAGGTCAAGAGTTCGAGACCAGCCTGGCTAACATGACGAAACCCCATTTCTACTAAAAATACAAAAAATTAGCCAGGCGTGGTGGCACGCGCCTATAGCGCCTGTAATCCCAGCTACTCAGGAGGCTGAGGCAGGAGAATCACTTGAACCCGGGAGGCGGAGGTTGCAGTGAGCCGAGATCATGCCATTGCACTCCAGCCTGGGCAACAAGAGCGAAACACTATCTCAAAAAAAAAAAGCCCTGGCCTTTCTATCCATTTTCCAATGTCCTGGGCATGCAATACAGTGGCACTGGCATAGCCAGGAGGATGATGCCACATACTCCCCTTCAGCAAAAAGCACCTTTCTGGGGATGTGTTCCCGCTGCGTTCACTGCCTACAGAGGAAGGCAGTGAGGCAGGTGGAGGTGCAGCCGCAGCAGATAAGCAGGGACTCTGTCCTCCAAGAACAATTAGAGACTGTTTTGAATTTCCATTAGGCAAGACCAGCCCCACATATCCCCTGCCCTTCACCAGCCACCCAAAGGGAGATAGAGGCCTTGGCTAGGGTGGGAGGGTGGCTGGGCCTCTCCTACGTGGCCATTCACAAGCACCTGCCTTGATTTTTTTTCTTTTCAGACTGTAAATACACTGTCCACGAACGCTGTGTGTCCAAAAACATTCCTGGTTGTGTCAAAACGTACTCAAAAACCAAAAGGAGCGGTGAGGTTGGTGACATCTACTGCCTTGTTCTACTGCATGCCTTATCCAGGAAACATGTCCATCAACATGGATTCCTGGGCAGGAAGGGGCGCTGGGAGCTTCATCCAGTCCCTTCTCTGCCTTGAGGACCACATGTAAACCATTCCGTTCATCCATCAATCCATTCAGCACCTTCCTGGTGCCCACTGTGTGCCAGGCTCCATGCTAGGGGGTACACAGGTTGTAAGAGATGTTCCCCAGCCTGCTCAAGAACTATGCTGTCTAGAAGGAGAGACGGGCACGTAAGCAAAGAACAGAATAGTGAGATGTGTGCTACAATAACACAGCTGTGTGGAAGGTACAGTGGAAGCACAGGGCAAGTTGCACAAAGGAGCTGGCATTGCAGTTGTGTCTTGAACACAAATTGGGAGGACTTCATGAGGCATCGAGGAGGACCAGATTCTCCAGGCAGAGGAAGCCTCATGTGTAAAGGCATGAGACGTGGCTTATTCCAGGATTCATACTTAGTTTGGCATAGCTGGGGCAGAGGATGCTTAAAGGGAAGTGGCAGGAGATGCACTCAGAAAGTGGTGAAATCTGGCCTGAAGCAGGTCTTGTGAGGCCAGCTGAGTGAGAAAGGTGTTTTCTGTGCAGCCGGGGGGCCATTGAAGAGCTTCAAGCACATAAAGATGTGACTGAGTTTGTGAATTAGGTTAATAGATCTGAGTGTGATGTGGGAGAGAAATCAGAGGGAAACTCTTCCAATACTTGAGGCAAAAGGCAGTACTGCGCTGAGGGCCCGACTGGGGTGGGATCCACACTCACTGCTCTAGGATGATCCTGTGCTGAGGTCCCCCAGGCCATGCCGGTTATTGGGTATTTTGACTGTCACACTGGCTAAAGGAGAAAAAATGAAGGGAGAGCTTGAGAGGTAATTTGGAAGTACCACCACTAGGACCAGGATGTGGTGATGGGGATGCGGAGGATGAGAGAGGGGAAAAGGTAGGGAATGGCTCCCAGGTTTCTAACTCGGCCATTGGGTGATGCCATTCTCCAAGTCTGGAAATAGACTTACCTTAAAATGAGCGGGGGAAGGGCACTTTGCCTTCCTGAAAAGGGAAGATTACACGGAGGAATGTGAGTCAGGAGACAGCTGCGAGAGTGGTACCCAGCCCTCCTGCAGAAAGACTCCTGGGAGAGAAAGGCACCTCCTAGGATCTGTGTGCATGCCCCATGGACACTGCATGGTCTCTCATCCACGCCTTCTGCACCACCCCATGCACACCCTGCTCCATGTCCATGCCTTTCACCGGGACACATGGTGTACCTGCTGGATGCAGGCCCTAAGCCTGCACTCTGGCCACCTGTCACACAGAGAACAGAGTGAGGCTGATTAGGGGCCGGCAGGGCACACTCACAAACTTCTCAGCCTGCAGGAGCAACCCAGTCTTTCACCATCTCCTCAGATCCCAAAGAGAATGGGAAAGGCAATGTCGTGTTGGGGAAACAGCTCCGGACTTGGGGTCAGAAGACCTGGCTAGGAAACCCTACTTGGCCACTTACCAGCCTTGGAACCTGGGGCCAGTCACTTAACCTCTCTGAAACTTTCATTTTTTCCTCTGCAAAATGGAAATAATAATCTCAGAGCAAATTCAACTGTGGCCATGTAGATGACAGATTAATTAGCAAACCGAGTTCTTTACACCCTCAGAAGTGCAAGGCACAAGGTGATAAGCTACCAACCAAACGTGACACATCTTCTGGAGCAATAATTTTGCCAAAAACATTCTTAGGGGAGGCCTTAAGCAACTTAATTGCTAAGTAATTTAAAACATTTATTCTTGGACCAAGTGCAGTCACTCACACCCATAATCCCAGAACTTTAGGAGGCTGACGAGGGCCAATAGCTTGAGCCCAGGAGTTTGAGACCAGCCGGGGCAGTATGATGAGATCCTGTCTTTACGAAAAGAAAATACAAAAATTAGTCTGGTGTGGTGGCATGTGCCTGTAGTGCCAGCTACTTGGGCGGCTGGGCTGGGAGGATCGCTTGAACCTGGAGGATCGAGGCTGCAGTGAGTTGTGATCATGCCACTGCACTCCAGCCTGGGCAACAGAGTGAGACTGTCTCAAAAAAACACATTTATTCTTATTTAATACAAACCTGGACCGAATCAGGCAAATATTTCATGGGTTTTTAATACTGCACTTGTAGTTAGGCACTCCAGGGTATGTCCCCCACCTTCTCCCAGAGTCCATATCCACTTCCTTCTGTTATTTGGGGTACCATGATGAAAATTTTTGAGTGAGAATTTTAGTGGGAATTCCAGGGGGAGAGAACTTAGGGCTCAGCCTCCCAGATAGTGGGGCTACTAGCCAGCTGCTATTGCTTTAGCTGCACTGACACACACATACAAAAACATTACCACCATTCCCACCTGTTTCCAAGTGCCTAGCCTGCCCTGGTGGTATTTCCTGGTCATGGAGCAGATACAACCAGCTCCCCAGGAAACAGGTGTGAAAAGCACCAATGGACCCTCACTAATTTCTTTGGACTTTTCTCTAACTTCCTTCTAGAGTGCTTTTTAGTCTCGGCTTCACATTACAATCACCCAGAGTGCTTTAAAACATACTAATCATGTGCCCCACCCTCAAAGACTCTAATTTATTTGGTCTGGAGTGTCAGCTGGCTATTAGGACTTCTAAAAGCTCCCCCAGGTGCTTCTAATGGGCAGCTAAAGCTGAGGAAGGAGAAAGGCGTTACCCAATTGTAGGTAGCCCCATAGGGCCAGGACTGTACCAGGGAGGCCCTTCTAAACATGCTATCTCGTTGCATTGCCCCAGTAACCTCAGAGGTGGGACTTCTTATACCAATTTCCATAGGTCAGGGACCTGAGACTCAGAAAGGTCTAAGAACTGGCCAAAGGCCACCACTTCAAAGGGACTCCAGCCAGTTTTGTCTGTGGCCCACCCAAGCCCTCCAGAGTTCCTCTGCACCACATTGCCTTCCAGAAGAGGGCGCATATAAACACATCACTCTGCAAGGAGTTCTGCAAGACAAACAGATGGACTGCCAGACAAGATGCTGCTCAGAGGCCTGCCTGCCAGGGCGACTGAGCTGTTCAAAATGTGACAAAGTGGGTTTTTAATCTACTTTGATTCGCACAATGGCGGTTAGGCAGGGAAGAACCACATCATGCCATTAGGCAAAGCCACTCAACATCCAATAAGCATCCTCTAAATAGGAAACAGTCCCTCTGGCTCCCCCGCATCCCCTCCCAGATCCTTCTCCTCCAGCCCAGGGCCCCGGGCACATGGTTCTGCCATTTTCCCTGGCATCCTTCGCTTCCCTCCCGCAGGTGATGCAGCACGCATGGGTGGAAGGGAACTCCTCCGTCAAGTGTGACCGGTGCCACAAAAGTATCAAGTGCTACCAGAGTGTCACCGCGCGGCACTGCGTGTGGTGCCGGATGACGGTGGGTTGGCGCCCAGGGCGGCCCTGCTTCTTTTCAATGTTTTTTTGCCCAAGCTGCAGCCCAGGAGCAGTGAACATCCAGCCAGAGGGCATGAGCAGAGCCAGGGGAGCAAGGCTAGGAAGGCCCCACAGCCACTATTCAATGCCCTCAGCCTAACGATGCTCCAGTGAATTACCAAGCTGCCTAGAGAGAGGGCACCCCCGAACCAGGGGAGTGAGGACTGCTGAATGAGAAGCTGGCCAGTCCACTGTCTCTGTGGCCTGGCAGCTGGGATCAGCAGGCCCGACTATGAACTTCTTTTACCTGGGTGTCACCTAGGGCCAGGGACACTGACAGAGTGGGAGAAAAATTGGACAACAGGAGCATCATAGGAGGGGGTGCCTGCTCTGAAGGCACATTCCTCAGAGCAGCCCCACTGCCTGGGCCAGAGGTTTGGACCTGCTGCCACCAGCCACAGCACATGCTAGAGTCCACAGCCCCGCTGGACACCCAGAGTGCCACTGGCAGCCACTGAGCTGGCCGACCTGCCTGTCAAAACTCAGTGCCAGCTCTTGTCCTTCTCCCCAGGTATCAGCCTCAAAATGTAGGTTTCTCCAAACCAGACTGCAGAACTCTCAAAATACAAAGGTTGAATCACAAGGTTTACTCTCAGCCATCCATGAGTTTGTTCATCAAGATCTCTCTCCTCCCAGAGTCTCAGGGCCTGGAGAGCACATATCTAAGGGGGCTCTGGAATCAACACGGGGTGCCACACTGAAGGGTCACAGGCCGGCTCATGACCATGTCGCTTCGGTAGCCATGAGCGGCTCTTGGCCTCTTTGCTCGGCCCATGGCAGGCTTTGCACCCTTAACCACACACACATGCGCGCGTGCACACACACACACACACACACACACACACACACACGGCAATGCTGTCAAAGCCAGCAGTGCATCAGGATTTGGGGGAGCACTAGGCAGCTCACCTCTCCCCCAAACCTCTCCATCTTCATGTTTGATGTTTCTTTGCTCACTTTTGCTCACTCTCTTTTTCATGTCTCCCCCCAGTTTCACCGCAAATGTGAATTATCAACGTTGTGTGATGGTGGGGAACTCAGAGACCACATCTTGCTGCCCACCTCCATATGCCCCGTCACCCGGGTAAGGGCTCGTGCCGCGGCGAGGGCTCTAGCCTCTCCGGGTTCTGGTGTCAGATGTAGGCAGCTTCCAGACATTCACATCCCTCCCAGGGCTTCCCTGACAACTCTGGGTTTGTGTTTTCTTTTCTTTCTTTTTTTGCTGTTATTTTAGGTTAGAGAGTACATGGTGGGGTTTGTTACACGGGCAGACACGTCTCGCGGGAGTTTGTTGTGCAGATGACTTTATCACCTGGGTTTTTAGCCCAGTGCCCAGTCGTTAATCTTTTCTGCTCCTGTCTGTTGGGTTTGTGCTTTCAGTATGTGCTTAAAAGAGGTCAGCGCTGCACAGATCGGATTTTGAGAGAAAACTTCTCTGGCCAAACTGTTTCCAATTGCTGGCCACCCCGAATGCCCTGAAGTGACCCATCAAGGAAAGCACATTTGTTCTAAGCCTCTTGCAGGCAGAGCACAGCACAAGGAACCTCAGTCACCACCTATGCATGGCCAGGCTCCCAACCTCCCTCATCTCTGTCAATCTCCCTGCCACATCCAAACCCTATCTCCCTCTACCTCCTGAGTTTGGGTGTCTCAGCCCGATTTGGAAATGAAAGCAGCAAAATTAAGCTCCTTTACCCCCACCTGACAAGTTGTCCCCTGTGTTGAAGACTCCTCTTTCAAACAAGCATCAAACACTTAACTTTGCCATTTTCCCATCTTAAAAATGTTGCAAGTCCCACTCATTCCTCACATCTCACTCTGGACTTGACCAGCTACTTCTTTCTCATTAAAAACCTGAGAAAAAGGCCGGCCACGGTGGCTCATGCCTGTAATCCCAGCACTTTGGGAGGCTGAAGTGGGTGGATCACCTGAGGTCAGGAGTTTTAGATCAGCCTGGCAACATGGTGAAACCCCCTCTCCACTAAAAATACAAAAATTAGCCAGGCGTGGTAGTGGGCACCTGTGATCCCAGCTACTGGGGAGGCTGAGGCAGGATAATTGCTTGAACCCAGGAGGTGGAGTTTGCAGTGAGCCAAGATCACACCACTGCACTCCAGCTGGGTGACAAAATGAGACTCTTTCTCAAAAATAAAAATAAAAAACCCTGAAAAATACCAACATATTGGAAAATCATTTAGCAATATTTACTGTATTGGAATATACAAACTCCATAACCCAACAATTCTCCCCCAGTGCATCTACCTGGAAAATACAAGCATTTATTCCACCAAAATACATGCACAAGAATGCTCATAGCAGCTTTATTCATAACAGTTAAAAACTGGAAACAAGCTAAATGACCATTAACAGGAGAATAGATGAATAAATTGAGGCATATCAGCATCTGGCATTCATAGAATGGGAAACTACATTGCAATGGAAAAGAACAAACTATGCATAGAGTAAAAACATGGAGAATCTCAAAAACATAATGCTGAGCCAAAGAAGCTAGACTCAGAAAAAGATATGCTCTATGAATCCATTATATGAAATTCAAAAGCCAGGCAAAACCCATGTGGTATCAGGAGTCACAAAAGGGTTATGCTTGAAGAGGTAGTTATGAGGCCATCCCCATATACAAAATTCATCAAGCTGTACAATTTAGATTTGAGCATTTTACTATAGGTGAGAAAACCTTAATAAAATAAACATCAGAAAAACAAACAAATTAAACAAAACCAAGAAAAATGACAATATCATATCATTAGATAGTGCTCAGCAGAAGAGCCAAGTCTACGGCCGGGCGCAGTGGCTTACACCTGTAATCCCAGCACTTTGGGAGGCTGAGGTGGGCAGATCACGAGGTCAGGAGATCAAGACCATCCTGGCCAACGTGGTGAAACCCCATCTCTACTAAAAATACAAGAAAATTAGCTGGGCATGGTGGCATGCACCCGTAGTCCCAGCTACTAAGGAGGCTGAGGCAGGAGAATCACTTGAACTCGGAAGGCGGAGCTTGCAGTGAGCCGAGATCACGCCACTGCACTCCAGCCTGGGGATAGAGCGAGACTCCATCTCAAAAAAAAAAAAAAAAAAAGAAAAAAGAAAGAAAGAAAGAAAAGCCAAGTCGCCAAGTCCGAGATTTTTCTTCTCGGAGCTCAAGCTTCTAAATCAGCCAAGTGGAATTCTGCCAATCTCAGTGCTCCCCACTATGTCCCTTGCCTCAAAGGTAAAGTCAGCCCGTGATGTCATCACTGGAGGCTTGGAGAATCCTAGAAAAAGTCATAGGGGTACATTTCTTTATTTAGGTCAGAAGCCCCATGTTGAAAACCTCGTCTCCGTACTACACTAGCTTTCTGATCTCTTTCTTTGTATCAGCCATTTGTTTTTCATCTGATCTCTTTCTTTGTATTTGGCTTCTTTTTCCAAAAGATGCTTGTCTTTCCTTTGTTGTCACAGGACAAGCCAGGTGGGAAGTCTGATGGCTGCGTGTCCGCCAAGGGCGAACTTGTCATGCAGGTACCTCATGAGCTCTAAATCCGATTGCACCTTCTGAGTTGTTCCAGGGCTGTGGCGGGCAGGATGGGGTTCGGGTTCTATAGAAAAGCATCTCAGCATTTGCCTTCTCATCTGACTAATTATACCACCCAGGAGGGCATTTATTTGTGGCCTCTGGTGTTACCTTTGACAGCCACACTGTCAGCAAGTGGTGAGAGGAAAGGTTGGCTGATCCCATTGCTGGTCTTATTGGGCTTTATTACTATTTTAGGAACAAGTTACATAAAACTTTAATATGCAGATGTCCTAAATAATAACAAAGATGTGGCCTAAAAATAGACAATGGGTTTTTCAAGATTGCCAAGCTGTCTCCAGAACATGATCTGCCAAAATGAAGCTAACCAGATCTAAAAGTTCTTCTTAATCCTTAAATGTATACTTAAGAACTCATTTTTTTACTTGGGTTCAGCAATGAACATTTTTTGTGTCTTCCACAGAGTTCCAAGGAATGCAGGGAAGGCAGCCTGGTGAGGAACAAAGAGTACTAGAAAAGGAAATAGAAAACCAGGGCCTCCTCCTCTGCCTCTGAGCCTTAAGTTTCCTCCGCTCAAAGGAGACACAGTAATCCCTGCCCTGCCCACCTTGCAGAGGTGCTGTGAGATTAAATGAGAACATACAGATTCATGTGTTGTGAAAAGTAAAAGGCTGGGTGCAGTTGCTCATGCCTGTCATCGCAGCACTTTGGGATGCTGAGGCAGGCAAATCGCCTAAGGTCAGAAGTTCGAGACCAGCCTGACCAACAGGGTGAAACCCCATCTCTACTAAAAATACAAAAATTAGCCGGGCGTGGTGGGAGGTGCCTGTAATCCCAGCTACTGGGGAGGCTGACAGGAGAATCACTTGAACCTGGGAGGTGGAGGTTGCCGTGAGCCGAGATTCTGCCACTTCACTCCAGCCTGGGCAACAGAGGGAGATTATGTCTCAAAACAAAAAAAAAGAAAAAGAAAAGTGAAACATAAGGCCGAATGCGGGGAGAATCTTAATATGTGAGAAAGCTCTAGACACCTAGAAGGGCACAAAGGTGGGAAACACACACAGGCGCACACACAGCCACACCCGATACATGTATGCCAGTTGTTTAGGGCAGGCAGCCATCGGGTTGTCCTGCATCTGTTCTGATGGGGCAGAGCCCACACTGTATGGTTGGCTGTTAAATACGTTGAGTATCATCTCCAGAGGTGAGGAATTATTCCTCAGCCTCCAAGATGCTTCTGAGCATCACATCGTCACCCTGGGCAGGTGAGACAAATGCTACTATCCTTTTCAAACAACATGGCACTGTGTTTGCTGGACTTTTAGCTTGAGATCTGGAAAAGCAGGCATTAGATATTGAATATGGAGCAGAGCTGCACATCCGCATTGGTGTATCCTTCCACTGAAGCCACAAGTATTTGCTGAGCACCCACTCTTGTGTCTGGTGCTATAGGGTCCTTGGTAGTAGGGTTACACACACCCCACTCTGCTCCCAAAACATTTTAAATCCAGTTGATGTTTTGAGTCATTTATCTAAGAAAGTAAAAAAATAATAATAATACAAATGAACAACAAAAGAAACTCCAGAAGATAGTACATGGTGTGTTTGCTTGCTTACTTGCTTGCCTGTTTGTTTTTTGAGATGGGGTTTCGCTCGTCTCCCAGGCTGGAGTGCAGTGGTGAGATCTCGGCTCACTGCAACCTGCACCTCCCAGGTTCAAGCGATTCTCCTGCCTCAGCCTCCCGAGTAGCTGGGATTACAGGCACGTGCCACCATGCCTGGCTAATTTTTGTATTTTTAGTAGAGACGGGGTTTCATTATTTTGGCCAGGCTGGTCTTGAACTCCTGACCTTGTGAAGCGCCTGCCTCGGCCTCCCAAAGTGCTGGGATTATAGGTGTGAGTGATCATGCCCAGCCAGAATTTTTTTTTGAGTTTGCAAAGAAGGAAGTGGGCATTTCAGGGCATGGAACAGGAGAAGAAACAAGCACGAGCAGACCCATGGGTGGGAATGCAAGAGACACACTCTAGACTTACTAGAGGAGCAAGAGCAGGACTTGGCTGCACCTGCAGCTGACGGTTAGCAGGAATTAGGAGACAGCAGTAGAATAGGGCTAGACTGAAAAGGCCTTTGATTCCAGGTTAGGAGATTTACATTTTATCCACAAAATCCAAATCCTCCTTTAATAACGAGATGTCATTACAAGTTTTTGGGCAAGAGTGGCATGGCTGACCTGCTGTCCTGGGAAGGAACTGTGTAGGGATGGCGTGCAGGACTTACCTAGGGTGGGAAAGGCGCAAGCAGCATGGGGCTGTGGCAGCTGCCAGAGGTAAAGGGACATTTCAGGGAAAGACTTGGCAGGACAAGACCTTCCTTGGATGGATGGATGAATAACAGAAACAGGGAACCAGGAGAAAGGCCGAGTTTCACAGGGAGAGAAGATGGGTCATGTATGAGGCATGTTGAGCTTGTACTGATGGTGAGATGTGCAGTCGACAGTACTACCCACTGGCCAGTAAGAAATGTGGGACCAGGGTTCAGGAGGAAACTGGGGCTGGAAATGAGTGTTTGGAAGGCGCCACGGTGGAAGCGGGTGGTTCACTCTATGAGTGCCATTTCGCTTACGCGTAAGATCAGACGGCCGTGCTTTCTAAGGCCATATTCAGCTGTGTCTCCCACAAAATTTAATCTTGTTCTGTAGGTACAAGACCACATCATTGTTGAATGATTTGAAGCTACAGCACCATTGTCCCATCGCTGATCCCGACCTCAAACTCTCATTTCCGTTAACACTACTTAAAGGCCATTCAAACAGGAGACGCTTAGCTACTTAGCCCCTCAGAAAATTCAGCCAGTGGAAAAACACCTGACCGCCTGCCCTCCTGCTTCTCATCTGCCTCTCCGAAGCTGTCTTGGCTTCAACTCTCATCTCACCCCACTTATTGGATGAAGCAGAGCTCATTTCTTTTTCTTTTACCCTTCAAGTACAAGATCATCCCCACCCCGGGTACCCACCCCCTGCTCGTCTTGGTGAACCCCAAGAGTGGAGGGAGACAAGGAGAAAGGTACGTTCTCTTCTGTTTCAAAGTGGAGCAACTAGGGCAACATGACTCAGGCCCTTCCTCCCCTTGGCAGGAACACAGCAGGCTGTGGAAACAGGCAGACTCAAATCCCAGCACTGCCACCTGCCACTTTATGACCTGGTCCAAGTGACTTAATGTCCCCGGGCCTCGGTTTCTCCCTCTGTAAAATGGAGATAATTATCATTCCTCCTCTCACAGGTGAGACTAGACACGGTGCTTAGCCCACGGCCTGCCACGTGAGCCATTATTAAGACCACTAGAGTTAGACCACGCTGAGATGCCTGTGCCTTTCTTCTCAGATCTCTTGATTTAAGAGATGATGGGGGGCCATTGATTAGGACCTCCTGGGCTACCATCACCCATGAGAAGCCAGTGCATCCACCTCATCAGTTTGCTGAAATGCCCAGTTCAGTGGAGGCTAGAAATTGCTAAACAGCACAGGAGGACAGAGGGAATGGTTAAAGCAGCTCTGCCTCCCAATTCCGGGATCATTAACAGATGGCACCGTGCTCTGGAATCCAGGTTAAAAAATAATAATTAGTAGAGTTAAAGCAAGAACTATGAGGACCCCCATCCCCGTCCAAGGGGCAGGACACCCCTCCTGAACTGACCTGACAATTCCAAGCTGGAGCCAGGAAAGCAGGCCCGGGTGCAGTCACGGCCTCTCAGCACCCCTCCTCCCCCACAGCCCAACGCCACCTCCTGCATTTCCTCCTGATCCCAGGACTGCAGGGGGCCTCTCCCTGGGGAGGAGGGGGGTCCTGTGATGCTTTTGTACAGTCTGCAGAGGGCAGAATCACACTGCCTAGACCACACAGAACATTTGGGAGAAGGTCTCTGTGAAGGATAAAGCTTTAGAATGAAAGTTCTGTTCTCTGGGTTTCTCTGCCCTGTCCTCTTTGTAAGGGGTGATGCTTCTGGGCTTAGAAGCCGGATTCTAGGTTGGTAGTTCAGCCTTGAACCAGGGGTGATAACACGGGTGATGCCAGGTGGAGCCTGGACGCCAGGGTCAGCAGGCAGTGCCCTCCCCTCCGGGGTTTAAATGAACCCTCATCCCTGCCACCAGTGGGCTCCAGAGGTGTTCGCCCTAATGTGACTTCTCACGATGACATATTCCTTCTCTGTCTCTCTCTCTCCCTCCGTTTCTTTTTTTTTCCATAGAATTCTTCGGAAATTCCACTATCTGCTCAACCCCAAACAAGTTTTCAACCTGGACAATGGGGGGCCTACTCCAGGGTATGGAGATCACAATCTTTACCTCTTATTTCTACCCCTCCCTTTTAAACTCCAATGAAGATGCCTCTTTTGTCACCTTTTTTTTCTGTCGTCTCTCAGCTTGTCCCTTCCTGCCATTTTACTCCCTTTCTCTGCTTTTTCTCACGTCTTACTCTGACTCCTGGAGATACTCAGGATGCCCAGGAAGGATAACTCTGTTTGAGAAGTGGCCTCCTGTAGCTTGTCCTAGAAAAAGTTGTTGATTTTATAAGAGGGGAAAACTGCACGTACCTTTCATTTGATTGACAGGAGGAACAGGCTGGTAAATTATTTTAACTTATTTGCAAGGCTCTGTTAGCTGGTGTCTTCATACTGAATCATCAGAGAAGAGAAAGTTTTCTTATCATTGTCAGTCAGCAGTTTGGAAATCTAGACAGTGACTCGGAGTTCTGCCTTGGTGTTCCGCTGTGGGGTCATTTTAGGATCGAGACAATTACTTGTTCAATGGAATTACTCTTGTTTTCTAAATCATTCGATTTTGAGGTTGTTTTGCTCCTTCTGCCACTTACTCATTGGCTATTCTCTGCTCGTTAGCGTGGGGTTGTAAAGAGGCCTGGTGGGAGGCGTGGTCCCTGTGTCTGCAGCTAATGGTGAGCTGCAGACTCACCTGGTCCCTGTGATGCTGCAGACTCACCTGGTCCCTGTGATGCGGCCCCTCCAGCACCTGGGCTATTAAGCCGGGAAAGCCTGGGCTTCCTCCCAGTCCGGGCCGGTGCTCGAGAGCCCCCTGCTGGCCGGCCCCGGACCCGGGGCTGTCTGCATACTCTGCGCCGGGCTTGCCCAGCACACAGCCACTTGGCCCCACCTCCAAACCGGGATTTCTACTCCGGGTTCAGCAAGACCCCTCAGAGAGGTTGGAGTAAGGACTCTGAAAAGAGAATTTGACCCTGTCTTTGGCTGGCTGACACCAAAGCTATTATTTATGGCAGCGGTAGTACAAGGCCCAGTTAGAAAGAAACGTAAGTGCAGATTCAGTACTCCTGCCATGATTTACCTGTAAAACTAATTTCAGAACAGAGCCCACCTCTGTATACCACTGCAGTTGCCATCACAGTCACCATGATTGCCGTCACTGCTGAACAGCACAGCCTTGTGACGGAGCAGCCCCCCACAGACACCTTTACCAGCCCACTGTCAAAACTTGCAGACAGTCCTCCAGCTTAACCTCATGTATTCTAAATTGTTTTCATCTGAGATGACGAGCCAGGTGGCTACTTCCCGGGCTGATGCACCCTGAGGGTCTCTCATGTGCATGTCACTCTGTAATCAGACAAGCTGCCTAGCTGGAGGGAGCCTCTGTTCAGAATTCACTTCCCGTCGTCGGAGAGCAGAGTTCTGCAAGAGAAGTGGAAGAGAAGGAATGTGTTAATTTGCCTACACATGCATCAGTGATTCTGAAAGCTCCAGGGCTCTTTTCAGACCACCAGCCTGGGCAGATTGGAAATATTGACCTTTGGCTTCCCAAGTTCCACCCCCAAGGTGTCCGCAGGGCACATTCATTCTAAAGCAGAGGTTCTTAACTTTTTTGTGCCAGGAACCCCCTTGGCAGTCTGGTGAAGCATATAAACTCCCTCTTGGACTATTTCTTAATGCATAAAATAAAATAATAAAAGGTGACCAGGGAAGCCATATCAAAAAATAGTTATTAAAACACTAAAATTAGTGATATGAGAATATATGAGCTTCACCAATACATTAAATAGGAAGACCCAGAAGTGGGTCTAATAACTACCGTAAATTCTAAGCAGTGATGAGCATGGCGGTGGTATGAGGCATCTGCCACAACCGTAATGAAACACTAACATGGCTGCGATTTTGACTGCTGACAAAGTCATGGGTACCGTTCAGACCTCTGTGGGTTGTTGCCTACATGCTGAATTGAAGGAAAGACTACTAATTTCAGTTTGAGCTTAGAGAAAATAAGAATGTAATATTTTCTCCTCCAAGTTCATGGCCTCCGAATCTGATCCACAGAACACTTGGAGGTTGATGGACCGCAGGGTAAGCACCCTGCTCTCCAGGGTTAAGGCTCCTGAGAAGAGAAGAGCATCACTCCACTCACTGTGGCCTACAGGAGAGTGAAGTGAAGATCCAGCAAATTCGGTGCATCTCGCTTACCAGGGCGGGTGTCAGGACAGAGCAGGCAGGAGAGCCCAAGAGGAGTGAAAACACTGGGGGCTATTTGTATTGACGCCAAAACTCTGGACTCCTCTGCGTAACTAGTACAGAATTTCTAGAAAACCGTTTTCCATTTGTGGAGTCAGACTTCCGAATGTTGAGTCAGATTCTCCTTGCACAAGGATGGCCCCCTTGGCCTTGGCTCCATATTCAAGGCACTGCATAGTAACTTCTGGTTTCAGAACATGGAGTGACCCTTTCAACCGCAAAAGGAATCGAGGTCTTAACATACTCCTGGGGAACAGGGCAGACTCTGACTCAACGTGAATCGGTCAGCCGCAACCTAGTAACAAGCCCATTTTGGCCTTTCTTCTTCCCAGGTTGAACTTTTTCCGTGATACTCCAGACTTCCGTGTTTTGGCCTGTGGTGGAGATGGGACGGTTGGCTGGATTTTGGATTGCATTGGTAAGCATGGGCTGAGAGGGCCTTTGCTGTTTATCTGTAGTAAGCATATTTACAATCAGCAGAAGGCAATAAAAAAGAAAGAGGCATGGAGCCATGTCTGTTCATCCTTATATCTTCCCCTGAACCAACACTTGACTAAATATTTGCTTTGGGTGGACAAAAAAAATAAAGAAATAAGACAATGGAATGATTCCCTCCGATACAGAGGTAACAGTTTAGTTTCAGGCCTTCCCTGTAAAGCAGATCTGTCATGGCTGGGGTTTGGGCAGTGGCAGGACAGGCCAGATTTGGGGGGTGGGAGGACAGGAGTGGAATTCTGGGCAGATCCTTTGGGGTTGGTAAAGGCCAGAGAACTAAGCATAGATCGTAGCCTGGGACAAATGAACACCCGGATCCTGAGCCCAGAAAGTGCATCTACAAAGTACAGATCAGTGCAAGCAAAGAAGGACCACACTGAGCTGTGTCCACTACAGTAACCTAGATAAAAAGGCCCAGGCTGGAAGGCTGGTAGCCTGAGTTCTACCTAGCTCTACCTGGATCTGTGGGTCCTCGGACACATCAGCCCCAGTAAGTGATGGAAACTGACTGAAATTCTGGGATGGAAGCAGAGTCAAGATCTAACCCTACAGAACCCAGACAAACACTGCAAAGTGTAATATAAGGACAAGAAAGCAGCCGGGGGAGCACTGGGGAGGACAGTCATCAAAGTCAGAGACTGGGCCCTGAGCAATGAGCCCTGGTCTTTCCATTCTTCATCCCACAAATGCTGCCTGTGCTCCACGATGTGTCAAGCTCTCCCCCAGGCACTGGAGATACAGCAGGGAATGAACGGACAAAAATTCCACTTTCATGGAGCTCACCGTGTAGAGGAAAGAGACAGGCAATGAACATTTAAATAAGTGAGACACAGTATGTCAGGAGGTGTTTAAAATACAGCAGGGAAGGGGCACAGGGAGCTCAAGGCTGCAATCTAACACCTCACAGAGAAGACAACTTTGGCATGGAGATCTGGAGGAGGGGTGAGCCAAGTGGATACCTGAGGAAGGGCAGTCCAGGCAGAAGGAACAGCAAAGATGAAGGCCCTGCAGTGGGAGCAGGCCAGGCTGCTGGAGGCAGGCCAGCATGGCTAAAGCAGAGTGGATTCGAGAAAAGCTACAGAGGATGAAGCAGAGGTGATGAGGGGCCAGGTGACTAGGACATATAGGACATTCTATGGAATATGGCTTTTATACTGGGAGGGTCCGAAGACACTGGATGGTTTTGAGCAAAGGAGGAACATGACAGATTAAGAAAAGAGGGCAGAAGTGGGGAGATCAGTTCGGAGGCCACTGCAGCACTCCAAGAGAGAGATGTCCAGGGCTTGGACCACAGGAGAAACAGAGGGGTGGTGAGAAGTGGCCAGCTTTTGGATATCTTTAGAAGGTGAAGGCAATACTGTTTGCTGACAGACTGGATGTGGGAGATCAGAGGAAGAGGGAAGTCAAGGATAAGCCAGGACTAGACCGTGACCAGGGCAGAGAGAGCTGTGCCTCCGGGGGCTATAAGTAGACCACCTAGCTGGGTGAGAAAGCTGCAGGACCGTACACCTGCCACCCGCCACTCCCCCGGTCGCTTTGGTTGCCATGGACACAGCCCTGCCAAGCAGCCACCCACGCTCTCCTGTCACCTTGGGCTCTAGAGTTGTTTGTGGGAGGAGGGAGGAGTCCTCTGGGAGCGAAGGAAGGAAAAGCTGATCCGCAGAGGGTGGATGGCTGCGGTACCGGACTACTCACACGGCTCCCTCTCCACCACGAGGGAGAAAGTAGGCTTTGGTGGAGAGCTTTATGCAGTTCATCCACAGACGACACAGGTGATAGAAGCTGCTCAAAACAGAAAAAAGGAAGATCACAGAAGGAGGAAGAAACATTAGTTTTTTTCACAGGTTAGTGACCCAAAGAGTAAAAAGCAGAAGCAAAAGGGATAACTGCGTAAGATACTCATCCATTCACTCATTTCAGCACTTGTTCAGTGCTCTCCAGCGCCCCCACATGGTCCCCTCTCTGATCTGTTCTCTCGCTACACCCATGGTGATCTTTCCTGCATGTCACTGGGTGCGTGGTGTGCATAAAGCACACTAGTGGCTTCCATTATTCTTAGGATAAAGACAAACCTCTTGAAGTAATCTACAGGGCCCTGGGTGGTCCAGCTGCTGCACACCCTTCCAGCCTTATTTCTACCTCCATCCCTCTCCATCTGGACTCAGGTCCCGGCCCATCTCTCAGACCCCTGGGCATTCCAGTCTCCCTTGCACCTCAGGGCCTTCACACAAGTTGGCCACCCTGTCTGCAGTGCTGCCCCAGCCTTCGCTCAGTCAGCTTCCACTCCAGATCTCAGCTGACATGTGGTTTCCTCAGGGGAGCCTCCCCTGACACACCCACCAGCCTCAGCCACCTTCTTATAGGACAGTGCTCCTCTGTTTTCCAACGTGAATGTGAAATGATGCATTGTCTCCATGGATTCCTCATTATTATCTGTCTGTCCCACTGGACAGTAAGTAAGCACCATAAGAACCCAAGCCATGGCTTTTTTGCCCACTCTCAGAGCTGGAGCACCTAACACTGCATCTGCATATAGCAGGCTTCAGTCGATATGTGTGAAGATGCTGTGAGAATGAGACCCAGTCCCCTTCAGGGAGGTTACAATACATTCAGGGAACAAACAAGGAGATAATTACAAGAGAGTACAATGAGATCATTTCTGGCTCTAAGGAAATATTCTGACGAGGCACCAGGTCCAGGCTGGGGCAACTAGGGAGGGCCTCCCAAAGGCAGCTTCTGAGCTGAGCCACAGAGAGCTTTGTGCTTTAAGGAAGTGAAAACACTTGAGAATGGTTGACATGTTGTGTGGGAGGCAGGATGTGCAGAAGGATGAGGCTAGGGAGAAAGGCAGAGCCTGGTTCCTGGGCCTACTGTGGCAGGCTATGGGGCCATGGGGAGCCACACAGCCCCGTCCCAGAAGTGAAAGCAGCGAGCCAGTGTGAGGGGCTGTGGCTCGTGGACTGCCCTTCTTGGTGAAAGCGTGGGTGACACACTAGGAGGGTGGAACTGGAGGTGGAGAGAGCCGAGAAGAGGCTTTTGCAGCGATACCAGTGGGAAGGAATCATACCTGCACTCAGGCATCACCATGGGGATAGAGAGAAGAGATTGCTTGGAGATCTATTAAGGAGATAACACACAGAATGTGATATGTGAATGAATGTGTGAGGGAAAAGGAAAAACCTAGGGTGGCATACAGGTTTCTAGCCTCAACACCATAAGGACAGTTGACCTGCCGAGGTGGGGACACAGAAGGGGCAGACACAGGAAACAAGAGCCTTCTAGGCAAAGGGAGCCGACTGTGCAAAGGCAGGGAGACAGTGCTCTGATCACAAGTTCTGAGGACAATGAGAGAAGCCATTGCATTGCTCCACTCTCTATCTCCAGCCTTCCAGTGGCCATCTCAATCCTGGGTCTTGCCTGTGCTCAGCCATTTCTGATATAGGTCAGACAACCTGGAGGACCTATGAGCTCCCGGTTTGCCAGGGCAGCCCTAGCTTGAGCCTCCCCTGCTGATTCCTGCATCTCTCCCCCCGCCGCAATCACATTGCTCACATCCAGAGGCACCATGCGTGCTGAGGTCTCATGGAAATACCCACCCACCCCCAAGACTGATGGATGCCTGTGCCCTCTTCAGCTCTCCCAGCCTAGGCAATATGCCACCGTAGATCTGAGGCCAGATGAAAACATGTTCTGTTGTGCTTTCTCTGATGGTTCTGTCTGATGTCCTTCACAACTATCAGAAGAGGAATGATTAGGAATCTGTGTCATTGCAATTCTGAGAGGTGGCGAAGTGACAAACTCGTTGTGGGGGCCAAATAACACCTGGAGGTTTTGTTCGTTTAGCTAATGTTAGTTTTTAAACTTTTAAATTTGAGTGGTGAAAAGTTGAAGGTGAGCATCTTCAGCTTGTCCAATGTCCCACTATTCCCTAGTGTCCTAGCCCCACCAGTTTTACTAATCTGTATACCTGCCTAGCCCCTGAAGAGAGGAGGGGAATGGACTTGGAGCCATAGAGATCTGGGTTTGGATCCTGGCTCTGGAATTACTTTCCCTCTCTCCCATTCAAGTATTGACCAGGCCTGGCTCCTACAATCAGATGAGATTGAGCGTGTTCAGGGTAGAATGGTTGTAGACTACTTTCCCTCTGTCAATCTCAGTTTCTTCAGCTACTTGAAGGAGGATAATACCTTACAAGTTTAGGCTGAGGAATAAATGGAGTAAGTGCTGATTATCATTAAGGATTAAAAACATGAAACTTAATGTTTTGGGGTGTATGCTGCCACCCCAAAGGACAATTTAGGATGAAATTTGAATAAACATGTGCAAGTTGCAGGGATACAGATTTAGCTCAATATAAAATACAATTGGACAGATTTAACTCAATTAGTGGTGGTTAACACGCTGCAGATGGGATAGATGGCTTTAGGAAGTAGTGTGTTTCCCATCAGGGTGGTATTCAAACAAAGAATGCTATGGAGGGGTTCAAGCATCAGATCAGGGATAAAAAGACAACTCAAACATTCTACAGTCCCATGGCATATGGTTCTGTTCCTCTGTGTGTCTTGCAGATAAGGCCAACTTTGCAAAGCATCCACCAGTGGCTGTCCTGCCTCTTGGAACAGGAAATGACCTTGCCCGTTGTCTCCGCTGGGGAGGAGGTGAGTCTGCATGCTAGTGGTGCTACCCTGGGAACAGGTGTTCCTGTTTACAGAGATGCTCTACAGAGCTAAACTGAACTTATCCTTTTATGGATCACATTCCACAGTGTAATACTCAACTCTGCAGTCATGTCAAGTCCATGACCCTTTCTCTGCCCTCCATCCCATGCTGAATCTAGAATAGAAGCCCATCTTCTGGGCTCTGGGAGCTTTTTGCTCCCTCACCCCCATGTTTACTATCATCCTGAAACCATCAGCTTAGAGCCTGCTTTCCCCAGTAGAAAGCAATCAACTGTAGCGTAAAGACAAAGACTCATGTGTCCCATCCCCAGAGTCCCATCCAAGAAGGTGCTCACTTAGATGTTTTCTGTGTGAAATTCCCTCTCCCACAAATGGTTGATCTTCTGAATTAGGACTAAAACTGAGGACCAACATGCTACATCTCCAGTTACTTACGGTCACTAGAAGCATTCAGATTATCCTAAGCCCCATGGCTGTGGGCCCTCATTTTGAAATATCCCTGAGAGGAAACACAGAGTGGTGACCAGTTTATAAGGCAAGGGGCAGAGAACTTTGCAAACTGCTGTAGCCCCCATGGAGTTGGGCATGTGCCAGAAAGTGGAGAAGTTCAGCTCAACACATGGAGCAGACAGATCAGGCTGCCGGCCAGAAAAGGGGTGGGGACTCCAGATGGCTGATAATTCAGAGAATGAGTCAAGACCAGGCAGTGCAACGGTCAGTGTTCAATGATCAGCCATGCTTGGTGGGCAGTGTCAGAGCAAGCAGGACCTAGGCCTAGGGGCCATCTTAAAATTCTGCCTGCCACACTGTCCGTCTCCCACATGACACAGCCCAGAAGGATCTGCTGTTCTCCCATGCAGAGTCCCAGCCATCCAGCCCATCGCTTCTCCAGGGTTTGCTTCACTTCAGCTACATAGGCCTGTGACCTTTAGCCAGCACCCACTCCCTCCCCTGTCCCCAGCCTCTGATTACTTTCAGTTATCCTCCCCTTCTCTGTGGCTCAGGGAACATAAGTGTCTCCAGCCCACAGACACAGTGGGGAGTCCCCTAGTCACAGATGCCCTGGGCTTACCTGCCCTCACAACTACCTGTGCATTAGCAAGAACACTGCCTTTCTGCTGCGGTGGCAAATGCAGTGCTGTCCTCCACAGGTTATGAAGGGGGCAGCTTGACAAAAATCCTGAAGGACATTGAGCAGAGCCCCTTGGTGATGCTGGACCGCTGGCATCTGGAAGTCATCCCCAGAGAGGAAGTGGAAAACGGGGACCAGGTCCCATACAGCATCATGAACAACTATTTCTCCATTGGTGTGGTGAGTTGGTCAAAGATCACCTTTCCGCATGGAGAGAAGCGCCCAGGAAGGGTTCTAGCCTTCTGTTGTCCCCTCTGGGTCCCTAGTGTCTACCTGTCTTACCTGCCCCCACAGCCCTGACTTGGGTCCAAGCATTTTGAAACTTGGCCTGAGTGTGGACACCCTGACTGCACCCCCGCTTTATTCCCCATCTCTTGTTTAGGGAGTAAATTCTTTCCTCTGTCATTTTAACCAACACAGGAAAAGACTGAAAATTTTTCAAAAGACATATTTATTCCTTCTGCAATTTGTAGCGGTCATAGAAAAGCAACACCAAGAAATAACCAGGGGACAAGGTTGGTAGGAAACTCTCACATGAGCTTCAGGAACTGGGAATTCTGATCCTCAAAGGAGGACCATGTGGTCCCAAGCTGCCTTGCCTGGCTTAGCACCCAGATTTCCTTCTCTCCTATTTTCTCTTCTCTCAACCCCATTCCACACTCACTCCATGTGCTTCATAAACTTCTAGGGGCGTCTCCTCCCAGCTGACCCCTTAGGCTGAATGCCGTGAGCCTCCCTGATGCTCCCACAGCCCTTATGCTCACCCCATTCATGCACACTCTGCATTAGATTGAAGGAATTGGTTTAATTTACTTATCTGGTGCCCCCCACCGCCATGCACACACACACACTCCTGCAGTGCAAGGACAGCACTCTGTTCCTTTTTCATCCACTAGCCCCAGCACATCTAGTGTAGCTCAGCTTCTGGTCCAAAGAGGATTGGGGTGGGCACTGCTTCCCAGGCTGCCGTGAACAGGATCAGAATGGGAGGGGACAGATCAATCATTTCTATAAATGAAGCTGGGGGTTGGGAGGGGATGGGGGTGCAACAAAGACACTAGCATTTACTTTTTTTAAGAATGACAGAATTGGTCAGGTGCGGTGGCTCACGCCTGTAATCCCAGCACTTTGGGAGGCTGAGGCGGGCAGGTTGCCTGAGGCCAGGAGTTCAAGACCAGCCTGGCCAACATGGTGAAACCCCATCTCTACTAAAAATACAAAAATTAGCCAAGCATGGTGGTGGGCGCCTGTAATCCGAGCTACTCGGGAGGCTGAGGCAGGAGAATTGCTTGAACCTGGGAGGTGGAGTTTGCAGTGAGCTGAGATCACGCCACTGCACTCCAACCTGGACAACAGAGCGAGACTCTGTCTCAAAAAAAAAAAAAAAAAAAAAGAATGACAGAATTATTGAACTATTTGTTCTTTTTTTCAACAAATATTTATCAAATTTATTCCCTAAATTTTATTTTAAGTTCAGGGGTACATGTGCAGGATGTGCAGGTCTGTTATGTGGATAAGCATGTGCCATGGTGGTTTGCTGCACACATCATCCCATCACCTAGGTACTAAGCCCAGCATCCATTAGCTGTTTCTTCCTGATGCTCTCCCTCCCCGCACTTCCCCACAGGCCCCAGTGTGTGTTGGTTTCCCCCTTGTGTCCATGTGTTCTCATCGTTCAGCTCTCACTTATAAGTGAGAACAGACACTAGCATTTATTGAATACCTGTGTGCTCTCCGCAGTGCTAGGCTGTACTCCTGTCCTCACAGGAGTCCTGCAGGTGTCATTATCCCACTCATCTCACTCTACAGATGAGGCTTCGAGACCCTTGACTCGCATGGCAGTGCCTTGCTCTGGAGCCAGGTTCTCTCCCCTCTGTTCCCCTGTCTTTGGAGTTGTGCTGCCCAGTTTCACATGCGTGTGAAACCCTCCAGACTAATCCTCTGCCCCAGACTCTGTGATACCTGCACTCCTCAACCATCCTCAGCTGTGTTTCTTTTTAAATTTTGGTATTTTAATTTTTTTTAAAAGGAAAGAGAAGGAGAAATGATAGGTGGCTTGAGGGGATAGCAAGTTTAAGTAAAGGGTGTTTTGTTTTGTTTTTTGTTTTGTTTTGTTTTGAGACAAGAGTTTCGCTCTGTCGCCCAGGCTGGAGTGCAATGTTACGATCTCAGCTCACTGCAACCTCCGCCTCCCAGGTTCAAGCGATTCTCCTGCCTCAGGAGTTGGGGTTACAAGTGTGCATCACCACATCCAGCTAATTTTTGTATTTTTACTAGAGACGGGGTTTCACCACATTGGCCAGGCTGGTCTCAAACTCCTGATCTCAAACGATCCACCTGCCTCAGCCTCCCAAAGTTCTGGGATTACGGGCGTGAGCTACCACGCCCAGCCTAGGTTTTATCTTTTTAATAAGAAGGCTAAATAGAGAACCATGGGAGAAGAAAGGATTAAAAATAATAATACCTTATATTTACAGAAGGATTTAAAATTTACCATATTCACAGATATATTCTGAAGGGCATTATTATCTCTATTTTATGAGTGAGAAAACAGAGACTCAGATTAAGGGATTTGCCTTCATTTTCTGACTCCTAATCCAGTGCTCTTTTTCTGTTACTAAAGCAGAAGAGGGAAGCATTGCTGGGCCCATGATCAGGTTCTGAGAGGGTGGAGGTGGTGGACTGGGAGCAAGTTTAGGGGTTCCTATTCTGCAATCTGATTCATCCCACTGGATCCCCGGCCTCGGCTGAGGGGAATCTTTCCCTGGACCTCTTCCAGGTGCCCCCTCCAGTGACCCATGCAGATGCCCTCCCTCCTCTTAGTGCTCAAAGGCCCCTCTCCTTTTTGGACCGGCTGCTCAGGCTCCGCTTCCCCCAGCAGGAACATGTGCAGCCTTCAGCTCCTGCAAATTAGACATGACTGACAGGTCCGGGGTTCTGGAGCGTGGGCTTCCCATCATTACAGTTAAAAAAAACTCATATGTCTTTTTCCTATAGTAACCAGAGCATAACTTGCTAACATTTATTGAGTACCTACTGCACACCAGACATAGCTTCCCTGCCAGTGGATGCAGGCATTATCCATTTGTGTTTTTTAAGAAGGAACCATAGCTTAGAGAGGTACGGAAACAAGTTCAGGCTGGTGAGTGGCAGAGCTTGGAATCATAATAGTTGAACTCTAGAGCCAACTGAGCTGTGGACCACTGAGCTTTGTGCCTCTTTGAAGCCCCCTCCAACTTCATGTTGCCAAATGTAACACAGTTTGAGAGAGGGGAATCTCAAAATTTAGTTGTGGTGGCTCGCCACCACCTCTTATCAGAAATGTAAATTCCACCCCCACAACAGATGCTGATTCCTATTCCAACTCAGTAGGTCTGGGCGAGGTCCGGGAACTGGCATTTTTAACAAGCCCCTGAGATCATTCTGATGCAGATGGTCCTGACCAAGTTCTCAGGGAGTGAAGACAACCTACTAGAGCAGAGAAGAATGGTCAAAGGAAGCGGCTCTTTGCTGGCATGGAAGCCAGAACTGAAATAAATGGAGAGGGAAGCAAGGAAGGAGGGGAGAACTGGCCCTCTAAGCAACGGGCTGGAAGCCAGAGCTGAGGAGCAAGACTGGCAGAGCTGCCTGGGAGCTTCTAGACAGCAGGTTACAGCGCAGCTGCCTGCAGAAGCTTCAGCCCCACCTCTTCCCTTTCTAACACACCCGGCTCTGGCTGACAGAAACATGGTTCCCCACACCTCCCTGTCTCAACACAGTACCCTGTATAATATGGTCCTCCTTAGTATCTGCTGACCAAATGGATGAACACATGAAGAGGAATGGACAGCCTTCCCTCAACTAAATAGCCAGGCCCTAAACCCAAGAGCCAAGACTATTCAGTAATCATGGTTTTAATTTATTCTAGCAAAAAAGTAGGAAAAAAAGGAAGAAGGAAGGAAGGAAGGAAGGGAGGGAGGGAGGAAGGGAGGAAGGAAGGGAGGGAGGGAGGAAGGGAAGAAGGGAGGGAGGGAGGGAGGAAAGGAAGGAAGGAAGGAAGGAAGGAAGGAAGGAAGGAAGGAAGGAAGGAAGGAAAGAAGGAAGAAAGGAAAGAAGGAAGGCCCGCTGGCTGGCTAATTAATTGTCCCTGAGGAAACACATATAAACAGATTCTCCATCACTCTCAGTGGTCAAGATAATTTACCAACCTTGGGCTGACTTATAATAATCCAATCTATTCATCTTTCCAATTATGAACAACTTCACAATATCTTTCTCGTGATTTTTTTCATACACCTTTATCTTATCCATGTTTAATATTATATTGCAGAAGAATGAGAAACCAGGGCTGTTCTCATCTCATTGGTGTGCCCTTGGCTTTCTCTCAATAAAGTGTTTGCAGGGTTTGTATGCTCGCTCTTTAAAAGTTGAAAAGAGAAATTCTTGAGAAAACAAGTAACCAACACGCAACCCTAACAGAGTCCAGGGCTGACATTTGCAGAAGGTCTGGCTCCCTATTTGACTTCCCAAACTTTGTAAGAGAAGTAGGTATGTAAACCAAGGAAGTTTTACTTCCTTATGATCAAATAGAGGCGGACTCCGCTGGCAAAGAGAGCCCTGCCAAGGTCTTTGCCTGTTTTGAAGGACCTAGAATATCTTATGATATCAAACGTCTGTTGCTTTGTATTTATAAAGATGATGACAATGACCTCTGAGGCAGTGCCCTTGGGTGCTATGGGTAGAATTTTCTCTGATGAGTTTACTGAGACCCCTTGATGCCAA
Organism: Hylobates moloch; assembly: GCF_009828535.3. Classification (NCBI taxonomy): domain Eukaryota; kingdom Metazoa; phylum Chordata; class Mammalia; order Primates; family Hylobatidae; genus Hylobates; species Hylobates moloch. The sequence continues at coordinate 95,704,335 of NW_026652288.1, read as the reverse complement.
CAGAACCCATTTAATAGCTGAGGGAATAAATAAGGCAGGGTCTCCTGGCCTCTCCAGGGAGTGACTGTGCCCTCATTGCTATGACAGCCCCATCCACACATCAGTTTCTCACCAGTGAGAAGCGAAGAAAGATCATTGGCCTTATCAGTCCTTCTAACTGATAATATCTACTGGCAGGAGATTTTAAACACAGTCATTCAGGATGCCACTTCCTCTGACTTCGCTGGCCTGCTCCTCCCTGTTCTTTATTTTTAGATTAGCAGAAAATGTCAGGATGGCCAGGTATCAGTGACAGGAAGTTTGGGACTACAAAATAATTCCCAAGGTATGTGTAACTCTGAACTCCTCACAAGCTCTGCTTTCATGAGCCTTAACAGGACGAGTGAACAGCTAATCCCTTGATTCAGTGAAATCTATTTCTGATGCTAGGGGAGCCCAGGGGCCAAGGAGAGGCCACAGTGGTCGCACTGACCCAGGCACCGTTTTCCACCTTGCAGATCGTTCCTAGATATCACCAGACAAGCTTCCCACCATGATAAGCGTCCTACACATAGGGAATTGCTCAACAAGACATAATTTTTCCTGCAGATTCTTGGATTCTGCTGGCACCAAGTTATTTGTCACCTGTGGGAGCCATGAAGATACTAATACAGTGGGACTCCCCAGAGGGACATGGACAAGAGTCTACACCCTTTTCCGTTCCCCAATCTCCCATAATTTTCAGAACAACCCAAATTTCAAATAATCTGTCTTATGGTCTCCTTTCTATCTTTTTATCTCCATAAATTGCCAAAGTGACTTAGACCTGCATTATCCAATGTAATAGCCATCAGCCACATGTGGTATGATGTGCTTGAAATGGGGCTTGTCTTAATTAAAATGTCAAGTGAGGTGTAAGTATAAAATATACGATACATTTCAAAAATGTGATATAAAAAAATTTAATGTCTCAATAATTGTTCTATTAATTCCATGTGATGATAATATTCAAGGCTTATTGGGTAAATGAAAATATATTATTAAAATTAATTTCAGGCCGGCCGTGGTGGCTCACACCTGTAATCCCAGCACTTTGGGAGGCTGAGGTGGGTGGATCACCTGAGGTCAGCAGTTTGAGACCAGCCTGGCCAACATGATGAAACCCCGTCTCTACTAAAAGTACACAAATTAGCCGGGCGTGGTGGCAGGTACCAGTAATCCCAGCTACTCGGGAGGCTGAGGCAGGAGAATCACTTGAACCCAGGAGGCAGAGCTTGCGGTGAGCTGAGATCATGCCACTGCACTCCAGCCTGGGCAACGGAGTGAGACTCCATCTCAAAAAAATAAAAAAATTTAAAAATTTTTTTAAAATTAACTTCATCTTTTTTTTTTTTTTTACTTTTTTATGTGCCTACTAGATTAAGTTACATTTACATGTGTAGCTTACTCTATATTTCTATTGGATAGCACTGGCCTAGACATTCCAATATCTCAGAGTCCAAATGACTGATGCATGTACTTGGAAGGGGCCCAAATTTCTTTGTCCACCCATGTGCTTGGAGTTGTAGTTCAGGAAAGAGGCCCTATGTCCATACCTTCCACCATCTCCTCTTCACCCCACACCTGAAAGAAAAGACTTCAGAGAGTAAGGCTATGAGAAATACTATCATCACGTCCATGGATTTGTAATTCCCATCTCCTGTCTTCGGAACAGAAGTCTCGCTTTGCCTTAATTACCATCAAGAAAGAGTTTATGCCTTAATAACCAAGAAAGGGTTTGAACCATCGTAGCCCTGGTTTCCCAAATTTAAATGAAGTCACTACAGATTGTAAATATGCTCAGGTCATTGCCTGACATAGAAGCTCCAGAGAGTGAAAGTGAATCTCGACTCTCTTTTTAATCCCCAGGTAGAGAAACGTGGTCAGAGTCTTTACCCTCATTGCCTTTTTAAGACTTAGAAAAGGAGGTGCTCTACTCTCTCTTGCTACTTTGTGTATTTGCCAAGGTATTACATTGTCAAATTAGGCACCACGTGCTTCACTAATAATGTTTTAAAGGCTGGTCTTTGTAAAAAGCATCTTTGCAAAACCTAGTTATGGAAAAACCAAGGACAACCAGAACTGCATGGAAGGAGGGGGCCTGTACACGTATCCCAGAGAATAAAAAAGCTGGGAGTCAGTCAGCAGTATTGGGGGTAGGGGATAGTGAAGTACAAATTGTGCCAGGCAACATGTGATTGCTTTTTTCTCCCCCCCACTTTTTTCTTCCTGACAGAAGAAAATTAGTGCTTCAAAGGAACAGAAGTAGATGGAATATTTTCTTGAATTTTAGAGAAGCATTTGACAAATGTCATATGAATCTTATTGAGGGTGTTCACTGAAATTTGCTCAGAGAGTGGGAGGTGGGCATAGTCTGGGAGCATGAAGTGCTGCTGCCCAGGGAAGTGGTGCAGGCTGGACAGGCCTCAGGGACAGAGGCCTCCTTGGGGTCCACACATCTCACCCATGCACCCATGGGGGTGCCTCTCCAAGACCTTAAACCCTTAATATATCTTAAACTAAAAACTAAATTGGCCAGGCACAGTGGCTCATGCCTGTAATCTCAGCCCTTTGGGAGGCCAAGGTGGACAGATCACCTGAGGCCAGGAGTTTGAGACCAGCCTGGCCAACATGGTGAAACTGTCTCTACTAAAAACACAAAAAATTAGCCAGATGTGGTGGCGGACACCTGTAATCCCAGCTACTCATGAGGCTGAAGCGGAAGAATCTCTGGAACCTGGGAGGTGAGGTTTGCAGTGAGCCAAGATTGTGCCACTGCACTCCAGCTTGGGCAACAGAGTGAAACTCTATCTCAAAAAAAAAAAAAATAATCAATAGCTAAAGTTTAAATTTTAAACTCTCAAAACATCATTTTAGCAAAGAATGTTTGCCAATCACAAAATAAGCCCATCTTCTCCTCTTGCCCTGCCACCTTTCAGATGTGGGCTGTTGGACTCCTGTGCCAGGTGCACCTCACCACACAGAGTTCATGCTCAAAAAGCTTCTTCATAGAACTATACCTCTTGATGCTTAAAAACACACACAGAGGCCAGGTGCAGTGGCTCACATTTGTAGTCCCAGTACTTTAGGAGGCCAAGGCGGGCAGATCACCTGAGGTTCAAGACCAGCCTGGCCAACATGGCGAAGCTCTGTCTCTACTAAAAATACAAAAATTAGCCGGATGTGATGGTGGACACCTGCAATCCCAGCTACTCAGGAGGCCGAGCCAGAAGAATTGCCTGAACCTGAGAGGCAGAGATTGCAGTGAGACGAGATCATGCCACTGCACTCCAGCCTGGGAGACAAGAGCAAAACTCCATCTCAAAAAAAAAATTTTCTGTAAAAACCACACCAAAATTTTCATATAAGAAATAGAATTAATATGTATTTGATGAAAATTCACTGCATGGAATTTCAGGTGTCTTGTAGCTATATATTCCAGTAAATGGATTTCTATATTTTTCATTGCAAAACAAAGCTAGTCAGCTCCCTGGTTTCTGTGTCACCCCCCATCTCCGGCTCAATTAGCCTGTTTATTTCTGAAGCCCAGCACCTGCACCCAAAGTACCAGCATGGGGCCTGAGCAGTGAAGGGGCACTACACATTCTTCTGCTGGAAAATGAGACCATTGTCGTGGGTGGAAGACCGAGTTTGAGGAGGAAAGACGAGTTCCGTTTCAGGTTTGAGGCTTAGGGTTGGCTCTAGAGATTGATACTTTGGAGCTATCATCATTCAGATGCTGGTAACAGCCACGAGAACTCACGAGATGGCCACGCTGTGGAGTAGGGGCCGCAGGTAGAACCCAGGGTTAGGGAGTTGTGGTCAGGGGATGGAGAGCCCAGGAGCACAGAGCATGACAGCCATCCTAACTGTGCGTGCTGGAGTACAGGGCGCCACTAGTGTGGCAAAGGGATGTGCTAATAGGAAGGCAGTGTCCACATGATGTAGTAATGACTCTTATTGGCCTTGGAGAGAGTCCTTCGAGTGAAGTGATCAAGAAGCAGAAGCCAGAGTTTAATTTTGTTTTATTATCTACTAAGCATGTTATCCAATGCCACTAATTATTTCTATTGGTGTGGACGGTTAAGACTTAATATCTAATAGCATCTACCAATGTCAGGTTTCTGGTTTTGACAATATCCTATAGTTATATAAAATGTTATCACTGAGGGAAGCTGAGTGAAAGGGACCTAGGAACTCTATGCTATTTTTGTAACTTATTGTGAGTCAAAATATTCCAAAATAAAAACTATTTTAAAAAGAACTAATATGGAAAGTCATTTCCACAGACTCGTGCTCAGCCCCAAACACAGGCTTCTGATCTCTAACTGCTCACAGACTCTCAGTCTCCCCAAAGGGCAAAGGCTTTCCCCTTCACTCACCCCTGAACTATCTGTTCTCGGCGGGCCCGGGCTAGAGTGAAACAGCAAGGACTCCAGAGTCAACTGGCATACGCTGTAAGAGTATTGGTGGTGCTAGCTCATCCCCTTGGAGGCGGTGTTGAGCCTCTGTTGGCTCCACGGATGTGACCTGGAACCCCACCATGCGATAGATAGAGTCCCAGGGCTGGCATGACTCAGCTAGGGCATGCGTGCGTCCCTTCCCTCCACACTGCACTGTCATGACCACTCACCAACGATCTGCTTTGTCTCTTTCACTTTCAGGACGCTTCCATTGCACACAGATTCCATGTGATGAGAGAGAAACATCCTGAAAAATTCAACAGCAGGTAAGCTGCAGGCCCGGCTGCACTGCCACCCACCCAGTGTGGCCCTGGCGGAACAGAGGCCTTTCACCTGCTCTCTGGAAATGTTCCCAGCCAGGGCCGCCAGGGACTTGGCCTTCCTGCCACATTGCCGGAAGGAGGGTTTCCATTTCCAAGAAAAAAAAAAAAAATGTCAGAAACTTGGCGCAGGCTAACTGCCTGTCCTCTCCCAAAGGATCTGTGCAGAGGGCGGGGCTGGGGGGCAGGAGGTGGGTATGAAGGGCCTGCTTTTGCGGGGGAGGAGGTGGGAGGGCGTCTGCCCTTGTCTAACTGGAACCCCCGTCCTGAGTCTCTGCTGCTTCCTAGTACAGCGCCTCCAACCCCAGCCCCTCATGATTCTTTTGGGGAAGAGCAGGGAGGCCGGAAGAGACCCTAGCTTCTGTTGGTCTCAAATGGGAGGAGGTGGCAGCTCCGAGGCTTGGACCAGGAGGACCAGAAGGGCATCTCCTTTGCCTCCCCCGACAGCAGAGGGCAGCAGCAGAGAGGTACCTGCAAAGGCTGGAGACCCAGAACCCACTAAGTCCCAGCCTCAGCCTGGGCACTCTGTGAAGTCACCAAGTTAGGTTCAAAAATGAAAGGAAAGAGGAAACCAGGTCATTTGCAAGCGAAAGCAAGCCCTTCTTCCTTGTAGGAGGAAATTCGCCAGAACTGAGTTGTGACTGACATACAGCTACCCCTTTCTCCCTCCTTCCTTCTTTGTCTGTTTCTTCTCATTAGTTAATTTTCATTCTTTCTTTCTTTTTCTTTGTTGTACTATTTTCAAGATGACCACTATTTCAGACACTGCTCCCACCTCAACCCTAGGTAGGTGGGGAGGAGGATGGATGATTTGGACTTTGTCTTTGAACCTGAAGGTGTTGACTTTTATTTAGCCCACAGAATTGTCTTTTTATTTATTTATTTATTTATTTTTGAGATGGAATCTCACTCTGTCACCCAGGCCAGGGTGCAGTGGCATGATCTTCTCTCACTGCAACCTCCTCCTCCCAGGTTCAAGCGATTCTCCTGCCTCAGCCTCCTGAGTAGCTGGGACTACAGGCGTGCGCCATCATGCCTGGCTAACTTTTGTATTTTTAGTAGAGATGGGGTTTCACTATGTTGGCCAGGCTGGTCTCAAACTCCTCACCTCAAGTGACCCGTCCTCCTCAGCCTCCCAAAGTGCTGGGATTACAAGCAAGAATTGTCTTTAAAAGAGAGGTTCGAGTGTTCACTGAAGACATTCATTTAAAGCCCAGTACTCATCATTTTCAGCACTTGTCATTTTCATTCCTACTCTTTGTCCTGACCCCACAGCCTGAGAGGTCAACCAAGAAGAAGGAGGTCTTTTTAGAGGTCAGAAACTGAACACTATAGCTTCAGAAAGAGCGATCTGTGGGATCTGATAGCAGCTGAACGAACCTTTTAGGAAGTGCATCCTGCCACAGCATCTTCTCGCTCTCACACACACAGACTATACGCACTGCACACTAGGAACACATGTACTTCCAGCCCCTGATAGTAGAGTCACAGACTTACAGTTCAGGTGATCTCCTCTAACAGCCTTTTGCACTCCCAGATACACACAAACCACTTTTTTAAAAAGTCTCCTCTCAACCCGTTCCTCAGACTTTTAAGGCCCTCTTTTCACACAAGTATCTGTTTTTTTGTTGTTTTTTTTTCCATGGAGTCTCGCTCTGTTGCTCAGCCTGGAGTGCAGTGGCGTGATCTCAGCTCACTGCAACCTCCACCTCCTGGGTTCAAGCGATTCTTCCGTCTCAGCCTCCCAAGTAGCTGGGATTACAGGCACCCACTACCACACCCGGCTGATTTTTATATTTTTAGTAGAGACAATGTTTCACCATGTTGGCCAGGCTGGTCTCGAACTCCTGACCTCAAGTGATCCACCCACCTCAGGCTCCCAAAGTGCTGGGATTACAGACTTGAGCCACTGCGCCCAGCCTCACACAAGTATCCTTATACGTACTCATGCACATGTGCCATATGCTTGTGAAAGCCATGGGGCTCTGTTCATTCATTCATCCATTCATTCAACAGATATTTTGAAAACTTAATGCACACCAGACACTGTTCTACAGGCATTTTGGACAGACCCACGTAGGGGACTCACAGCCCGGTGCTGGAAACAGGCTGGAAAGCAGATGTGCAGAATGGTTTGTGTTAAGTGATGTGACTGGAGATGACCTATGGGAGCAAAAACCAAGGACATGAAATGTGGCATGGAGGGTTTTTCCAATGACAGAGATGCCTGACCCAAGACACGGAAAAAGAGGAGGGCAACACAGGGAGAAGGAAGCAAATGTACAAAAAGATACGAAGGAGTGAGAGGGTACAGTATACTTATGGAAGAGCAAGATGTTCAGTGTGATAAGTTGTATGGTCTCGGCAGAGGAAAGAAACCAAACCTCTGTAATTCCCAGAAAGCAAGGAAGCAGAGGGAGGGAGAAATTTCTCCATATGCCAAAAATCAATAGGCAGGCCAACATATGACATAAATAGAGCAATCATCCATCACCCACATGATTAAGTACAATTAGAAAGACACATCCATCGGAAAAAAAAAAAAAAAAAGATTGTAGTGTGCGTTTTAATGCAAAGTATGAACAACTTCACTGTGATCTGTAGAACTGTTTTCCCTTCTCCCTTCCGAGATCCCATAAACAATACTACTCTTTGAGGGTAGGCTCTCACCTCACTCTTCACCTGACATTCAAGGTAGCATGGATGACATGGTGACAGGCACACGGATTTGCACATAAACCTGCGTGCTCGCCTAACAAAGACAGAAGGGCTGAGGTAGCACCTATTTCACAAGGTCACCAAACGCTTCCTATGAAGAACTTTGCATACATACTGCTTCTACCCTGCCTATTCGCCCATGTCTAAAATACCCAGGAGTGCCCAATTTGTCCACTGAGAGGCAGGCAAGCAGCCATTTTCTTCAGGCTTCCTTATTTAGCATTGGAGATGGTTTTAAATAGGCAGGTGGTTGTTGCCATGGTTACCCCATTACACCAGCGGCTAAACTTAGGAAGGGCCGCAAGGGATAGGAAGAAAGCTTGATACCCAGGATTTGGAAATGTAAACGGTATTATCAAACAAGGCTTATTTTACTCAGCTGAACTTAGGTTCTCCAAAGAGTAGTTACTGCTTGACTGGAAGCCTTTAGCATTACTGCCCAGGTTTGGACTCTCAGGGATAATCTTGAGGTTAAATCTTGGGAGTTGTCATTGCTGTGTTTTGTTCTGTTTTATTTTGTTTTCAGCAAGGGAGAGTGACTAGTCAGGGCTAGGACACTTACCAGGAAACCGGAATCATTCACATTGCTGATTCCGTTTTCTTGGCTGTTCTAACAAGAATTCTTAACCTGGGATCCAAAGACTTCAGGGGTTTTGAGTACACCTTGAAATTGTACTAAGGTATTGAATGTATTTTTCTGCAGAGAATGTCCATAACTATCAGAAGATTCTTAAAGGAAACTGTACTCCCAAAATGTTTAAAAGTCACAGGTCTGAGGCCTCTTTGAATCCTAAGAGGCAACAAATTATGATTCAAATGTTGGGGTTTCAGGAAATTCTTCCTCCATGGCCTCTCTCGATGGATTGTTGCCAGGGAAGATAGTTGGTTCCAGAAAACCAAGTTATGTTCCCTGATGGAATAGTTACATTAATGGAGCAAGAACCAGAACCGAGGAGGCAGGAATATGAGCCATGTGTGATGGGCAAAAAAGAAAAGGCCTTTAAGGGCAGAGATGGGGTTATTTTTGACCCTGTCTACCTCCTAGTTATCGATAAGCTAATTATTAATTGCTAATTGAGGAATGTTAGGGAGATTATCATCTCACTGTTGGCATAAAAAGCAAAAGAGAAATTCAATTCAGCTGAGATTCTAAAGTGTTTGAAAGTGATCTGGAATAAAGAGCACATAAGACATGGCCCCTGCCTTCAAGGAAATCATCGTCTAGCAAAAGAAAAGGAAAAATAGTGCTCGAATATTTTTTACAGAATTATTTTAACATACAAGGTGGTTGCGTTTCATAGGTGCTATAGTATACAGGAAGTTGTATAATGTATAAGAGCTTATTAATGGTCAGATCCCAAACATCATTTGCAAATGCATTGTTTTCTTTGTGGGGGGTGTTTTTGGTCATTTTATTTTATTTTATTTTTTTTTAGAAAGAGTCATTCTGTTGCCCAGGCTGGAGTGCAGTGGTGTGATCTCGGCTCACTGCAACCTTTGCCTCTCAGGTTCAGGTGATTTTCCTACCACAGCCTCCTGAGTAGGTGGGGTTAAAGGCGCGCACCACCACGCCTGGCTAACTTTTATTTGTATTTTTAGTAGAGATGGGGTTTCACCATGTCAGCAAGCCTGGTCTTGAACTCCTGACCTCAAGTGATTTGCCTGCCTTGACCTCCCAAAGTGCTGGGATTACAGGCATGAGCCACCACTCCTGGCCAAATTGGTTGTTTTAGGTGTAGCAATAGTGTTAAAGGGGAAACTAACTAAGAACTGTTATCATTTTTTTAGCTCCTCCTAGCAATATTGTTAAAGGGAAACCTGACTAAGAACTGTTAACATTTTTTTAGCTCCTCCTAGATGCCAAGTGGTGAATTAGGGTCTTTAAATACATTAAATTATTTAAATCACAAAACAACCTTACAAGGTAAATATTAGCATTCCCATTTACAGATAAAGGAACTGACGCTAGAAGAAACCAAGTCAACTAACAAAAGTCATGTATTTTTTAGGCATTGGGGCTCATTTAATTTCTGACCTAACTCTTCACTCCAGAGTTTAAGCTCTGTTTGCTGCAACTGCTGTCTCCCATGGATTTCACTGAGCAAGCACTGATGTATACCAGACACTCTGATAAGTACTTTATACATCATCCCACTCATTGCTCACAATAACATGCAAGGATAAGTGCTACTGTCCCCATTTTAGAAATGAAGGAACTGAGGCTAAGGAGGATGAAGCTATCATTGGCATCATCTGCCTTTATGGATTGTCTCTGTGGGAAAATGCCTGCTGAGTTCCAAAGGGGAAGAAAACAGGTACACCATCCAGTCATATCCTGTATGGTGTGAGTATTCTCCGTTTCCATGTCCACAGCAAGGAGCAGGACTGGCTATATGATCTGTGTGGCCCAGTGCAAAATTAAAAATGTGAGGCCCCTTCCTCAAAAATGGGACAGCAAAGCATTGAACTAAGCACTGAGCCCTCTTAAGTGTGGGGCCCTGGGATCTACATCTCACACCTATAAGGTGGCCCTGGCAAGGAGAGAGGAATTAATAAAAAGAAGACACATTTGCCAGTAGTCACAGAGTAGGGTGTTTGCAATAAAGTCAAAAGAATGGAGGAAAGAGAGTTTCAACTTAGGGAGAAGGAAAGGGACTCTCAGTCCCACAAACAGGCAGCAGTCAGTACTAGCAGAGGAGCCAAGAATCCCATCAAAGTCTTCCAGATAGCCAAAAACCAGCCCACCATGAAGTTTCCAGAGTAAGTCTCCATGAAGGGTTTTGCATATGAAATCTATATATAAAAGCCACCTAATTCTAATGTCACTGTCAGTGAGTGTCTAGAAAGAGAAGTCTAACTGTGGAATGTTTTCATTGTTGGTTAGAAACTCAGAGTACTTGAGGAATGTGTTATTCTAAACCTGTTGAGTGTATCCACTTGACTATGTCTCTTAGCAGTTGAGGCTGAAGCAAGTTATTTCCTGTTAGGCCCTTCAAAGGGACCGAAGCAGTGCTTCATTCCTACTAGAAGCTGACCACCTTTCTCAAAAGCCCTTGACTAATTAACAGGTTCTGAAATATTAGCTTTCTTGGAGCAGGTCCCATGGAGTCACTGATGAGGGGCTCCCCAGAAGCCCTAACGTAGCTTGAGTTTTTAAGAGGTTGGAAATATACCTTATAAATAACTAAGCACTTAGTAACTATTTATAGAAGAAGGCAGCAGGGTATAGAGTAAGTTGGCATCAAAACTTGGCTTTGCCACTTATTAGCTATGTGACCTTGGGCAAGTTAATCTTCTTAATCCTTTGCTGCCTCTTTTGAAAATCTTGCAATGTTGCTATAAGTATTTAGTGACATAATACCTAAGTTCATAGTACACAGTAGGTTCGCAATAAACATTTGTTGTTGAATATCATTGAATAACAAGCATTGCCTTAAATTGACGATAAAGTATTGACAATAAAAGGGTTGTTTTTAATGGAGTGGCAAATGGGATTCAGTTATCATAGAATCAATGCTCCATTGACATGGCCTTTAACCTGAAAAGTTGGAGGAGACCCTAGCAGTGATGCATTGAATCTGCCCAAATCCTTCTCCTGGGGGTGGGAATATGGCACCACTTCAGTTGGTTTGGATTCTACAGGACAGAAGCTCTAGAGGAAATCCCCTTCACTGGCTCCATGGAAGTCGGAGAGGCAGAGGTTGGGGATCTGAACACTAGAGATTCGAAGTCCAGTGCCAAGTCCAGGCTAGCAGGATCAAGGGAGGGGGTCACAGACCCCAGGTGAAATGGTATCAGGAGGAGCAGGGCAGAAGTGAGTAAAGGAGAGTGGCAGGACAGATTCCATGTGCTCCCTGGGTGCTTCTGGCTTACTAGCAGGGGTCATGGACTGCTTGGCAGGTAGGCAAGTGGCCCTGTGGTCAGATGCTGGGGATGTGACTACCCCTCCCTCACGGATACTTCTTTCCCCTCACCCACCACGTACCTCTCCCCAACCCTGACCTCAGATAAAGACAGAGATGTTCTGTGAGGAACAAAATAGAAACCGACAAAGCTCAAGTCACACAGTTCTGAAAATGAAAGGAAGGGCTTCCTCTCTTGAATACCTGCGGTATGCTCTGCCGTCACAAGCATAAAATATATCACAATTTACATAAGATTTTCTTCTTATATCTAAAAATGAAACCCTTCTAAGTTATTCTTTCCTGGCGTCCTGTGAGGTAGCCCACTATTACAACCCAGATGTGTGACTTTCTCAAGGCATAAAGGTTCAACAGCAGCAAATATAGCAAAGTTAAAAATCCTTGCCATCAAAGTCTTCATTCTGTGCCCTGAATTGGGCTTCGCCTCTCTTCATCTAATATTTGGCACCTCAAAAGAGACCTGCTGTAGGTAGCCAGAGGTCCAGACTGTCTACACCTGCTTCCCTCAATATAGGAAACTATTTTTCTTAAATATCTGGGATTCAGAAAAGCCCCAAATGAAATTAATTGCGGCATTTTCTATGTTTTTTCTTATTCCTGTAGGTATTTATAAAGAAATGCAAACCTTATGTTTTGTGCTCAAGAACCTTTGATTTTCAAGTCAATTCTGACAGAGCAACTGACTTAATTACTTGAATGTTTATATACTAAGCCACAAAAATGTTTTGTCCCCCACCCTCCCCACCTCTCTTTGGGAGAGATGCAGAGAGTAAAATGAATGAAATATGGGTTCATGTTTTTTTCATCAGGTGCTCATCATTACACAACTGCAGAAGTCCAGGGTTTTTTGTTGTTGTTGTTGTTGTTGTTGGATTGTTTATAGTTAACTCTTGATTATTCACAGAAACAAGGGAGCAACCACATGGATCATCTAAAGTGGTGGATGATCAAAGATTTTGGGAGTCTGTTATTAATATTTGTATGCAGTTCTCTCTGCCCTAACATTCACAGTATTTTAAATAAATGATGAAATCACATTGACTCTTAACAATCCTTTCATTTTCCTCCTGGGTCCCTAGTCCGCATGGGAACAGACAGCACAACCTCTCAGACTGTTACACAGCAGTAGCCTGTGGCGTCTCAAGCCTCCCTACAAGGTTACCCACTGGCCAGAACCGTTTCTTTCTGTAGCTTAATGGGCTTTTTCTTCTAGCCCCTGCCAGGCTAGAACAGGAAAGGTCTTATTCATGTCAACAAAGAGTAGAATCAGTTTGTGATCATATCAGAAAGAACTTGAAAGCACGCTGTGTTTTCAAGACTATAGGCCAGATAATCCCAAAGTTATCGGTATTTACTGACTGATTTCTAGAAATATTTCCATCAAAGAGCTCAAGATGTAATATGTAATCAGTTCACAAGAGTTGAGGTTAGCATGATAACCTTATGGAAGAAAATCAAAGCACACAAATTCAAAGTAAGGTAGGAACTGGCTGGATCCTAACGTGAGTGTTGACAGTCTGGATGCTTTCCAGAAGGGAGAGGTTGAGAAGGTGCTGGAACTTTAGATGTCTTCAAACAAAAGTCTGAATCTGGAATTGTTTCACCCAAAGAAGAGAAGCCTTAGAGAGAAGTGATCATTGGCCTCAAATATTTAAAAGGCTTTTCATATAAAGCAGGAATTGTGTTATTTTGCACAATAAATCAATGAAAAAGGTGACTGGAATGTAAGACTGGGTTAAGCCCCAAATAGGACATCAATTCTACCGGTCAGAGCCATCCTCAAGTGCAGTGAGCTATTGGAGAAGGTGATGAGTTTTCCTATTTTATGTTCAAGCCCATGCTGGCAATGATTTTGGAAGCAAGTGCCCAATAGGAAAGGTCCATTATCAGACAACCTGGATTCAAATCCTGGAGTTCTCATTAACCACTATGTGTGACCTTGACCAAGTTACTCTCCCTAAACCTCAGTCTGCTCACCTGTAAAATTGGGGTATAATATTATATGAATTTCCTGTTGTTGCTGTCATGAACTGCCACAAACTTAGTGGCTTAAAACAACGCTACTGGCCGGGCATGGTGGCTCACGCCTGTAATCCCAGCACTTTGGGAGGCCGAGGCGGGCAGATCATGAGGTCAGGAGATCAAGACCATCCTGGCTAACGTGGTGAAACCCCGTCTCTACTAAAAATACAAAAACAAAATTAGCCGGGCATGGTGGTGGGCGCCCATAGTCCCAGCTACTTGGGAGGCTGAGGCAGGAGAATGGTGTGAACCCAGGAGGCGGAGCTTGCAGTGAGCCGAGATCGCACCACTGTACTCCACCCTGGGTGACAGAGCGAGACTCCGTCTCAAAAAAACAACAACAACAACAACAAAAAGAGCACTACTGTATTACAGTTCTGGAGGTTGGAAGTCTGAAATAGGTGTCACCGGGCTAAAATCAAGATACCATCAGGGCTACATTCCTTTCTGGAGAGTCTAGGGGAAAAGCTGTTTCCTTGCCTTTTCCAGGCATCACCACTCTTTGGCTCCTGGCCCCCTCCCACTGTTGAAGCCAGCAGTGGCCAGTCGAGTCCTTCTCATATGACATCCCTCTGACATTCTTTCTCCTGCCTCCCTCTTCTACTAATGAGAACTCTGATTGCACTGAACCCACCTAGAAAATTCAGGATCCTCTCCCCATCTCAAGGTCAATTGACTGGCAACTTAAACTCTATCTGCAACCTTAATTCCCCCTTTGCCCCTTTGCCACATAACCTAACATACTCACAGGCTCTGGGGATCAGAATGTGGACATCTTCAGGGCATTTTTCCGCCTACTAACCTCATAGGCTTATTTCGAGGATCTATTGGAACAACGCATTTAAAGTGTCTATTACAGAGTCGGGCACATCAGTGGTAGCTATTATGATTGTTATTAATATTCTTATTACAAAGACAGATCCTACATCAGATAATAATCATGTTAGATGATTCAGAAGCCCTTAAAACTCTGAATTTTGGTGATTCTCTAATATAGGCAGATAAATATCTATTTAATATTAAATAGGGTGTGAGTCATCAATGTAGAAATATATGGAATTATTTTTCTCGTCATTTATCTTGTTTAAAAGCTTTCCAATAAAATATCAATACATTTATCATGTAATTTAATAATACAGCACACAGTGTTATTATATAGCACATTGCAATATCATTATAAATAATCTGGAAAGTTCAGAAAAGTTAAAATAAGGGAAAAAAACAATCACTCATAGTCCCATCATGGAGAAACACAATATTGCCATTTTGGTGCATTACAGCAGTTAACTTGATATATATACCTTAAACTATTTGTGATAATGTGTTTTTATAAGCTATACACACCATTTTTAAACTAATTTTTCTTTATATAAGTCATTCAGGCTCGTTGTAAAAAAAAATCATATTTTGCATCCCCTCTTCCAAGAAATAAACACTCAGTGCTATAACATATTTTCTTTCAGCATTTTAATTGCACTATTTTATTGACTTGAGATCATGCTGTAGACACTAGTTTAAAACATTATTAACATAGTAGCATTTATAGGTTATGAAGGGAAGATGATAGAAAGGAGCTGAATGGAGTGAGTTCACCTGCTGTAGGAGTTTTATTGGCCTTTTCCAATTAAAAAGTCCCAATGCTTCTGTTCAGTCATTGAGTGTTTTAAAGATACCATTACCCAAGTCCCTTCACAATTGAAATAACTATTTCGTATGTTATGCAGCTCTACTATTGCGCAGGGTAAATGAAAAATATTTTGTCCTTTCAACACGATTCTGGGTCCTGTCCATAGTTTTGCTGTATCTCAAAAGAACCAGTTTGTGTTTTATTTGACCACCAGAGATAGCAAGAGTTGCCATCTGAACTATGCAGTAGTACCATTTTTGTTTTTATTTTTGTTTTTTTGAGACGGAGTCTCACTCTGTCACCCAGGCTGGAGTCAGTGGCGCAATCTCGGCTCACTGACATGGCTGCCTTCAGGGTTCAAGCAATTCTTCTGCCTCAGCCTCCTGAGTAGCTGGGATTACAGGTGCGCACCACCATGCCCAGCTAATTTTTTTGTATTTTTAGTAGAGAGCGGGTTTCACCATGTTGGCCAGGCTGGTCTCAAACTCCTGACCTCAGTTGATTCAACCACCTAGGCTTCCCAAAATGCTGGGATTACAGGTGTGAGCCACCACACCTGGCCTAGTATAGTTTTTAAAGCGTGAATAACCATGAGTCCATTTATTAAAGTGTTTAGAAATGTGGTTTTCCCAATGTAATCAGTCCTGCTCCAACCCATACCAACAATAGTAGCCATCATTTATTGAGAGCTTTCAAGAATCTCATGTACATTATTTTTAACTGGCACAACTCACCAAGTGTAAGTATTATTGATCCATCTTACAGATGAGAAAAGTGAGGCTCATAGAGATGATGCAACTTGCTCAAGACCACACTAGTTACTAGAGAAGCTACGATTCACACCTAGGCCTGTCCACTCCACATCTCCTCTTAGCCTGCTACAATTCCCTGCCTCTCCATGTGCCCAGTTCTGTGCCCCATGACCAAAGATGCACCCAAAAAAAGGCTAGAAAAGAGCCACAGGTATGATTAAAGGACCCATGAGAAAACCACAAGTCATCCAAAATCACTTTTCCTGCAGAGAAACAGAGAATGTACTGGGAGTGGGCCTCAAGTGTGTGAAGGATTCACAACAGGAAATAGTGACTGCACCTCCTTCCTCTTCATCTCGGTTCAGGAAAGAATGAGAGAGGGGAAAAATGTGCTCTAAAAGTAAAGAATTGTCTTTTGGATGGGAGCAAGAATCTTCTGGCCTGGAGACATATTAAAGACTGAAATGAGCTATTGAGAGTAGTTTTGGAATCTCTTGCAAAGGCTTCCAAAAACAGAGAGTTGCGTTCATCTGGGATGATAAACACACCACCTTCTCTGAGCCCAGCGGTGTACTCGTCGCACCCACCAGGT
This sequence comes from Hylobates moloch, assembly GCF_009828535.3. NCBI lineage: Eukaryota > Metazoa > Chordata > Mammalia > Primates > Hylobatidae > Hylobates > Hylobates moloch. The sequence goes on along the minus strand of NW_026652288.1, from coordinate 95,687,900 downwards.
CCCCACCCAGATGGGAGCTTTCTGTCTCCACTCCACAACTGACCAGGCTGCACAGTTTAATTGTGCAATTTTATTTACTTGTGAGACCGCTTGCCTCCTGTGCTCCTCGCTTCCCAATTGGTCTCCAAGATGTCCCATCCTCAGGATTTCTTCAGCCACCCTCTGGCCCATCTCGATGCCCTTCCCACTCAGGCCCACCCTGCCTGGTGTTGCCCGTTTGTCTCCCTGGGACACGTTTGTGGTCCTGTTGCTGCTGCACAAGCCCCTACTTCCACCACCCCCGTCCCACGTTACAGCCCATGCTTGCATTTAGCGCCCTTTATAACATTCTCCTCTTCAAACACCAGCCTCACCTTCCTGTTTGCTTGCTCTGTTACTCTCACCTTCCCCACACAGCTGCTCTCATGCCCTCAATCCCTCAACCTAGATGACATCTCCTCTTGTGACCTAGTCGTCACTTATTTCAAAATGCAGCACAGAATATTCTGAACCAGCCCACTTGATCAATCCATTTGGTACTCCACTTTCTCTTAGACTCCATCTCCAATGTTTTGTTGTTGTTTGTTTGTTTGTTTGTTTGTTTGTTTTTGAGACGGAGTCTTGCTCTGTTGCCCAAGCTGGAGTGTAGTGGCGTGATCTTGGCTCACTGCAGCCTCCACCTCCTGGGTTCAAGCAATGCTCCTGCGTCAGCCTCCCAAATAGCTGGGACTACAGGCACCCACCACCACACCTGGCTAATTTTTTTATTTTTAGTAGAGACGGGATTTTACCATGTTGGCCAGGATGGTCTTGATCTCCTGACCTCGTGATCCACCCACCTCGGCCTCCCAAAGTGCTGGGATTACAGGCGTGAGCCACTGTGCCCAGCCCATCTCCAATGTTTTTGACACATTCTGCCCCACTTTGCTGCGCGCTCTTTGTCTTCTGTAATTCATTGTTTGGGATGCTAAACTACTGTTATGTCTCCAAGTTGTTCATAAGCTTTCTCACTCGGAGAGGAGTGAGACTGTCTTTGGGATCCACTGAACTAAATCCAGAAGGGTGATGCTGAGCATGTTTCTTCATTCAGCCAAAACGCGTTGAGCATCTATTTGTATTAGCATCATGCTAGGTCTGAGAGGAACGATGGAGCACCACAGCCCCTGCTTTTCAGGAGTTCGTGGGTGTAGCTGGGAAGATGAGCACATACAGAAGTTAATACCAACTGTATCAGTGTCCTGGGCTGCCATAACAAAGCACCACAACCGGGTGGTTTAGAACAGCAGGAATGTATTCGCTCGTAGCTCTAAAAGCTGCATGTCTGGCCTGGCGTGGTGGCTCACGCCTGTAATCCCAGCACTTTGGGAGGCAGAGGCAGGCGGATCACTTGAGATCAGGTGTTCAAGACCAGCCTGGCCAACATGGTGAAACCCCGTCTCTACTAAAAATACAAAAATTAGCCGGGCATGTTGGCGGGCGGGCACCTGTAATCCCAGCTACTCGGGAAGCTGAGGCATGAGAATCACTTGAACCCGGGGGGCGAAGGTTGCAGTGAGCCAAGATTGGGCCACTGCACTTCAGCCTGGGTGACAGAATGAGACTCCGTCTAAAAAAAAAAAAAAAGCTACAAGTCTGAAAGATGTTAGCAGGGTTGATTCCTTCCCCAGGCTCTGAGAGAGAATGATTTTCTGTGCCTCTCTCCTTGCTTCTAGAGGTTGCCGGCAGTCTGACACCCTTAGCTTGTAGCTGTATCAATCGTGCCAATCTTTGCCTCCATCATCACACGGCCTTCTCCCTCTGTCTCTGTGTCTCTCTTCAAATTTCCTTCTTCTTACAAGGACGTCAGTCATTGGATTGGACCCACCCTAATCCGGTATAACCTCATTTTAACTTGATTACATCTGCAAAGACCCTATTTCCAAATAAGGTCACATTCACAGGTACAGAGAGTGAGGACTTCAGCATATCATTTTTGGGGGGACACAATTCAGCCCACAGCATCAGTCTTCCCCCAAACCTTCACACAAGAAGGAAATACAATGTAATATGGTAGCTTTGTTTTCACGAAGGGACGTGAACAATGAGGGTGTTGTGAGAGAGTAGGATGAAACTTCCGCGGGAAGGTAACATTTGCGTGAGAGCTGGAGAGAGAAATGGAAATTCGCCAAGGAGAGAAGCAACCGGGGACATGCTAGGAGGAGGGAAGCAGTGTGGGAGAAGGGCTGAAGTGTGAGAGGACACTGGACATAAGCGGAGAGGCTGGAGGTTCCCGGGTGGAGTGAAAAGGTGGGGGGAGCAGTTGCAGCAGATCTCACTGGTCTGCACCAGAGTTTGCATCTTATCCTAGGAGTGGGTGAGTGGACAGTGAGGGTACCCATCAGGAAGTGCTTTTTGAACAGATTAATGAAGGAATGGCTTACCTTTCAAAGTATTTCTGGAGCAAAAACTTCAGGGCTCCTAGAAACATTGGGACTTTAAAATACTGAATCTTTCTGAAGTATTAGAGTAGTACAGACAGTTAGTCAGGAAGACCCAGAAAAGAGGCAATCCCCAGGGGGAGACAGAAGGAAGAGGGGCATCAGGAGAGAGATGAAGGAGCCAGTTCTGCTGCCCTGGAGGAGTCAGTGTACATCAGGGCTGGAAAAACTATGGAAACCAACAACAGAGCTTTCTTATAAACCCTGAGCTTTAAAGCATGCTATTTAGTTGTGAAGTAGAAATCCATATTGAAAAAAAGAATCCGCACGTCATTCTCTCTTCCTCACCACCACAATTTCAGATGCCTTCAGGGAGAGGGCAACTTAGGTGGCTTTTAAACTTAGTTTAACATGTCTCTTTGTTTGTTTTTAGCTCCAGAAAAAATAATGTTAGAGTTTACTGGCCTTCTATTGTACTTTACTAATTAAAACTTCAGAAAATTGTTGCCCTTTTGCATAAGGGTATTTTTGGAAAATTATTGCCCTTTTGCATAAGGGTATTTTGGTGATACAACAGAGTCCGTATCTGTATTTAGAGCTGATGCGATTAGCGTATTCAGTCCTCCATATTTTCTTTAAACTTTTCATAATTGCATGCATTTTATTATGAAGAAATTGAAAAACAAGGCAAAAAGGTAATAGATTTCTCAAAAAAGATTCAAGTGACTAATTTTAACTCCCCATTTAAATCAACATTTACTAAAAAAAAGTTGTAATGCACTTATTATTGGGCCAAAGGAAATTTCAAAAGCAAGCTTTCACTGTACTTGTCAGGAAACGCAGTAACTCTCTTCTGTGAAATAAGTAAATTATGTCACAGAAACCCTGAACAAATGGCTTTACCACTCTGTTATGCCAGGTCGTGTCACCCTCATGTGAAATACAGACGCAAATTCCTGAGTTTCATTGCATTCAACATCAAAAGAACTGAGTTTCAGCCCTTACTCTGCCTCTTACTTACTGTGTGCCATTGGGAAAATTACTCACTTCTCTGATTCCTAATGTTCTGATGTGTAAAATGGAAATTACAACCGCCCGACAAGGTGCCTGTGAGAATTAGAGTAGATAAATCAATGGATTTGAAGTTTATCAGGTATTGGTATGACGCTATTGGTTACTACAGGGATTTTTAAGGAGAACATGCAGCAGTATGTGAGAATCCACTGTAGAATCTCTAATTTAAATGCATGCTGTCGTGATTCCTGTCTGTAATAGTAACTTATAGACTCCTAGCTTTGGGTAGGACTTTAGATTTCAACCCCCTTCTCAGTGTAAGCATCCCCTCTATAAACGCTCCTCCGAAGAGGGGGTCATCAAATCTCTACTTTGAAGACTGTAGATCTCTATTATGAAGATTGTAGGAGTGTTTAAATTTGAAGGGGTTAGGAGGTGCTTACCACTTCACATTTTACTAAGAAGGCATTTTCCCAATCTTCTAATGCTCTTCAATGAAAGAGGGGCTCTTCTCACTTCAAGAATGTACTTATACCCTCAAATTACTAACACAGCAGGGACTTACGTAATTGCTGAATATTCATGTTTATTGAACCTACACTTAGATTGAAATTCTTCACTGTCTAATAACAAGATGTTTTCTATTCTGTTAAATGGAGTGTCCCTTTAATCCTGAAAGTGGGCCTTTTGGAGAGCATTCCAAACTGCCAATCAAGCCAAGTACTCTACCTTGCCTTTGAACTCAATAAGCTGAAAGTGGGTCCGTAATCTCCAGTTTTGGGTTACCATAGAGTAAGAGGGAGTGAGAAAGTCCTGGGTAAATGAAAACCACAAACTGTTGATCTCAGTGAAACTTTTATCGGAGCTCTCAACACAGAGTGTTGTAATTAGTCAGGTTCCCCCTTTCCTCTTCTGTACCACCTTGCCCCTGAACTTGGGTGGGGAGAGGGGGAGTGGCTGCTCATAATCACGGTTTCTGTGGGTATATGCAGGGTTGGGATGCAGATAATGCCACAGGATGCCCTCTGATTTGAGCTGATGTTCTGGTTCATGCTTTGTACTTATTTCCCCCTCTGGCCCCGCCTCCACAACTGGTAAAAATTGCACTAAAGAAAAATGAAATGGTTAACAGCCGATGGGTTAGAAAAGAAGAAATTTGAAGGATTGGATAATCTACTTACTAAAGAATTTGTCCCTTAATAATCAAGACTTGGTGGTATAATCTTAAAATTCACAATAATCATGGTTTGTACAAAATGGTGAGTTCAGGGAAAAGGTAAATGTGAGCTTAGGCTACTTTTCTAATAGTTAGAGTCAAGTTCATTTCTCAGTGTTCCATGATTGTGGAATAGTTGATCTATCTACCAGGTTGTGCCCTAACTTCCAAACACAGAGCAACTGCAATATTATTTCCCAGAAGAGGTAGATTTGGATGATATTTTATTTCTGTGCATGTGATCTCTGCAAATGCCAATATGATTCATCTCTCACCCTGCTGCAGCTGGTCAGCCCTTGAAATCAGACATGTATTAGGACTCATGACCAAAGACACCAGCAGCTCAGACAGCAAGGATCTGAGGAAGAAAGTAGCGGAGACACTTTTGAAGCATCTTCCAGGGAAATTCCCAGGGGAAAACTACAGACGTCTATATGAGGGGTCACAAATCCAAACGCGTGCAGAGGCAGGCAGTTCATGTAAATGAGAGAAGTGGGTAGATGTGAGGCTCTAGGGAGTGGTGAGACCTCTAGCCTGAGTGCTGTGTAAAGGGAGAAGCCAGTTCTCAGTGGCCGTCGATTGTTGCCAGGTTGGAAAGCAATCCTGTATTAACAGATCTGATTTCTCAAGAGAAGCTGGGCTTCAGGTGTGTATGTAAAATTTTCCAATTTTAAACACCACTGTGCAAGCCAAATAAACACACTGCCAGGTCCCATAAGAGCCTTGGCCCTCCAGCTTGTCATGTTGATGCCCAGGAAATACAACCTTAGGGTTGTGATGGGGGCCAATTCTTTATTTTTCTTGCTTGACCTTGGTCACAAATTATTGGTGCTATAAATGTGAACTGATCTCCTGCCAAAGGAGAGAAGGAATGGGCTTGAGGAGAATTTTAAAGCATTATTCCTAGACGTCATTAAAAAAAAATGATTCAGGGCCAGGCGCAATGGCTCATGCCTGTAATCCCTGCACTTTGGGAAGCTGAGAGGGGAGAAATTGTTTCAGCCCAGGATTTTGGAGCTGCAGGGAACTATTAATATAATCGTACCACTTGCACTCCGGCCTGGGCAATGAAGTGAGACCCTGTCTCAAAAAAAAAAATAAGTAAATAAAATACATTTTAAAAAAAGAAAGAAATGATTCAGAAAGAAAAGGGACTCAGGAGGACAAAGAGAACATAAAGAAAAGTCACTCTGATTAATAAATAGATATGGAAATAAAGAGGAAATGCCCAATTCCTGTATGGAGAAAAAATTAAAAGTATAGTCTCTGCACAAGGAGAATAAATTTGGACCTTCTGGAGAAGGGAGACAGAGCAGCTAACAGACTTATCATGAGGTTCAACTCCTCATGAACCTGCAGAGGTAGCTACCCAGATTGTCTTCTTCCAGCACGTATTAATGTAGCATTGGTTAAAATGCCTTCCACAGGATGTTAAAAGGAAACTCACAAGATTTGGCGGGGGGGCGGTGTCAATCATTGAATACGCTTGGAAAATTGAGTTAAACATAATTCTTTTCTGTTTGATATTGTAGAGCTTTCAATGTAGATTCTAACCTGCTGAGATCACGCAAAAGCAAGGGAAAGTATTTCATTTCCCAAATTTACCTGACCACAGAATCCCCTTACCCCAGAGCCTCTTGAGACCAATATTTTGCTGAATTCATTGGTGAAAGCCCCTGCATTCGAGTGCACATACTCATATAACTTACAGACTCTTTCTCCTGTCTGCCTGCGGGCATGGTGGCAAATGACACATTTGGAAGAATCCTGGTTAGTATCTCTAGTGACCTTTGATGTCTTGGGTAGGAAGCTAAGGGACATGGGCAAAGGCAATGCTTTAGTCTCTTCCTCAGCCATGAGTCATAATTTTAGAAGAAACAGGCACATATGGGGAACACAGAGCTGCTCTGTAGCTGATCTGAGAACGCCTGTTCTTCTGGACCATGGATTTTGATGCTGGAATGAGAGGACCCTGGCAAGGAATTGGGAGCTTATCACATAAACCAAGAGGAATATTTTTGGCCAGATACTTGAAGACCAAACAGAAGAGCTTTAAAATGAGATTTAAGTAGGATAAAATAGAGTGTTCAAATTAAACTCTAAAATCACAGCCCACAGAAGGGCAGCAGGTGCAAGCTACAAATAAGAGGCGTGGCTAAGGTGGTGCCAAGCAGCTCTCCCAAGGAACTGGCAGGGAGGACCACTGGGGCCACACCTACAGCTGGGACAAGTTTGCCAACCACACAGTGAGAGGGGCAAACTGAATGATTCGTATTCCTTAGGGGAGAGGAGCACGACCTTAGAGATGGCAGACAGAGACATGAGTCTGCAGTCTCATGTGGGGCAGGACACACAGCCGCACCACCAGGCCAGGTGAGGATGACAAGTTCACATAAATTGCAGTCTCTGAAATGGGTGGCAGGGATGTATACACAAGAATAAGAAGTCACAAACGTCAGAGTGGAAGCAAAGTAGAGAGCATATGGATGAGATTTTCAAAAGGATGAAATAGAAAGGATTTTGCTGGCAGGGCCTACCACAGTCTTCTCAGGCAGAGCGAGGCTCTGGCTCATGCTTTCCTATTTAAGATTTTTTAAACTGGCACAGGAAGAAGATGGAATAGGGAAGAGAAGGGGGGTATTTATCCAGGCATCTGCCCTATCGAGTGCATTTTTGACTTGCCTTGCTAACAATTTCATGATGGGAAAGGTAAGGGAAACAAGGAGGGAGCGACTTACCGTGGACTTAATTCTAGACAAGATGCCTCTAACCAGCCGATGGTGGGGAAGGCACAGGAAACGTAGGCAGAAATAACCAGACCATCCTGGAGTTTTATGATTGCAAAAGGAAGACACAGGAGGCATACTTCAGTGTGTGCTCTCTGCTACTCTTTCCACTTCTGCTGCTTCTCACTCTCCCTCTGGCATCTCCATTCCCCTCCTAAGTAGAACTCCAGCCCAGACTTCAGGGTCACCGCCAGGGATGTAGGGTAGAGGAGTCTCCAGGTTTCTTTCCCAGGAAGTTGAGGAAAGCAAAGATCCCCAATCCCAATTCAGCAGAAAAGATGTGCTCCCTGTACTTTAAGTTGGAACTCAGAATCATGAGGCCACAAAGCCAGTTTTATATACAACAACGGAGTTCTACTGTGCCTTTATTGGAGTGTATATATATATATATATGTGTGTGTGTGTAGTACACATACACGTGTGTGTAGTACACATACACATGTGTGTGTATTCTTTTGTTTGTTTTCCTGAGACAGAGACTCACTCTGTCACCCAGGCTGGAGTGCAGTGGCAACCTCCGCCTCCCGGGTTCAAGCAATTCTCCTGCCTCAGCCTCCCAAGCAACTCAGATTACATGTGCCCGCCACCACACCTGGCTAATTTTTGTATTTTTAGTAGAGACGGGGTGTCACCGTATTGGCCAGGCTGGTCTTGAACTCCCAGACCTCACGATCCACCCGCCTCGGCCTCCCAAAGTGCTGGGATTACAGGCATGAGCCACCATGCCCAGCCTAATTTTTGCATTTTTAGTAGAGACAGGGTGTCACCATGTTGGCCAGGCTGGTCTCAAACTCCTGACCTCAAGTGATCCGTCCACCTTGGTCTCCCAAAGTGCTGGGATTACAGGCGTGAGCCACCGCGCCCGATCATGTGTGTGTATTCTTAATCAATATTCCCAGCAACCCCTGCAAGGTAGGTCATGTCGTGTCAATTCAAAAATAAAGAAACTAAGAGACAGACTAAATGATTTACCCAAGGCCACATGTCAAGTAAATGACTGAACTGTGGCTGGAACCCAGGCCTTTCTGCCTTCCCACCAGAACACCTTCAGCTCCAGAAGCTCTCTCTAAAATGAGACATTGTAGTTTGGGTACCCAACGGGTTAATTGGCTCTTGTGGGTTAGCCTGGGAACCCAACCTCAACATAACATTGTTTCTATGGGGAAATGTGCTCAGAGTGACAAACAACTGGCTTAACCAAGGAACTTTTGTAACCCGACCTATCACAAAGCAGGCACTGCCTCGTGTTCAGAAAGACTGGCTGGGGAGCGAGAGGGGAGAACAGGATCAGCCAGCCTGCATCCCCTCAGACTCTGCGATCCCCTTCCAGTCTAGCTGTAGGTTTGCCAAGGAACAACCATCTCACACATCTACAAATAGCCACCATAGTACCTACTGCAGGGGGTAGACATGAGGATCAAAAGAGCAGGACCCTTGGGTGCATAAAGCAGCCAGTGCAGTCAGACCCACGGTCAACATTTGTGAAGTGGGAAGTGAGATTCCTCTCAACAGCTGGGGGCCGGCAGAGCTCAGCTGGCTCCCTCAGGACCCACCTGGCAGTCACAGTAGTGTGAGGGTGTGGACCTGCTTCCAGGGTTTGCCTCTGCTCCTCCAGACAGTTCCACATTTTAGTCTTGGTTGATCAGGACCCAGGAAGTCACCTTCCACAGCGAAAGGCTCAGATCCAGCAGGGCAGCCACCTTCCGTAAGCCTTCAAGGCTCAGGTTCTAACACGAGGCCTCGCCCACCTGTGTCTTCGCTGTCCCCACCACCTTCAGATGCCGGTTCCCAGGGCTGATGGATGTGTGAATGCTGGAAAGCGCAGCTGAGGAATCACCACAGAACCTCAGGAGTGAGCATTCCTGTCCGTCTTTTCCCCGTCCGTCCAGGCAGGGATTTCTTTTTGTCCCAGTATTTGACTTTGCTCTCCGATAACTGCCAAGAGCAAGCTTATTCCATGCCCTCCACCCTCCGCCAAATCAGCCTGAAGGGGATTTTCTTTCCACGAATAACTCTTCAAAGGGAGAAAGGATTGCTAAGAAGCAGCCAAACTGTGAGGGTTTTTTCTTTCTTTCCTTTTTCTTTTTGGATGAGGGAAAGGAGCTATTTTCTCTTGACAAGGACAGATACTAACCGGAAAAACACCCTAGAGACCCAGGCCATCAGGAAAGGAAAACCCTGACAACGTGGTCCTGGCCTTGACTGCCCCTCAGCATTCTCCCCTGAGGGCCACCCCCAAAGTGGTGCCTTTCACAGCACGGTGGCCATTCTCCAGTCAGGCCGCTGGGCCTTTGGAGAGACTCTCTGGCCTCAGAGGGGCAGTGTCTGCGAGCACATTTGGTAACAGTGGATCATGAGTCTCAGAGAAGCCTTCTTGTTGCGGCCGGTGTGTGTGCCCGCACGTGCACACGTGTGTCCTTGTATGCTGCACTGGGAAAGGATCCGATTTCAGACTTTGGCAGTCTTCGTGCTTGGAGTCCTGCCCTTAGGAGGAGATACTGTCAGGTGCCAGACAGAATTCGGAGATCCTATCAATGGAGAATGTGTCCTTGGTCCACAGAAACACACTGTCTTATATGGAAGAGAAGGGTCACTGTTCAGAGGCAGTAGATTCTTAGGGGCCCAGAATTACCCTTGAAGGGATACAGAGGCTGCTCTAAACACGAGGCTTATGGATTTGGCCCTTTGTTACTCTGGGACAAGAGTGGAGAGTGGAGACTGGAGACCAATGCGGAGGCCTAGATCACTGACTCTGCTAAAGAGTGTCAGGGTCCCAGCCAACCTCAAGCTGGGATCCTACAGCCACACAGGTGGCCCATGTGGTAGATGTGAGTAAACCCAGCCCACAAGCATGAATGAGAATGACTCACAGCTTTGCAGTCACTAGCTCTGGTGACTTCGGTTGACTTTTCCATTTCTCTCAGGTGCCTCTGGGGCATAGCAACAGGACCCAGGGAGAGTAAACCAGTAAGGAGTATGGGCTGGAAGATGGGGTTTGTATTCCTGCTCCATACCTCCCAGCTGCATCATCAAGAACTGATCTCAGTTTCCTAAGCTGTTCCATGAGAAGGCTGCCATGGCTTAGAAGAGAACCACCATCCAGCCCTGGTATAGAGTAGTAATTTTACATGTACCCTTTTACTATAGAATAGTGCACTATTTTTATTCATCCTCCCACTGCCTCCTACCATGGGCACCATATTGAATAAGACTTTTTTCAGCCATAAAGCTGTTCTAAGTAATCATCTGTTTCCCCATTTTGATTATTGAGGATTCAATTGCCATTCAATCCATGTCTCTGGTTACCAAGCAGTAACTGATATAACTGATTTAATTCCATTGCACATCAAAAAAATTATAATTTAACCCACTAGTTAGCCTATGCTGTCTTTATTATGATTAAATGCACAAATACTATTTTACATTACGAAATATTGACAGCAGCTCATGGACTCCATTTACACTTTGCAAGACTCTTTGGAACCTGTGATCCCCTGGCTATAAGTCCCTGAACGCTGAAGACCTCTTAAGTGCGAACAGTATGTCATCTGTGACTTTACAGTTAATTTCTCACACATGAAAATGACTCAAGAAGTGTCTTCAGAGGTTATTAAGAGGGTTCCATAGTTATACAATAAAATACATCCTACTCAAGTTTCTCCCTCCTTCCTCAGCCTTTTTATTTTTTTCTGAGCCCCTTCTTGAGATCTCCCCTTTCCTGTTCTCCATCTTTCTGCCCACCCTTCCTGGTCTCTGGCCTCCAGTCTTCCCATCATTCACCACCCTAGATTTTTCTGAGTGCCATGAACACTAGTCTTGTCCCAAGTATGGAAACAAGCCAGGGAATACCTCGCCCCTTGAAGCTGAAACACATCGAGCCAACACAAATCTGTTGGCAGGAACAGCAGGCACAAGAGTCACATTCAGAGTACAAAAACAGCTATTTATAAAGCCTCCTTCCTGATTGCTGGGTGTTCACTTTCCCTTGAACCAAAGGGGCCACTGCCCCCTCTTGGAAAAGATGATTCTATCCACAGCTCCATGCCTGAGGATCACTGAGTGCCTGTTCTGATGAGCAGTGAGAGCTGGGGACAGCATGCAGCGTGGATTAGATGTGGTGACACACTCTCTGATGGGCCAAGGCAGCTGGGTGTGCGGGTGACACAGATGGCCTCTGCAGCACCTGTGAGGTGGCAGTCATGGGCTCCTTATAGGACTTGACATCCTGGCCTTAGAGCAGACCCCACCTGCCTTTGCTTTTTTATTTTTTTTTTAACTCTTGATGTAAACTTTGGTTAACATAATTACTAAGCTTCCAAAGGTATTCAAGATTCAAGTAATGTAAAATGTTAACAGGTAAAGTACTGTCAATATTATTACTAATATTTATCAGTCAATTATAATTTAACTCTTGTTGCATTTGGCCGTTCTGCATTTCTATTATACCTGATTTGCTAAATTGTTATTTACCTTAGTAATCCAATGCTAGTCTATTATCTTCAGTAGTGGTAGCAATGACACCATTAATAACCCAGCAAATCCCAAATGGGATTGAGATCATTTGTTTTGTTTTTTAATTGAGATGAACCTGATGAAAATTTATAATTCATATACGGAAATGTCCTGTTGGCTAGCTACAGTTTTCCCAAATGTGTAGTTTTTGGCTTAGGTTCTTAAAAACTTGAATTAGTTGCCAATTCCAATAATCAGGAGATTTTACATGAAAATATATTTCTGGATTCTCTTTCAAAAATGTCAGTTCTGACAATACTTGGGCCCACACTCCTACACGGCAGCAGTTGTAGAACACGTGAGTCCTCCCATCCTGTTCTGAATTGTGTCATCTCAAGTTGTCTGGGGAGCTTGGAGAAACCTTGGAAAGCAGTTGGTCCGAGTCCTTCATTTTTTTTTTTTTTTTCAGACGGAGTCTCGCTCTGTCGCCAGGCTGGAGTACAGTGGCGCGATCTCGGCTCATTGCAACCTCCAACTCCCTGGTTCAAGTGATTCTCCTGCCTCAGCTTCCTGAGTAGCTGGGATTACAGGCATGCACCGCCATGCCCAGCTAATTTTTTGTATTTTTAGTAGAGACAGGGTTTCACCATGTTGGCCAGGATGGTCTGGATCTCCTGACCTCATGATCCACCCGCCTCGGCCTCCCAAAGTGCTTGGATTACAGGTGTGAGCCACTGTGCCCGGCCCCAAGCCCTTCATTTTTAAGATGAGGTGTCTGAGGCCTGGGGATGCTGAGTGACTCTCGTGAAGTCACGTGCTGGTGGGTTTGATAATGGGGTCTGGGAGGCCGCTCTGCCCGCTGGTGCAGCACAGTCTCCACTAAATCATTCTGCCCTCCCCCCATGCAATACAGAACACCATCTTGTGGGTAGCATCTGTTTCACCAGGCCTCCCAACCTAATGCTGACACCCAAGGACTAACTAACTATGTGAGTTATGAGTCACTCAGAGAACCTGATTATCAAAGTCCAAACCACAAAGAGGAATACCTTCACTTCAAGGGCTTCTATTTCTAGAAATAACTGTAGTGTTCTCTGTGTAGACTTCTAAGCCCAAATAAATGTTTTCATGTTTTGACAACTTCAAAAGCCCAATGCCCTTAAAACTTCCTTGATTCTCAGGAAAGGGTCCCCAGAAGCTCGGGGTGCTGTAGGAAGCTGAGTACGTAGCCTCTGCTGGTAAAGTGAATGGCCAGCAGTTAGCTGGGTTTCACTGTGGACATCCTTGAAAACAGGCTATTCATAGCTGTCAGGATGATGGATTTCAGCCCTAAATTGCTGACAAACATAAAAGAACATTTTTAGTTAGTCTCATTTTTTCTCTCATCTGTCTAATGAAAAGATTCAACTAGCTAGTGTGCAATTGATGTTATTTTCTTATAAGCCAGGGGGCAATTAAGAAAACCCAGAAATAGAGTTGAGCCATGGTGTCACTATTTGTATTTGCCATTTCTCCATGTGGCTGAGAGTTGCTTGGAGCACACAGGAGGATCTTCTGCCTCAAGAATGGGTCCATCTGGATAGTTCAGAGCCTGACAATGAACCTAGGAGTTTCATGGAACTAGAAATCAGCCTCAGAACAGCTGGTTAAGGATTAGTCATCTCCAGCTGAAAGGTGATTATAAGAGGGGAAAAAAAATGGTGGGCCAAAGACAACTCAGGAAGAGAGATGCAGAAAAAGCATTCCAGCAGCCACGAAAACATCGTTAGTTTTATTTTCTTCAAAAAATATGGGCCACCTACGATAGACTCCCCACAGTAGACCCGCCCTTACCCCTGCAGCCTTTGGGGAATGTGTCTTCTTCCAGTGATGTGTCTCCTAGCAACGAGGAAGAAGCGCTACTGAGCACTTACTATGCATTAAACACCTGCTTGGTACTTTGCATTTGCCACATAAGCCTCACAACTTTGTGAGTAGAAAATAATGTTCCCATTTTGTAGAAGAAGTGAAGGTTCAAATAATTTAAATAACTTGCCCAGCCAGTGAGTGGCAAAGCCAGTCATGAACCCTAGCCTCTCAGCTCTCAGATGCCATATTCTTGTACAGTAGAAGATGAAACAGACAAAAGCTCAGTGCCACATTCTGCAGCAACAGTCCTCCAACAAGGGCTAAGAGTAAAGTAGCAGGGGAGACATCTTCAAAAGAGAAGAAGGAACATTGCACTCAGGCTCTCTGGTAGTCAGGGAGAGTGGGGGCTGCATCTCCCAGCTCAAATTGTAGGGTACCACGTGCCCATAGGCTTTTCCTAAAGGCTTTGGAAATGGGCGGTGGTGGTGGTGTGCTGGTGATGATAAAGGAAAACGAAGACAAGGCAGAGGAGAATTCACTTCCATCTGTGAATGTCCTTATTTGTAACAATAAGGAAATCTTAGAGTAACCTACCTGTAAGCTGCTTCTGAGAACTGAAGGAGATGGTGTGTGTAAAATGTTTAGCAGAGTGCAAAACCAAAGGGCCATGGGAATAGAATGCATTCACTTCTAGCCAAAAAGTGCCTGCGTTAAAAGAGGAGAAATAGAAGCATTTCCATTTTGAACATATCTAAAAGCCACGTCCCTTGTGGGTCAGAGGTTCAATGTTAGGTCTTGGTGACGCTATTAAAAGTGTATAAGCTCAGCTGGGTGCGGCGGCCTGCAATCCCAATACTTTGGGAGGCCAAGGTGGGTGGATTACATAAGGCCAGGAGTTCAAGACCAGCCTGGCCAACATGGTGAAACCCCGTCTCTACCAAAAATACAAAAACTAGCCGGGAGTGGTGGCACGCGCCTGTAATCCCAGCTACTCAGGAGGCTGAGGCATGAGAATCGCTTGAACCGGGGAGGCGGAGGTTGCAGTGAGCCAAGATTGTACCACTGTACTCCAGCCTGGGAGGCGGAATGAGACTCTGCCCCACCCCACCCCCAAAAAGGGGGGGTTGAGGGGTGGGGCAGGGGTCTTGCTTGTCTTATTCATCACTTATCTCCAAGCCCTACACAGCACCTGGCCCATAGTAGGGGTCCATAAATATTCAATGGATGGATGGATGAATGAAAAAATTAACCAAAAACAAAAGTGCTGTCTTTCAGTTACAAAGACAACTGCCACTGGAGAATCAATATCCTGTGCCCCTCTCTCAGGAAATGGCACCTGCCATCTATCATGCTGTCTAAGACAAAAACTTGGCTATCACTGTGACCCCTCTTTTTTGTTCCGTAAGCTAAAATAACTCCTAAATTTTAGCCTGTGACTCTCCCCCGCTCTTCTCTTCTAATGCTATTGTCATGACCCTTGTTCAGGCCCTTCCCAGTTATCTCCTGGATTTCTACACCACCTCAAAACTATTTTCCAAACTTCCAGTCTGTACCTCTCTTTCCAGTCCCTTCTCCACACCTGGAACAGAATGATCTTTAAAAAACCTAAATCTGATCAGGTCACTACTGTCACCACATCCCCCTCCCCAACCACTTGAGGATGGTCCATGACTCCCTATAGAATTTTTTTTTTTTTTTTGAGACGGGGTTCTCACTCTGTCACCCAGGCTGGAGTACAGTGGTGCATTCTCAGCTCACTGCAGCCTCCGCCTCCCGGGTTCAAGCAATTCTCCCACCTCAGCTTCCCAAGCCGCTGGGATTACCAGTGCCCACCACCATACCTGGCTAATTTTTGCATTTTTAGTAGAGACGGGGTTTCACCATGTTGGCCAGGCTGGTCTCGAACTCCTGACCTCAGGTGATCCACGTGCTTCTGCCTCCCAAAGCGCTGGGATTACAGGTGTGAGCCGTCACGCCCCACCAGATTTTAAGATAAAGCACAAACCCCTGAGTGTGGCATGCCCACCCTTCACAGTCTTGCTCCTGTCTGCCTCCAGCCTTACCTGGCCAAGCCCTACCTTGAGTTCTGCGTCCCCTCCAGCAAGACTATTCTCTCTCTTGCCCGTGCCATGGCCTAGCTTCCTTCTTTGCCTGAAATGCTTTCTCCACCTTCCCTGTTTGCCTTCTACATCCTTCTAAGAATTGGGTGTCCCTCCCGCTACGAACCCTGGTGCCTGGTTCTTGGCCGACCACACTGTGGTCTGCTTCCTGTCTGTCTTTTCCAGATATCCAGTGCATGGAATGCTATTTTGTTCTTTGTTGTACCAGGCACACCCTCTCTAGTCCCTGGCACAAGGAATGTCTGTTGAATTGATGAATACTTTGTCTCACACCAAACATGCACTTTCTCAGAAGTATATTAGCAATTAACATCACTTTGGCCAATTGTGTGACCAGTCAAGATAATTAATCAAGGATTAGGGCGTGGTATGACTCTGGAAAAATCTATTAAGGACATATGGGGAACCTATTTTTTTCACCAAAAGTCATGACACATAATTTAATAAATATGATCACATTTTTTCTTGCCCAGGAAAATATTAATATATAATATCTGTAGCTACACATCCTTATCTGTCATTTTTGCCTCACTATGTTATCCAAATATACCAGCTCAAGACACTGAAATAATAATAGCTAATAAGTAAGTAGCTGGCATTCTTGATGAGCCTACTATAGAGCAAGCCTATGTGAAGTGCTTTGCTGTCATCTCATTTAACTTTTCAACTACCTCTTGAAGCAGATATTTTTCTTATCTCTATTTTAGAGATGAGGAAACTGAGGCTTAAAAACATTAAATCACTTGTCAAAGGTTACACAGCCAGCAATGAATGAGTAGTCCGTTTGATCTTCTCAGTTATTCTGCGATGCTGACCTAACCATGACCTCTTAACCTTTATTAGCTCATCAGAAGAGCTACTACTGGGAAAAAATAGCTGTGGCTTCCGGAAACTTTTATTGAAACTCTAAATCTCCTGGCAATAACTTTCAAAAGTCATGATTCAGGCCAGCAGTGATATTTGAAAATGGAATCACAAACAAGTCTCCTGGCTACAGAGATGCTCTTGCTGCCAAAAAGGAATGCTCAGCTTTAACATTTATGACAATCTATGTTTTTCCTGTTACTTAGTCTTTTGCCATCATCGACTGTGGAAAGGCACTGACCCTTGTTCTGTCCTCCCTGGAGAATCCTCTCCTTCAGGTTTAACTGGTTCTGTCCTTTTCCATGTTTTCATTTCACTGGGATCTACAGCAATGTCCTGTCCACTGACCATCTGCATAATGATCACTTGGACACACATAAAAATACACAATCCTGGGCCCCGTCCCACAACTATCTCATAGAATCTCTATAGATTGGAGCCCTGGAAGCAGCATTTTAATCACATTCCCCAGGTAATTCTTATAAATACCAATGTTTGAGAACCACAGGCATAGTCTCCAGATCCACGTGACTCACAGTATCCCCTAGACCAGCAGCACTGGAAATGAGGAATCTTGGGCCCTAACCCTAAACCACTGAATCAGAATGTGCATCTTCATAAAATCCCCAAGTGATTAGATATGCACATTACTGTGCATACAGAGAATCAGTGATCTAGAACAATGTTTCCCCCAATTATTTTACATCATCATGGCATGCATAGAAAATGAAATGCATAGAAAATCTATGTGTGGCACACTGGGAATACAAATGAGAATGTTTGCCATAGCATTGGGGCTCAGCCTGTCCCAGATCCCACCTGGCTGTTCTGCAGGCTGAGGAGACTGACATCCCAGGTATGCCTGTGCCACAGCACATGGGTTGAGAAGCACTGATCTGCTTATAGTACACCCAGCTCTTCTAACTTTGTTCATGAGGCATAATTCCCAGAGTTTGCTTATTCTTACTTCCTTCATCATTTATTAGTTCTTTTCATGCATACTAAGAGTCAGAGAAGCTATTTCCCAACCAACTAGATCTCAGAAGTCTTCATGCAATGGAAGAACACAGTTTCATCTTCAAGTTCTAGGTAGACGCTTGGGGAAATCTGCAGAAAGGAGTTGTGTCTATTATTCTGGAGTGTCATCTGCTACAACCTAAGGAACATGAGGAAAAAATAAGAGCCCTCTTCCCTCTGAAGACTGCTCCTTTCCCCTTCATCTGCAAACCTGAGGAGAGAGGATTAGCACCACGCAAGGTGGCATCCTCTCTTCTGAGTGCCAAGAAGAATGTGATTTTGTTTAATCCTTCCTTAGCAAAATCTGTCAGCTCATAAACTGGACAGGTGTCCCTTCTCTTAGCCAACCCCTGATAATGGGGTGACAGTTGGGGTGGAAGGAATGGAATACCTTCAGAAACACTTCCTAGAGAGACCATCTGATCAAAAGCACCAAGTGTCAGGACACACCATCTGACTTTGCAAAGCCCCCAGCTACATGGGAACCCCATTGATTGATTTTTTTTTTCTCTTAAGGAAAATGCTGAAAATTTTTAAAGCTCAAAGTAGTGAACTCTTACTTTGAAGCAAATATGACAATGCTTGCCCTTAACTGAAGGATTGCCATGGCCTAAGCAAATACATTTGAGGAAGAGGGGAGGTGATTATTGCTACCAATCAACTCTTCTTTTTTTCCAACTTGCCTGCAAATCTGCATCTAATTCTTGCTATTCTGCTTCCCCCAATCAGAGCCTGGGCAATGCGGCACGCATTTTAGCTGGGTTAGTGTGGAGATCCCTCCTCTGTCCTGAGACTGCACATCCCTCAAGCCTTAGAAGGATCTTCCCTTTACACCCCAAACATACCCAAAAGAGAGTTCTGCCTGAGTAATGGAAACGACAGTGGCCAGAGCACTGTATTGATATTTGCCACCTCTGGCTTGACTTCTCATAGAGCTCTTTCCTTAATGCAGCTACAGAGACCTTCTTCCTGTTCTGACCAGGAAGCTCGGGGAGCAGTTGGTAGTTCACCCAGGGTTGCTATGATGTCTAAGAAATAAGTGGATTTTCCCTAAGTTCCGAGCAAGAACAGTTGGTAAAAAATTTCTATTCCTTGATCATCTGATTAACAAGTGCTGAAAATGTAAGACTGGGGAAATTGCTGAAGGCTTGGGCCTCCCAATCCAAAGAACATAGCTATTTACATGAGCATTTCAAGCACGGAATATTGAGGCATCTCTCTGCTTTGTGGTCCAGGATGAAGAACAAGCTGTGGTACTTTGAATTTGGCACCTCGGAAACTTTTGCAGCGACCTGCAAGAAACTCCATGACCACATTGAGTTGGAGGTAAGTTCCCAAGTGGGGAGAAGGCTTCCTGGATCTTGGCTCTGCTCCTAGACTGTCACACATGCACAGGATGTATCCTCTTGGGACCTTAAGAGGTGACCCAGACTGTAGTCTGTGTTGTTTCTCCATCCTGTTCCAAAACACCTCCATATCCTCACTCGGAAGGCTCCATTGGCCTGTCTAGAGAATCCCTGGGGGACTGTGGGACTCAGAGGCCTCGAGACCCCAGAGCCACACTTCATTCCAGCCCTCCGCCCTCCTTCCACCGTGGCCTTGTGATTCCCTCTTTTCTGAGAGGTAAAGTCTCCATTGCTGTCAGCACAGGGAGAGGGGCTGCTGCTGGAGAGACAATGTCCCAAGCCTGGTAGAAGTCTGGGAACTGGTGTTACAGGGCAGCATGGGTGGGGAGTCTAGGGGCTGCAGCCAGACATCCCCCAGCTGACCTGCCTTGATTTTCACATCTGCTTCAAGGAGCTGACTCACAGGTACCCAGGGTCAGTTTTGTGGGTGTGCAACCTGTGTGGTCCCAAAATGTCCCTGTGCTTAGAAGGGCCCTTGGTTTCGTGCTATTCTGTCACTGTCTTGAAATCCTTGATAATTTTCTAACAAAGAACCTGGCATTTTCATTTTGAACTAGGCCCCACAAATTATGTAGCCAATGCTGTTGGTGCACTTGTGTTTCACTAACTCTTCCGGCACTTGTAGGGGCCTGCCTCAGACAGTCTGCCTGCTGGCTCCCCTCCCCTGGTTGATAAGCTGCCCACTTCCCACCCTCTCACCCCATGTTGGCTGGGCTACGCTCCGGAAGACCTCTCATTGACTGCTGTGAGGACAGCTCCTTGGTCTCTGGCCACCTGAAAGCCCAAACTTCTATGCACACCTGCTCCATGGGACTTTACGCCCATTGGTTCTCTTGCCCAGAGTTCTTACTACCAGGCCTGTGGGATTTAGACCTGTAGTCTTGTTTTCACTTGAGAAAAACAAGTGGAAGAGGCAGCCAGAGAGTTCAGCCAGGGTGGGCTCATCTTGGCCCACCAGCTTGGCCTGTAAGACCTCACTGCAGTCCAGTGGGGCCTGGGCCTCCCTGGAGGAGGCGCCTGTGGCCTGGAGTGGTGTAGGAAAGCCCTGCCCCTCCCTGCCGGAAGGGCCCCTGTTCTTCTCACTCACAGGGAGTTTTCACAAACAAAACGCGAAGCCAGAGGTTCTGTGCGGCTGCATTTGACTCATCTGCCTGCCTCTCCTCTTCGGTTGCTGGGTTGGTTACCAACGCCAGGGTGGGAGGCGCCGATCTGGCTAATCCCCTGAACTTTTGGCCAGCTTGGTAAGAGGGCAGAGAGGCCAGGCGCCAGGGTGTGTGTCCCCAGGTGGCACATAGGGAGTCTGAGAAGCCGGTCCTCCTCTCTTGATGTGTGAACGCAGTGCTGGGAGCTGAGGAAGGAGGAGCGGCCTTGGCAGGGGAACCGAGTGTGGCTAACAGGGATGTGTGTGCATTTTTTCCCCTTGGCACGGCCGTCTGGTGGGGTCTCTTTAAATATACCACAAGTGAGGGACAGCCCTGGCCTAACCACAGCCAGCTGCAGGCGCACAGCGACTGCTTGTTCTCCCTGCAGCTGGCCTTGAAATTGTGCCCAGAATACAGCAACTCAGCTCCCCTGCCTCTGGCCTGCCCTCCCGGCTCCAGGCCCCACAGTCCCCTCTGGGTTTGAGAGACAGAGGCTCTTCCTCAACCGCAGAGGGGGCCTCATTGCTAAAGACACTGGTGGCCTCTGGAGGGGGTGTTGGGTCTAGAGGGACGGTGTTGTTGGGAGCTTTCAGAAACACTTCCTGTTTTCCTTATCTCTCCATAATGAGTCTTTTTAGTATTTATTCATGAGGGTTAGCTGGGGGAGTGGGGCTGAGCGTGTCATGTGATGGGCAGCTTCTGACAGCCCTCAGGATTGGGGCAGGCACCATTTCTGTATCCAGAGAATAGCAGTGAATGGTCCTGTGCCTTGCGATCTAGAGGGGGACTAAGAGAGAAAGACAGGGCGAGGCATGGGGGTAACAGGTGTAAGGAGACCGCAGAGCCTTGCAGGGAGATGGGAGAGTGTCAGGGGCCTCAGGAAGAGCTGGTAAGAGCAGCTGTGCTAAGGGACCTCCTAAACGTGGTTGCCGCAGACAACAGGCCGGGACTTTGAGAACCAGCACATGACTCACCAGCCCAAGGCCAGCAAATAACCCCACTGAGGCATTGCTCCTACATTTCACCATCTTCAATTCCGCACCACAGCCTTTATTTCAAAGTCACACAACCGACCCTGTGAGCTAAGTAGTCCAAAGATGATTATCCCCATTTTATGGAGAAGCAAGCTGAGGCACAGAGATTTAGAAGGGTAAACTGGGGCAGGTGCAGTGGCTCACACTTGTAATCCCAGCACTTTGGGAAGCCAAGGCGGGTGGATCACCAGCAGTCAGGAGTTTGAGACCAGCTTGGCCAACATGGTGAAACACTGTTTCTACTAAAAGTACAAAAATTAGCCAGTTATGGGTGGTGGGCGCCTGTAGTCCCAGCTACTCCGGAGGCTGAGACGGGAGAATCGCTTGAACCCAGGAGGCAGAGGCTGCAGTGAGCTGAGATCGTGCCACTGCACTCCAGCCTGGGCAAGACAGAGCAAGACGCCGTCTTAAAAAAAAAAAAAAAAAAGTAGAAGGGTAAAGTGAAGGAGAGAAAAGTCCAGTGGGACAAGAAAAAGTCACGTGCTTTGACTGCCGACCATAACATGTCCTAATATGCTATGACAACACAGCAAGGCAAGTATTATCACATTTTAAAAATGAGGTTCAGGTACATTCAGTCTCTCAACCAAAACTTCATTGCTGAAAACTGATAGGAGAGAAGATTCCAGGTCTTTTAGAGTGAATTTAGCTTAGAACCCAATAAATAGAGATTTACCTAACAGGTGCTAGAAGCAGGTAAAGACTTCAGCAGGAGGCACTGTTTCTTCCTCCTTAATATGCTGATTTCCTCTCAGCTCATGCAGCTGGGCAGGTGTGCTGAGAAATGCTTTGCAAAGAACAGAAGACTCAGTCCTACTTCTCATTTGAGGAAGGAATAGATTCAGGCTGGATCATAGGAGAGAGAGTTAGAGAGGAGGAAAACTGCCTTAAGGTTTGCAAAAGGTGTCCCACACAGCATCTCATTTATTTTGATGCACAGAACAGGCAGGGCCAATATTAATGTCCTCACTTTACGGATGAGGGAACTGAGGTTGACAGGTTCAGCGACCAGAGGAAAGGCACAACTGTAAGGAACTTAGGGGAACAGTGAAATCTATTTAGGTTCTTCCTTTTTTTTTCTTTTTTTTTTTTTGCCAATCTGGTAAAACGTTGGATGGTGAAACTTAAAGCTCAAATGAGAGACTGCAGGGAAGGTCTTCATTAAAATCCATTCGCGTGGCGAGGCGCGGTGGCTCACGCCTGTAATCCCAGCACATTGAGAAGCCAAGGCCGGTGGATCACCTGAGGTCAGGAGTTTGAGACCAGCCTGGCCAACATGGTGAAACCCTGTCTCTACTAAAAATACAAAAATTAGCCGGGTGTGGTGGTGCATGTCTGTAATACCAGCTACTTGGGAGGCTGAGGTAGGAGGATGGCTTGAGCCTGGGAGGCAGAGGTTGCAGTGGGCCAAGATCGCGCCACTGCACTCCAGCCTGGGGAACAGAGCGAGACTCTGTCTCCAAAAAAAAAAAAAAGAAAAGAAAAGAAAGCCATTCGTGTGATATACAGGCGATTTCTCCGAGGCTAGTGGCTGTTTGAGAAGGAATAGGAGACTTGGTCTCATCTCTGAAACAAAGCTTATGGCCAACTGGGCCAACTGGACAAAAGAGAAACTGAAGGGAGTCCACAGAACACACAAAAGCTGTTCAATATGGCACTTGCTTACCTAGTGCTAAGGAAACTAGATGCAAAGAGTCCTGCAGAGCCACGTGAGTCAAATCACTCCTGGCCCTGCCTGTGACTCAGGCAGGGGAGAAGGTGACTCTAAATCTCCTGCTCACCTGTAGACACATGGCCAGGGCCCTGACTTGGAGTCAAAAGGCCTGGCAGTGAGCCCTGGTCTGTGCTTAGGTTAAGCAACTTATTGAACTGTATATCTGAGCCTCAGTATTCTCATCTATAAAATGGGGGGCATAGGGGTTAGTCTACCTCCCAAGGCCATTATTAGGATTAAAGTTTTCAGGGCTTTTTGTTTTTGTTTTTTTATGTAACTGGCAGTGGTGCTAAGTGCCTCATGGAATCTGCAAAGCAGCCCTAAGTGGCAGGTGTCATAATCACCTTTCCAGAGAAGGGGGACACAGGCTGAGAGAAGGTAAGAAGCTCACCTGAGGTCCATAACCTACAAGCGATCAGGTCAGCCTTCAAATCCAGGTTTGCCAGACACCCGAGAGTTTCTGGGCAGTACTGGCACTTGAGAAGCTCAGTCTAGAGCACAGACTCTCAACCAGGTTTGGGCATATCCAATATCCTTATTCCCAGTCTTTATTTTGACATTTCAGATAACGTTAAAAGCGGAAACAATTTTTTCCATTTGTCAAAACGGGAGCATAAAAAAATATTGCAAACGCTCACCCTAGATGCTTCTTCTATGAGACCACAAAGGAAGGCCTGTGAACGTGAGTGCTGTATCTGGAAACTGGGTGCTCCATAAATCGTTGTGGGCCCTAATTAAGAAGCCAGCATGTCAGCTGGGTGCGGTGGCTCATGCCTACAATCCCAGCACTCTGGGAGGCTGAGGTGGGCAGATCACCTGAGGTCAGGAGTTCGAGACCAGCCTGGCCAACATGGTGAACCCTCATCTCTACTAAAAACACAAAATTAGCCTGGTGTGATGGCACATGCCTGTAATCCCAGCTACTCGGGGGGCTGAGGCAGGAGAATCTCTTGAACCTGGGAGGCAGAGGTTGCAGTGAGTGGAGACCAGGCCGTTGCCTTCCAGCCTGGGTGACAAAAGCAAAACTCCGTCTCAAAAAAAAAAAAAAAAAAAAAGAAGCCAGCATGTCACCCGCACCCCCACGCTCACCATCCCTGGTCTAAGGCGGTCTCTCAGGGTACTCCTCTCTGACATCTCTTCCCTTCCAGAGGCTCTTAATATTCATTCTAACCTGATTTCACCTGATTAAGCAGGTGGGGGGTGGGGCGAGGGAGGCACACAGTGAGTCACCTCCCCTACCCCAGGCCCAGAATAACCTTGCAGAGGTTTCTGGATGGGATCATAGGTAGAGCAAACCAGACAAGCTTCAACTCAAGCACTTATTTTACATTTTGTAGAGATGTTTCATTTCACTGGCTAAAAATAAGAACTTCCAAAATTCCTGGGTTTTTTTTCTTTTTTTTTTTTTTTTTTGACAGAGTCTTGCTCTGTTGCCAGGCTGGAGTGCAGTAGTGTGATCTTGGCTTACTGCAACCTCCGCCTCCCAGGTTCAAGTGATTCTCCTCCCTCAGCATCCCAAGTAGCTGGGACTATAGGCGTGCACCCCTACACCCAGCTAATTTTTGCATTTTTAGTAGAGACGGGATTTCACCATGTAGGCCAGGATGGTCTCGAACTCCTGACCTCATGATCCACCTGCCTCGGCGTCCCAAAGTGCTGGGATTACAGGAATGAGCCACTGTGCCCAGCCCAATTCCTTGATATTTAATCCAATCTTTAAAACATATTCACAAGGGAAGGCCAGCCAGCTCCACTAATATGAACTAATATAAACTTTGATGGAGGGGAAGTAAGTCCAAATCTGGAAGCTGCTCAAAAGAAAAAAATCTGGTTATCCAGTATATTTTGGGAATCTCTGCACATCAATTACTCCTTTTAATTGAGGATTTTTTTAATACAGAAAAGTCTTGAGAATAGTATATCAAATACTCCCAACTCCCCCTCACTCAGAATTGATATTGTCATTATTTTGTCTTATTTCCTTCAACTGTTTTTCCATTTTTTGTTGTTGTGGTTGTTGTTTTGTTTTTTTTTTTTTTTTGAGATGGAGCTCATGCTGTCACCCAGGCTGGAGTGCGGTGGCGCAATCTTAGCTCACTGAAACCCCTTCCTCCTGGGTTCAAGTGATCCTCCTGCCTCAGCCTCCTGAGTAGCTGGGATTATAGGTGCCTGCCACCACACCTAGTTAATTTTTGTATTTTTAGTAGACACAGGGCTTTGCCATGTTTGCCAGGCTGGTCTTGAACTCCTAACCTCAGGTGACCCACCCACCTCGGCCTCCCAAAGTGCTGGGATTACAGGCGTGAGCCACCGCGCCTGGCCCCTTCAACTATTTTTCAACGGAAGAAATAAAATATTACAGATAAAGCTGAAGCCCCTAGCCTCTTTATGCTTCAGACTTACCTTTTGACTCACCTTTATGTTCTTGAGGTCACTCCATGTTAGTGCTGATAGAGCAGGTTGGTCACTTTTTTTTTTTTTGAGAAGGAGTTTCACTCTTGTCGCCCCAGCTGGAGTGCAATGGCACAATCTTGGCTCACTGCAACCTCTGCCTTCCAGGTTCAAGTGATTCTCCCGCCTCAGTCTCCCAAGTAGCTGCAATTACAGGCGCCCACCACCATGTCCAGTTAATTTTTGTATTTTTAGTAGAGACGGGGTTTTGCCATGTTGGCCAGGCTGGTCTTGAACTCCTGACCTCAAGTGATCAGCCCACTTTGGCCTCCCAAAGTGCTGGGATTACATGCATGAACTACTGCACCTGGCCTGGTTGGTCACTTTTAACTGCTCTATGGAGTTCCATGAAAACCCAGCCACTATCTGTGAGGAGGAGCAGAAATGAGAACTCTCAGACACTGCTGGTGGGAACATCAGTGGTAAGCCACTTTGGAGGGCGGTTCAGCAATACATGTCAAGCCGAAAATGCATTTATAGCCTAGATGACCCAGCAAATTCTTCTCAACATTGATCTAGAGAGTTTCTCACACATGAGCATGGAGGTGCAATGCAACATTTTTTTATTGCAGCAAAATGGAACCACCCCAAATGACTGTTATTCTAACACTTTAAAAAGACAGTGTGAGTGAATGTACTAAATGCCACTGACATTTTAAAATGGTTAAATTTTAAAAAAATTTTTAATTAAAAAAACAAGGATGTGCTGGGTATATGCTAGCGATATTCAATCCATATCACCGTATCAGGATATGGGTCTCACCTATGAGAATCCATATTCTAAAACTAACATTTAGCACAAATAATGAGTGAGATTACCGTCTTTTAAGATTGGGCAGATACCTTTAGCTATTCCAATCTAAGCCAGCGCCATTATCATTATTATTATTATTATTATTATTATTTTGAAGCAGAGCCTCGCTCTGTCACCCAGGATGGAGTGCAGTGGCGCGATCTCAGCTTACCGCAACCTCTGCCTCCCACGTTCAAGTGACTCTCCTACCTCAGCCTCCCAAGTAGCTGGGATTATAGGCACACATCACAATGCCTGGCTAATGTTTCTATTTGTAGAGATGGGGTTTCGCCACGTTGGCCAGGCTGATCTCAAACTCCTGACCTCAAGTGATCCACCTGCCTCAGCCTCCCAAAGTGCTGGGATTACAGGCGTCAGCCACCGCACCTGGCCAGTGCTATTGTTTTTAAAAGAGAGACATCAAGGACTTCACAAGTTAAGTACCTTGACTAAGTTCACCCAAACCAGTATGTGCAGAAAAGAACTCACGGCTCTTAAGCTCCAGCTGTGGGCATTCTCTACTCTGTCTTAGCATCCACCTGCAGCGCTGCACACTCTTAAACTAGAGAGAAAGAGGTCTTCAAGTCTTGGTCTCTCCTGACATGATCTGAACCTTCTTCTCGGCTACCACAGGTAGAGCCTTTCCCTGGAGTAAGGAAAGTGGGAATTGGCTGACGTGCAGCCCGTCCATGCAGCCACAGTGGAAGCAATGGAAACACGCATGGGGAAGGGAAAGTTGAGAAGAGCATTAGAAGGGATTTTGAGTTCGTGGAAGATAAGAGGCCAACCTGATTACATATCAAACCCTGGAGTCAAAAGTAAGGCTAGAATGGTCCTGAGAGAGCTCCTCCTTCTAGTTTATTCCCTTCCTCAATCCAGCCCAGCAGCTCCCTCATTCTAGCATCACCTTCACTGTGAGACTATCCAAGGCAGCTCCTGCCACTACTGGTTGCTTCTTCTTGCCCATTCACCAGTTCTCACCACTTGGTTTCTTTCTGCTTCCTCCTAATCGGTTTCTTTCTGCTACTCCTAACATGTGTGCTAACCTCTTTTCCTGATTACAAAGGTAATCCAAATTCATGGCCGAACATTTTAAAATATAGAGGAGCAAAAAAGAAAATAACCCCCAATCCCACCAACCAGGAATCGGCACTGTTAAAACATTGACCTCATTTCAATCTTAGAGTAATGTTAGCCCTTGTTTCTTTAACATCAGGCCTCTTGAGGACCTCTATGATTCTTTGGCTTATTAAATCTTCATTCATTTTTAAATGCAGCTCCATCATCCCCATCTCTGTCTCTTTCAATCATGCGCTGACTACAAGTTTCCTTCACTGATGCTTAGAATCGTTCAGCTTACTAAGGAAAAACTGTTTCTGTCAACTTTCCCTTACAAAATTCCATTGTTTGCTTGCAGTTTCTGGCACATAAAACTTTTTCTCCTTCTTAAATGACCCTCTTTTTTATTTCTTACTAATGTGCACCCTGTAGTTCACTTCAAGTGTCAATTCATTCATATGCTTTTATTTTCCTGTTCTTTTCCATTTCTTTTGTTCTTTGTGAATTGCTTTGATTTTCTTTTGTCTTCAGACTCCTGGCTCTATCTACTTTGTGTCTTCCATGGACTTAGAAGTAACTTTTAAAGATTACGTTTTATGCCTACATTTTCACAAAGTAGTTGTTGAGGGATATGCAGCATGTTTAATAGATGGGGCCCAAGAAAGTCTCAGAAGACCACAGCTGGGGGTCACGTGATTCAGCATGTTGGGTCAGAATGCTCTCCCACAATACGTTTCCTTCTGGAAGATTCTCTCAACCTACCTCTGTCCCAGCCCCAGGAAGCATAAGTCTTCTACCACCAAGGTCCCTTACTAAAAGAATAACTTTCCCCAAGCAATGTCTACCAAACAAATGCATCTTTTAAGTAATAATAAACTGTGAGGCCCCATCAGTGGGGAATGACCTAGACTTTTTAGAATATTCAGAGGAATTCATGATCTTCCTCACCACACTCGGGAGATTTGGGAACCTCAGGGAAGAGAAACATTACAATCCTTTTCTTCCTCTACAATCACAGGTTATTAAACAGAGAATATTATATACAAATATGTCTTGTTGGCTATAGTGGATATGTCTTTGTTTTTCTAACTTATCCTGTGAGGTCATAAACTTACCAATCTTAGTCTTCACTAGAAGAGGAATTAAGAAGGTAGAAGAACTGAATCTTTAAAGAAGGTCATAGAATCTACAAGGGGTTGGATAAATGCCACTGTGCACACACACGTGTTATATCTCAAGCCCATTGGGATCAACAAATGAATAACAATAGCAGCAACTTACTGAGTACTTACCATGTGGCAAGCTCTGTCTTATTTCATCGTTATAACAGCTCTGCATGGTTGTGTATTATTCCCATTATTTACCCAAGGAAACTGCATCTCATAAAACAAGTAAGTACTCCCAAGATCAGATGAGTTTCAAGCCTCAATCTGTGATCCCCGGCCCATATGCCCTTCACAATGCCAAGGGACCTGCAGTAGGAGATGACCTCTGCATTACCCTCCTGCTTTTAGAAAAGTCATGTGTCCACTTAGTTGATAAAGGGGCTCCCATTCAGGACTTGGCCTATCTATTAGGCAGTCAGCTTTCTGAAGCAAGGACTTTATCTTATTCATTCTATACCCCTGGACTTAGCACAATCCCTAAAATGAACTAATTCCTCAATAGTTATTTGTTGATTATAAAATTGAACCAAGTATAGGAAATTCCACAATTGGTGTGAACATTAGAAATGATCACTTGACTAGCCTCAAGTCATGCCTTTTTCCTGGAAGCTACCAGAAAAAGGGGCCCACCTTGCTGCATTTTTAACACAAAGGGGAAGATGGCTGGCACTCAGGCCTTCTCCTAACTGCACAGTGGGTGAGAAGGCCTTCCACGCCCATCTCTAGGAAGCTATTGGTGGTATCTTTGATAGTAGCAGAGGGTCCGGGACAACTGTGAACCAGGACAGGAAATGCCAACATTCTCCCACCTCTTTCCCATCCAACAGAATTAAGACAGTGAGTGGGCAGAGCTCATGTGGCAGTGAGGGTGCCAGGTGGCTGTAGGGTGGAAGTCACCCTGCAGGGCAGAAAGGGTCTCCATTCTGAGCCCTCCCTCATGGCTCAGAAGCCTACCTGCCCATGATCCCTGCCAGCCCCCAGGCCATCAAGCCCTGCTTTGTCTGCAGGAAAGTGTGATCCCTCAAAAAGCCCCATCCACTCCAGGTTGGCCTCAGCTTCCCAGACAGACAGCAAAGCCTATTAATCTGCATCCAGAGCAAGATTCCCTTAACACACTAGTTTAAAAAAAAAAGAAAGAAAGAAAGAAAAAAAAACACTTGGGGCGGGTGGAGCAGCGGGTAGGAAACAGCTTTGCCTTCTGTCCAACTCTGAAGCAAGCCATCACTGTGAACTCTGAGAAACAGCAGTTTTGTTTTGGAAACTGGCACCCTGTGCCGGCTCACTCCTGGAAATGAATTTGGGCACCCCCACCCCCAGCTGCAATATTCTACTTCCAGTCTGCCTGCCAACACCCCCTTCCAGCTGCCCCTCTCAAAGGCACCATTGTGCCCGCCTGGCACAGCAACAGAGGAGGGCTAAAGAGGAAGAAAACATTTTCTGCCCATGGGATGTTCTTAAGCAGGTTGTGTGTACATGGCTTCAATGCTGCATTCCTTGAGCCCACACAAACCCGCCAGAACTCCATCATCCCTGTCACAGATGCAGCCACTTTCCAGTCTAACTGGCCCACCTCAGCTCACTGTCAGAGAACTCAGAGCACACAGCAGGGCGGACAAGGCTGGGTGGAAGCGGGGGGTCAGGATGGCACTCTTTCAGCACAGCGCACACTAGCCTGCCAAAACAAAGCTGAACGTAGATGTGGAATTTTGGAACTGGAAGAGGATTTAGTTCCACTTACCACTCCACAAAAGACTCATCCTAACACATTGTGATAAGTGGGCATCCAGCCTCCTCCTGAATCTCCAAAGATAGGAAGTTCACTACTTTTCAAGAAGCCTGCTGCATTACTGGACAGCTCTGATTTTCAGAAAGTTCTTCCTGATGTTGAACAAGGATTGTATGTCCCATTCCTTGTCATCTTCTTCCCTAGACAGCACTTAGCACAATACTTGGAACAAAATAGGTGCACAATAAGTGTTTACGGGGTGCATGACTGAATTCCCCATCCACTGGGCCCATTTTCACCCTCCAGAGGCACACAGAGCATCCTCCACTCTCCTCCACATGAGTGTCTTTCATAGGGCTGGAGATGTATCTTCATGGTGTCTCCTCTTCATCTTCACTGAGCTAAACAGCCTCAGTTCCTTAGATGACTTGATTTACAGGCCCACAAATATCCTGGACCACTCTTCTCTTGATACACTCCATTTTTTTCAGGGTCTGCCTTAAAATGAAAAATCGAATTCCTGTTCTATAATACTCTAAATGTGATCTCATAGGTAACAAAGCACAAGAGTAAGAGGCATTGGGTGCGTGCACTCTGTAGGTTGGGCTGACTTCTTGATCTCATCACCTGCATCTCGTGCATGAAACCTGCAGGTTCATGAGGACTATCATGAACCTTGACAAATTTGGAAAGACATTCCTTCCTTAGTGTCACTGAGTCAATGTTTCCTCATCTGTCAAAATGGGAATACAAGGCCGGGCACGGTGGCTCACACCTGTAATTCCAGCACTGTGGGAGGCTGAGGCAGGCAGATCGTCTGAGGTCAGGTGTTCAAGGCCAGCCTGGCCAAAATGGTGAAACCGCGTCCCTACTAAGAATACAAAAATTAGCCGGATGTGGTGGTGTGCACCTGTAATCACAGCTACTCAGGAGGCTGAGGCAGGAGAATCGCTTGAACCCAGGAGGCGGAGGTTGTGGTGAGGCGAGATCATGCCACTGCACTCTAGCCTGGGCTACAGAGCAAGACTCTGTCTCAAAAAAAAAAAAAAATGGGAATACAAATACATTGTAGGGTTGTGAAGATTAGACATAAAATATATAAAGTGCTGGTTCATAATAGTTACTGAATAAGTGATATATATTAATAATATATAACATATGTGTGGATTAATATCATTATCTAACAGCCCACAATAGACATCAGTTCCTAAAACGATGTAAACCAGCACCTCTGAATGCAGGAGAAGCCACTGTTCTGTAAGAGTTGCTACAGGCCAGGCCAGTTTGTATATGTGCATAATACTGGACTGTCCTGAAAGCCAGGCGCGGTGGCTCATGCCTGTAATCCCAGCACTTTGGGAGGCTGAGGCGGGTAGATCACGAGGTCAAGAGATCAAGATAATCCTGGCCAACATGGTGAAACCCTGTCTCTACTAAAAACAATACAAAAATTAACTGGGCGTGGTGGCATGCACCTGTAGTCCCAGCTACTTGAGAGGCTGAGGCAGGAGAATCACTTGAACCTGGGAGGTGGAGGCTGCAGTGAGCCGCGATCGCGCCACTGCACTCTAGCCTGGGCAACAGAGTGAGACTCAGTCTTAAAAAAAAAGAAAAGAAAAAGAAAAAGAGAGATCCTTTTAAGAGACTATACGGGAAATAATTTATGGAGAAAATAGCATCTGTAGAGATTTAGAAGAAAGGTACAGGGAAGGTGCTAGGGTATCCTACCATTAGGGGACTATATTAATGGGTCTAGACAAGAACTGTATAATAGAAGGTGTAGGCTGACAACACCTGAATCCACTGATCAGTCTAAAAATCACAAAAAAAAGAGACAACCAAATTATGTGCTTCCTAATGAGATGCAATAGGAAATATACAGCCCCACTAATGAAGTAATCTTGCCAAAAAGCCAACCCTAAATCTAGTCAAGCCTGTAGATCTAAAAATACCAATTTAGTGAAAATACAAGGGATAGACTATGTTTAAAAGACACCCCAGAGATGCAGTTGGCAAAATCCAGAATCTGCGCAACACTACAGCCTTACTACTCAAAGCGTGGTCCACGGACCTGCAGCATCAGCATCACCAAGAAGGGGGTCAGAAATGCAGTCTCGGGCCGCACCCAGACCTCCTGAATCAGAATCTGCATTTTAATAAGACCCTGGAGTGATCTGCATGCACATTCAAGTTTGAAAAGCACTGCTCTAAGGACAAATGACCCAGTTCTTCAATAAATAAAAGACAATGATAAAAAAGAACAGGAGTCTATAGATCAAAAGAGACCTAACAGATATATATCAACAAATGCAGTGTGAAGACTTTTCAGGCAAGCTAACAATAAAAAAAAAAAGACACTATCAAGGAAATTTGAACAACTACAGGATACTTATTAAAGAATTTTTTTAAGAGTAACAATAGTGTTAAGGTAATTTTTTTTTTTTTTTTTTTTTTTTTTTGCTATAAACTAGTTCAGTCTGGCGGTGATAAAGTGAACTGGGATAGAGTTAAAACAAGATTAGCTGCCTGTTGCTAGAGGTGCTGATTACCCAGACTGGGTTTTGGGGTACACGGGGGTTTATTATTCTCTCTACTTTCCCTATATGTTTGAAAATACCCATAATTTTTTTTTATATAGAGTCTCGCTCTGTCGCCCAGGCTGGAGTGCAGTGGCGCGATCTCAGCTCATTGCAACCTCCGCCTCCCGGGTTCAAGCGATTCTCCTGCCTCAGCCTCCAGAGTAGCTGAGATTACAGGTGTCCCCCACCACGCCCAGCTAATTTTTTGTATTTTTAGTAGAGACGGGGTTTCGCCATATTGGCCAGGCTGGTCTCGAACTCCTGACCTCAGGTAATCCAAACGCCTCGGCCTCCCAAAGTGCTGCGATTACAGGCATGAGCCACCTTGCCCGGCTTTTTTTTTTTTTTTTTTTTTTTTTTTTAAGAAAGACCAGGAAAGAGTGGTGGAAGATGCGAGGGACAATAACTCAGTGGCAGGGTACCCAAGAAAGAAATTTCCAGCAGAAAGGGGGCACATGCCTCCGGAGCTACCGAGTCCTGGCTTCCACCTCCGATCTGGCCTGGCGGAGGTCATTCCTGAGAGCAGACAAAGCCGAGTGGCAGGCCTATAAACAGAACTATCTGCGTCCAAACCAAATCTGTGGCACGGTGAATCGAGGTTAGAAGAAGGGGGAATTTCCTAGTTGCTAAAAACTGAAACAGGTCATCAAATAAATTGTGGAATCTCCTTCCCTAAGGCCCTTCAGAAATAGGATCGACAGGGCTGGAGTGGAGGGGCCCCCGCCCGCCGCCCTTTTGAGGTCGCGGCGCAGGAGAGCAGGAGGGCACGGAAACGCCGGCACCGGCTGGGAAGCTTCGGTGCTCGGGGTCCCTCTCGGCGAGGGCGGAGAAGTCGGCGGCCTCTGCCTAGAATTCTGTGATTGTAGGGATCGAGACATCAAGGGCGGGGGTGGAGAGGATTACGGGTTCCCAGTGCGTTTCATTTGCACATAAACGCGCTTTGCCTCCTAACCCTGTCTCTGTTACCTGTGCACCCGCCTTCCACCAAACCAACCAACCACCCGCGGCTCAGGAAGAAATCAGAACTGGGGGGATTGTCCTCCCAAGGGGGACACAGTTGAACGTGGCCGGCAGCCTCTGGCCTCCCGGGCCTGGGTTCAGACGGACTCCGGCGCTGCTTCCAAGCCTGACATCGGGCACCTGGCTGCCGGCGCACCCAGGAGCACTATTTCAAGCGTGTGCACGCTCTCTGCTCGGGCCAGGAGCTCTGTTTCAGCCCCACTCCGGGCGGTAAATCCCTGGTTCCGCCCAGCGCAGCCTCGGCTCGGAGGGCAGCCTGCTAGCCAGGTCCTGGGTTAGGGATGGCCCACGGTGCGCGCGGGGACCGCCACCCTCCTTCGCGCCACGCCGGGGCCGCGCGGGCCGGAGCAGGGGGAGGGGGCCCGATGACGTCATGGAACAGTTGGAGGATTTAGCTCGGGAACCCGCCGGGGAGCGGGCCCCAGTGCCGGCGTTCCATTTAGGCCGACAGCGTCCCGGGCTCGGCTCCACTTTCCCAGACCGCACGGCTGCCTTCCAGGTCCAGAGCGGGCCTGGGGTTCTGAAGGAAATCAGTGCACGATCGCGAGGCCAGGAACTCTGGAGAATGGGCACGCAGGCGTGCGCTTGCCAAGGCTCTTACCAGCCTGGGTCGGGCCAAGAGGCCATTAAGATGCTTCCAGCAAAGCCTCAGGTAGGGGGAGTGAATTCAGGAAGATAAATGCCTCATGGCACAGAGGTTGGGGAACCTGTGGTGATAATGCAGACAGTTACATAGTGCTACTGCCTTCCAGACACCAATCAACCCCTTAAGGCAGATGTTATTCCCCCATCCTCCATTTTACAGATGACAAATTAAACCTCAGAGGGGTAAGGAAACAACCTGGAATCACACCGCTGGCAAGTGACAGAGCCAAGATTTAAACCCATGTCTCTCTGCCTCCAAGCCCAGGCAGGCACGTTCTTTCCAAGACACTACATTGGCTCCCACTTTCCAAGTAGGTGCATTCCAAGGGGAGAGGACATCAGCGTCCCGCAGACCCCAGGCTTCTCCCATCTCCTCTACTTGCCCTATCTACATGGGACCCACTGCGGTAATAGGGGAAGGGGACAACCTAGAAAGCAGAGTGAGGATTGTCTGCTGTTCCAGGGGGAGGTAAACGTTTACCAAGGTAATAGCAAACACACTTAGCTGGCTATGGATAGAGATGGAGGGGACAGAGTACACTTAAAACTGTAGTACGGAAGAAAGGTGACTTTGTGGAATACTATTTGTCAAGGACTGTGCTGGTGATGTACTTTTTTAAAAAACAAACCTGGTGTGGAGGCAAGATATAATAATATTAATATCCAACATCGATGTGCCAGGCATTGCTCTAAGCACTCTATAAGATAGAGCAGTAGTGAGAGATCTCAATTATTCAAACAGCTGGAAGTTTAATTTTGCTATAAGCCTAGCATCAGCAAAAATCCCGATTTGCCTCACTGACTCATCTCCAGCGTAGGATCTGGCATCTGCCTTCCTGGGTTTGCATCCTGGCTCTGCCATCTTGTAGAGTGGGAAGCTATGGAGCCTTGAGCAAGCATCTTAGCCCCTAAGAGGCCCTGTCAGTTGGGGGTAGTAATGCTGCCTCCCTCATCACGTTCATGTGAAGATCCCAAGAGATACTGTGGGTGAATCCCAGCACAGTGCCCTAGGAAGCTCTCACCAAGCATGAGTTGCTAATAATATTATCATTACTGCTCAGAAGGGAAAGGGATGTTTTGACCAACAATAAATAAATTGAGATGATGTAGAAGCAACTACAATCAAGGCGGGGAAGTGGCCACTTCCTCTAGAGGGTGACAAGGACAAAAGAAAGCGTGGGCCGGGCACGGTGGCTCACACCTGTAATCCCAGCACTTCGGGAGGCCGAGGCGGGTGGATCACCTGAGGTCAGTTCGAGACCAGGCTGGCCAACATGGTGAAACCCCGTCTCAACTAAAAATACAAAACAAATTAGCTGGGCGTGGTGGTGGGCACCTGTAATCCCAGCTACTTCAGGAGGCCAAGGCAGGAGAATCGTTTGAACCCGGGAGGTGGAGGTTGCAGTGAGCCAAGATCACGCTACCACACTCCAGCCTGGGCGACAAGAGCGAAACTCTGTCTCAGAAAAAAAAAAGAAAAGAAAAGAAAAAAGAAAGTGTGATCCAATGGGACTCTAGCCTAAATATCTAGGAATATGTGTATGAAGGATAGGAGGGTAGAAGACATTCCAAAATAAGTTTCTAAGAAGTCATGAATCACATTGAAAAGAAAAAAGAAAAAGGAGTTGGTTTTTGTTTTTCAATCAATGTGACAGCAACAGAGAGTTCTGGTTGAGCCCATGCTTTCAGGAAACGGTACACATACACGCAAAGGCAGAGCCTGGGCAGGCAACCAGGTAGGAATACACAAAAGCAACTCAGACCCGTGAGCCTGGCTTCAGGCTAACTGAAGGCCAAGCCGAATGCTAGACAACGTTTGAAGCAAAAAAGAACATAGAAAGCATAGCTCAACAGGGCTTTGCCATTCTGGAAGAGTTTTCACCTTTTCCAAAGACAGTGGCCTTAAACTAAAAATGGAAGAAAAGATGCCAAAGGTGGATACTAGAACCCAACGTAAATCAATGGAGAACTAACTGGCTTTGAAACACACACACACATTTGAATCCAAGTTGCCGGACGAGCCTGTAGATGTCATTCAGGGGCCACTTTGACAAATCCAGAAAACAGAGTAGGTTCTAGCCAATAAGAGGCAGACAAATATGGCTCCAGTGTTCAAAAAATAAGAATAGGGTACATTTTGGAAACCACAGACTGATACGCTTTATTCTGATCCCTGGCAAGATTCTAGAGTAGATTATTAACCAAGTATTTAGGCTTTGCACACAGATATTGGTGACGTAATTGAGTTCTCTTATTCCTTTTCTAATAGAGGTTGTAGAGTGGTCACTTAGGAAATGCTGTTTGATCTCAGCACAGTGTCTTATGTTTTCATGGAAAGAACACAGGATTGAGGTCTGGAGACCTGGATACATATCTAGCTCCACCATTAATAAGTTAGATGACCACAGGGAAGTTTCTTAACCTCACTGGGGCTCATTTATGAAAGATGAGGCATGAAAGATGAGAGGCATCTTCCCTTATGTGCCTCTCATCTCTAAATTCCATCAGTCTGTCTTATAATAAAAAGTAGGCTGGGTGACAGTCCAGTCCAGAGGATGCAGCTCCGATAAAGCAGCCATACCCCAAAGGATGTTAATGCATAATGTTTGGTGTTAAACTGACTAAGGAGAGGGCTCGGTCACTGTTTTTTCCTTTTATACACACATATTAATGACCCAATCCCCAAATGATGGGAACGCTATGACAAAAGGTCACAGAATGAAGACTGGAAGTAAGCTGGGTAGACTAGAGGAAACTTGGGCTGAAAGCCAGATGAAATTAATTAACATAAATGTAAAGTTTTATGTCTATGTTATTTTTTAAAATCTACACAGGTTCAGAATGGCAAAGAACTGGATGAAAAATAGATCATGAGATGGTCTGGGCAACGAAGGTGACCACCCATTTAAGCTGAAGTGATGTTGTCATCTAGCCACTAACAAAAGGGCCAGTGCAATCTTTATCATACTGAATAATAAGGATAAGGATGATGATCATGGATAACCTGCTGAGCTCTTACATGAGCTTTGTACGTCATCTCATTTCTGGGGCATGATAGTATCATAAAATTTCAGCCACAAGAAGTACTGGTGTGGTAGCCACCTGCCCCCATCAGATCCCGTCGTTAGTGTTGTTTTCAATGCCGGGGGCCTTGCCAAATAGCAGGGTAACAAACTACAGTGTGTGCAAAACAGGGCAGCCGGGATGGGAAAAGATCTGAAGCCCAAGTCTCATGGGAGAAGATGAAAAGAGTTGACAGTCCAGAGGTGGCACAACCTGGTAGTATGAGAGAGAGGAGAAATAAAAAACTTGGGCTCTGACTACCTGCCCTTAAATCTGTGTACTTCCACTTGTAAGCTGTGAACTTTGGGCAAGTTACTTAACCTCCTCTGTGCCTCAGTTTCTCCAGTGTAAAAAGAGGATAGTCATAGTAACTAACTTATAGGGTCATTATGCAGATAATAAATGAGATGTGTATAAAATTATGTGTGGTAGATGGCAGTGCCGAATACATGTGCACAATGGTGATCTTCATCATCATCATCATCTATCTGGGGGGTGGCCTATGGAGGAGGAAGGAGGGTCATTCTGTATGGGTTCAGAAGGGAGAACAGGACCAACCGGTGGAAACAAGAGTGGGAGACAATCCAGATCAACATAAAGAGACTTCTCAAATTATCAGAACTTCCCAGTGAAAAAATGAGTTCCCAGTTACCAGAGTTGCTCACCATATGCCATCTTGTAGTTGGGGAAACAAGATAACATAACGTAAGAACTGCGAAGAAATCAGGAGGTGAGTCACTGTGAATGGCAACAAGTCTTCTAGTCCTCCTCTGATGGCAACAATACCCTTCTAGTCCTCCTCTGTTGATCAGTCTCTGGAAGTTTGGGTTTGTACGTAACCTCAGAGATAGTGGGTTTTTATTGTATGCGTTTGATTTTTTCTTTCTCGCAATAAACAAGATAAAGACCATGTACTTTGTAGTCAAATCCCCCAACTTTGAATCCCTGCTCTGTTATTTATTAGCTGTGCAAGCTTGGATAACTTAGCTCAACTCTCTGGGTCCAGTGTTTGCTTCTGTAAGTGAAATAAACTACCTACTACCCTGAGGAACAAGGATCAGAGCTGATATTTCTTGCTGTGTTGGTAAGCACGATGCCAAAGTGGGCTGACTTTATAAGACATGTGAGATGAAAATTCAAGCCTTCTGGCTTTTTGTACCTGGTGGGGACTGCAAGTTGTGGAGACTGGATAAAGAAACTCTGCTCCTTCAGCAAACACATATGCCAAAATTGCATTTATGATAGATACAGGAGACAGGCAGATTCTGAAAGCCTTCCAAAGCTTAAAGCCTTGTGCTTCTCACAGAGAGATAAAATAGGAGGGGGTAAAACGAAAATTTTCTGGCCAGGTGTGGTGGCTCACTCCTGTAATCCTAGAACTTTAGGAGGCTGAGGCAGGTGGATCAAGAAGTCAGGAGATCGAGACCATCCTGGCCAACATAGTGAAACCCTGTCTCTACTAAAAGTACAAAAACTAGCAGGGCATGGTGGCGGGTGCCTGTAATCCCAGATACTCAGGAGGCTGAGGCAGGAGAATTGCTTGAAACCGGAAAGTGGAGGTTGCAGTGAGTCGAGATTATGCGACAGACGACTCACTCAAAAAAAAAAAAAAAAAAAAAAAATGAAAATTTTCTGTCATTTGTTAGGTTCTGAATTTTCTGTCATTTGTTGGGTTCTGAATTCAGTTCCACTAAATCTTCTAATGGTTAGGAAGGGGCAAGATTGATGATAATGAGATTAGACTGGAGAACAGTTTGACAATTGATTTGAGAATCAGCCCTAAAGCACTTCTAGACCTAGAGATGACCTCGGAGCCTTCTGCTGTCTTTCCCAGAGCTGACCAGGTCTGGATCTCTCATCTCACCGCAGCAGTCAAAGCATTAAGTCTGAGCGACTTTGCCTATGATTTCTCTTCTGACAGTGGCAGGGTGGTGGCTGAGGACCTGTCACATCCTTTAAGAGAGTACCCACCACACACACACACATGCACGCACACACACACACACACAGAGCACCTTGGGTTGTGACACACTGAGGACACTAACAGATGGCCTTTTCTCTCTGTCCTCCAGTGCGATGGGGTTGGAGTGGACCTGAGCAACATCTTCCTGGAAGGCATTGCCATTCTCAACATTCCCAGCATGTACGGAGGCACCAATCTCTGGGGAGAAAACAAGAAGAACCGGGCTGTGATCCGGGAAAGCAGGAAGGGTGTCACTGACCCCAAAGAACTGAAATTCTGCGTTCAAGGTAAGCCAGGAATGAGGATAATTGTTTTAGGTCAATGCCCAGTGGTAGGAGCCCTCAGGTGGGTGTCAGCGGGCTTCGTAAGGCCCCACAGCCCAGCAAGGACTCCGTGCTCTGTGGATACGCTGACTCATCATCCGATGTTGCAAAGTTTACAACTTAATCCAGAAGACAAAAATTCCCAATAAGGGTGTCTTCAATGACAGTCAGTTGTCAAGCTGTGGGGCTCCATGAGGTTCAGAGTCAAATGCTGCCACTGTCAAGGTTACCAGGTTCTCCAATAGCTAAATCCAATAGTCAGTTCCTAACCCTCATCTTGCCACAGCTGTCAGTGGCATGTGACCCAACTGATCACTCCCTCTTCCTGGAAACGCTTGGTCCACTTGGCTTCTAGGACTTGACTTGCTCATGGTTTTCCTCCCCCCTCACTGGTCACTCCTTCTCGGTCTCATTTCTCTCTGACCTCTTGATGCTGGAGGATCCCCAGGCAGGGTCCTTGACCCTCTTCACTTCACTGTCTGTACTTAATCCCTTGATCACCTCATCCAGTCATGAGACTTTATTTAAATACCATGTGCTTACTCATGATGCCTCCAGCCTGTCTCCAGCTTTCCCTGAGCTCCAGGCTCCTATGTCCAGCAGCCTGTGTCGTACTTCCCTTGTGTGTTTAGCAGACACCTCAAACTTGGCATGTCCAATGCAGAGCCCTGCCGTCCCTCCCCCAAACCTTCTCCACCCACAGCCTTCTTTCTCTCTGTTGGTAACTCCAGCCTTCCCATCACTAGAGCCAAAATGCTTGGCATCATCCTTGACTCCCCTTTTTATCTCACATCTCACAGCCAGTCCATCAGAAAATCTATTAGCTCTACTTTTAAAAAACATCCAGGATTCAACCACATCTCACCACCTGCATTCCTGCCATCTTGATCTGAGCCACCATCCTCTGTCCCTGGATTACTGCAAAGCTTCCTCACTGGGTTCCTTGCTTCTATCCCACTGCCCTAGGTAGCCTGTTCTTACCACCACATCAGAGCAGGCAGGTTATGACACTCCTCTTCTCAAAATCCTGCAGTGGCTTGGAGAAAAAGCCAAAGATCACGTGGCCTAGAGGGCCCCGTATGTTTTGGCCTCCCATTACCTCCCAGACCTCCTCTTCTGCCACTCTCTCCATCGCTCACTCTGCCTCCGCCACTCTGGTTCCTCCAACACAGCAGGCTGCTCCCATGAACCGACTATTCTTTCTGTCTGGAACAACTGGGTAGTATGCTTTAGAGGCCACCAGCTGGGCCTTCCACTTTTAACTCACCAGAATACAAACACATCTTTCTGAGAATGTCCTTAAAACCACCTCTACCCCAGCCCCAGAAGTAGCCATTTTCCACCAGTGATCCAAATGGAGAGATTCAATCAAAGCTCCTGGCGGCTGATTCCCCTCTGGGCTCATGGGTCCTCACAGGTCCTCAATGGACAGGTGAGCTGGAGGAGAAAGCCAGGTGAAAGAGCACTGGCAGAAACACCACACCAGCAGGCAGGGGACCAAATTCTAGTCCAAGTCCTGCTACTAACCTATTTTTGGCACCTCAGTTTTCTTTACTGTAAAAGCAGTATCTTGTATCAAAGTTTTGATAGGTGGATGGATGGGGTTGAACCAGAACCTTGGTTCTTAAACCAGCTGCTTGTTGAAAATGAAGATTTGTGGACCCCAGCCTAGATCTACCTAATCAATCTCTGTGCTGGTTCCTGGGAATCTCAATTTTAATGAGCTCCCCAGATGACTCTGATGGGCTGCCAGGTTCGAACACCATTGCTACAGGCAAATGCCCACAGTCTCTCCCATGCCTGGCATTCCATGGCTCTGCGTCTGTGTGCTTTGATATCCCAGGCTGTTAGTGCTAAGGTGGGTTGTGATCCCACCACTAGAAGAAAACAAAACTCCACTGACATCGAGGCGGGGGTTGGGGAAGTTATTCTCTTGTTTCACCCCCATCTATTTGACAGTCAGATAGTTATATTCCAGGCCAGGTCATCAGGAAACATCATCTCCACACCTCTGTCCTTTAAGAGAGGATTCAGGAATTGTTGACCTCTTTTTTTTTTTTTTTTTTTTTTTTTTTGAGACAAAGTCTCACTCTGTCACCCAGGCTAGAGTGCAGTGGCACACGTTGGCTCACTGCAACCTCCTCCTCCCAGGTTCAAGTGATTCTCATGCCTCAGCTTCCCGAGTAGCTGGGATTACAGGCATGCACCATCACACCCGGCTACTTTTTTCTATTTTTAATAGAGATGGGGTTTCTCCATGTTGACCAGGCTGGTCTCAAACTCCTGCCCTCAGGTGATCCACCCGCCTCGGCCTCCCAAAGTGCTGGGATTACAGGTGTGAACTACCATGCCCGGCCTCTGTTGACCTCTTAAGTCCCCTTTATTTCACACAGTAAACTTTTCAGTGTATAAAGCTGAATAATGTGTTCCTCCTTCCTCCCTTGGCAGGGGAAGTTGTGGGTGCTAACGGAGGGTAGGGGAAGCATCGAAGGTTGTATCAAGTTCCTGCAAATTTTCCTACCCTGGTGCTCCTATCTCAACCCCTACTCTGGTATCTAGCTCCCTCAGAGCAGAGAAGGGAATGAGCAGAGCCGAATCCCCACCACCACCCTCCCCGCTCCCCGCTTCAACTCTCCACCACCCTAGGGCTGGGGGAAGCTCTTGATGCGATCATGTGCTGATCAAGGAGAACCTTCATCTTCTCCTTACATGTCTGACCTTACATCTTCCCCTTCTTCAAGCAAGACCAAAGTGTCTGCTTTTGACTATCATGTACAGGAACTCTCTTCCCCAAATCCCCCTTTCTAACCCCTACAATGTGCTTTAAGAGCTAGAAGTGAAACCACTTCCTGTTCTTTAGATGAGGACATCAGCTGATCAGAGTGGGGCACTGACTTCTGGGCTTTGCAGAGATGCCAGCACTGAGCTTTCTTCTTGAAAGGGCTATGATCTCATGTAAGTTGAGTTGTTAATGGGAAAAGCTAAAGAGGCAACGTATTTTAGTGAAAAAGCATTAGCCTGGGAGTCAGAAGACTGGAGTTCCAGTCCAGACTCTGCCTATCGTTTGTGTGTGACTTGAGGCAAGTCCTTTCCTCTTCTTGGGTCTCAGTTTTCTGTATCTGTAAAATAAGCAAGTCTGACAATTATATTTTAAGATTCCTTACAGTTCCGCAAAATTAAGGCATAGTCAGATTTTGGTCTATGTGGACTCTTTCTTGGACAGAATTGTATTCAAATTTCTCCCTTCTCTCAGTGTATTTTGTCCCGAGATTTACAGGCTAGTGGCTGAGGAGGCAGAGAGCTCTCTCTGCAGCCTCTTCATGCGTTGGGATTCTTAACTCCTTGGCAGTTTTGTTGGAGTTGGAGGAGAGGGAGAAGTCAGGACACAGTAGGAGGGAATGAGTTTATCATAGGAAATGGAAGAGGAAATGATGATGGGAGGGGTTGCTGTCAAATCTCTCTCATCAGGCCGGGCACAGTGGCTCACACCTGTAATCCCAGCACTTTGGGAGGCCGAGGCAGGTGAATCACTTGAGGTCAGGAGTTTGAGACCAGCCTGGCCAAAATGGTGAAACCCCATCTCTACTAAAAATACAAAAATTAGCCAGGCATGGTAGCACATGCCTGTAATCCCAGCTACAAGGAAGGCTGAGGCAGGAGAATTGCTTGAACCCAAGGGGCGGAGGTTGCAGTGAGCTGAGATCACACCACTGCACAACATCAAAGATTAGTCTTTCTCCTGGGAAAAACAATCCGAGTAAGAAGGTCATTCAAGATTAGCATGGAATGGGTTCTATAGAAACATTGGCAGATAAGAAAGCAATAAGGGGCATTGGGAAAAGCCCCATGCTTACAGTTAGATAATCTGGGTTTAAATTTTGCCTTTATGCTTCTAGTTTTATAGATCTTGGGAAATTACCCAACCACCCTGAGTCTCAGCTTCCTCATCTGTAAGACTGGCATAATAATACATGGCTTATTAGGAAGATGATGGATGTGAAAGTGCCTGGAACATAGTATAATAAGCTCAAACCTAAAAAAAAAAAAAAATGTCCCTATGCCTATAATTCTATTTTGTGTTGGAGAATGCCAGTTGATTCACATTTGAAGTTCTTGTCCTAAGCATTACTATCCACCTGCACTACCACTAAGATAGAGCAGAGCTCGGCCGGGCACGGTGGCTCATGCCTGTCATCCCAGCACTTTGGGAGGCCGAGGCAGGTGGATCACCTGAGGCTGGGAGTTCGAGACCAGCCTGACCAACATGGAGAAACCCCATCTCTACTAAAAATACAAAATTAACCAGGTGTGGGGGCACATGCCTGTAATCCCAGCTACTCGGGAGGCTAAGGCAGGACAATCGCTTCAACCTGGAAGGCAGAGGTTGCAGTGAGCTGAGATTGCACCATTGCACTCCAGCCTGGGCAACGAGAGCGAAACTTCATCTCAAAAAAAAAAAAAGAAAGAAAAAAAAAGAAAGAGTAGAGCTCCTGTGCCCAAACTCCAGCCCAGCCTTTGTTGTAGCATATTAAACTTATATTACCAATTGTACCTACTGTCTCCTTTCCTAGACCTTTCAGATTCCAAGGATGGAGGCTGGGTGTTATTAATCTTTGTATCCCTGGTGCCTGGCCTCAAGTAGTTACCCCGCCCCCCAAAAAAAGGTTATTAGCTACATGAGAAGCATATGGAATTTGCTATTTTTTAGTTTTTGTGGCAACAATAAGAATAGTGAGAAACAGCCTCTTGTATTTCTATTTCATTTTGGCTTGCAAATAATTTTGCATGTATTAACAGTGTAATCCTAACCAGAAACCCATGAGCAAGGTTATATTCAGCCTCCTCCATATCCCTATTTCATAGTTGGGGAAAATCAAAGGCCCAGAGAAAGGGTAGGATTTATACAATTTACGTCCAGTGGTGGTATCAGAACCAAGATTCAAGCCCATGACTCCTAGCCTAGCCCAAGTGGCTAGTGTTTAGAAAATGTGTTAGGGAGCCTACCGTGTGTCTTGCATAAGCCACGCACTCAGGAAATAGGAAGTATTTAGACCCAGTCCGAGGAA
The DNA here is from genome assembly GCF_009828535.3 of Hylobates moloch. Taxonomy (NCBI): domain Eukaryota; kingdom Metazoa; phylum Chordata; class Mammalia; order Primates; family Hylobatidae; genus Hylobates; species Hylobates moloch. The sequence continues at coordinate 95,643,037 of NW_026652288.1, read as the reverse complement.
AGGCTCCACAACTACTTGTTGACATTCTGCTCCCTCTGCAAGGCCTACCTAATGGCCATCTCCCCGCTGGAAGCGAGCCCAGCCTCTGAATTCCCTGAGCACTTAATTTTGCCTTCTATCTCATCAGTACACTGATCAGAAGTTGGCCTGTGTCACGGGCATGTGTGTTCTCGTCATATGTTTTCCCTGCCATTACCTGGAAAATGAGGATCAAGTGTTCTTTATCTTTGTGTCCCCTTCAAAGCCTCCCACCCTGCCTGGCTCACATGTGTTCTACAGAAATGTTTGTGGGAAGAGGGGAGAGAGGGGAAGGAATCTTGCCTCCAGTTTGCCAGTGGGCAGTAGATTCTGGAGCAGGACAGGAACAGGTACTTAGTGAAAAATCTTCAGAAAAAAAAAAAAATCTTAGTTACATGTGGGTATTTGTGAGGCTGAGAATTTAATTTCATGGAGCTATTATAAACTCATTTGATAAGTAAGATGTGCTGGCCATTTTCAAATAGGTAATTCAAATATAGCTTAGAGGACTTGCAATTGAGAGAGGGTAGAGTAGAGACTCACCATTGAACTAGAATTCAGAAGACCCAGAGCTTCTCACCACCAGCCACGGATTCGATGAGTCACTGGACATCTCCAGCCTCCATTTCAATGCTTACAAGATGGAAACAAGTATGATCTCCCTCCCTCAGCCTTGTTTTGAGGGTTAAATGAGATCATCCATGTAGGGACTCAGCAGAGTGCCTGGAACCTGGTAAGCCCTTGGTCAGCAGTAATCAGAATTATTGTTAGGTGTGGGGGAAGGTATTTATAATATTATAAGAAAGGGGCCACATTTAGAATTTCACTCTCTTTACTACGGCTTCAGGATTTGATCTATTATCTTTAAATTGCCTGTGGCTCTTACAACCTGTAATTCTAGGGTTATGTATTGGCTCTGTGCCTACACATGTTTGGTTGTTGCTGCCCATGTGGAGTTCCACCTGAGCTGGCTGTCCAGTGATGCAAGGGGAGGGGGAGGGTGCCCAGTCTTGGATCCTGGGGAAGCAGCAAGGGCGTGGCACAAGGCTGGGTCGGTCCCCCTGGGGTTGAGGAGCAAAGTCCTGGGGAGTTATGCCATTGTTTCTCTCTGGCCCCAGCCTAACGTCTGAATGCAGAGGCTTCCTACATATTTTCTCAGACTCTTCACTGATCCTCACGCCTGCTCCTATCCAGCCTTCAGTCTCACGCCAGCAGTGGTCTTGAGCCTGCGTTATCCACACCTGGCCCTTCTGGCTGTCTGACATTAAAACAACTTTCCTCTCAGTGATTTCTTGGTCAATCCTATTTGAACTGCAAATGGTGTGTCCTAGAAAATGTTTTATTTTATTTTATTTTTTTGAGATGTAGTTTCTCTCTTTTCACCCAGGCTGGAGTACAATGGCTCAGGCTCGGCTCACTGCAAGCTCTGCCTCCAAGGTTCAAGTGATTCTCCTGCCTCAGCCTCCCAAGTAGCTGGGATTACAGGCGCCCACCACCATGCCTGGCTAATTTTTGTATATTTAGTAAAGACTGGGTTTCGCCATGTTGGCCAGACTGGCTTCGAACTCCTGACCTCAGGTGATCCGCCCGCCTCGGCCTCCAAAAGTGCTGGGATTACAGGCGTGAGCCACAGCGCCCAGCCCCTAGAGAAGGTTATAAATGGGTAGCACAAAATCTCCCCAGGATCTCACTAGATAATACTTTTTGCAATTCTTGGTAAACAAAGACAGGGAGACAGATACCCTCGGTAGTGTTCACTTTGAGTCATTTTCCCAGCAGTGGGGATGGGCTTCCTGTCAGTTTATTCAACACATACTTACAAAGCCCCCACCAGGTGCCAGGCACCATGGTACAATGGTGAACAAAACCAAAAACAAACATAGTCTTTATAGCCATTGGGAGTGGGGGAGCCAGGCCTCAATAAAATAATCCCATAGACAGGCATATAATTAGGAACTATGCTAAGTGCTAAGAATTGCTTAGCTACCCAGAGCCCAGGCAAGGCCAACAAGCCAGTGTGTAGCTCATAGGCATGCCTGTGGCCTCACTAGCCTAGCACTCAAACCAACTGAGCAGAGGCACAAGCACTCTTCAGGCAAATACGTGCAGTCATCAGATCTGCCCTCCTAGATGTGGACACTTTACCTGGGAAGGGCAATACCTTGGCTCTGCTACTTTGCAAGCACGTATGGTTCAATCTGTCTGTGCACTGTGCCCATGTGGATTCTCACTAATTGTATGGACTATGCCCTGAATCCCAAAGCAAGGGAATGGGATGCCATTCAGCCATCTCAGATTCATACTCCCAGGTGAGGAACTAGAGATCAGCTGAGACACCAAAATAATTGTGAGCATGAGTTCACTGTTTCTCATGGCTTTCTTTTCACCTTTATGAAGCCATACCAGAATGTGGCCTCAGGGGTTCAGGAGCTGTCCAGGTCTGTTGATTCCCAATTTTCCCATTCAGTGGAGATTTGACAGTCATAGTGAGAAATGATCAGCCACCACTCTTCCAAGTTGAGAGAAAATAAAAGTGTTCCTAAAAAGTTTGCATTTAACAGAGATCCTCTGTGGCCCAGGTCTCTCCTGTGGGCTGAGACAGAGCAAGGCAGGTGACCCCTAGGGAGCCCCAGAAGTACTATGAGTGTGTGCACTGGGACTCTTCTCAGCTCTGGGGAGTAACCATGGCAACATACATGTCATTCCCGTTCAACATTTGCAGGCCTACAGAGATGCTGTTTTGCTTTTCATAGGAAATCACAGCTTTGTCATTTAGTCCTTCAAGCAGCCCACATTGAAATCAACATGCCCCAAACTAGTCATTATCTTCCCCATCTTTACACATCCTTCCCCCTCCTAAAAACACTGCCTCCTCCCCTTACCCATGTTTCCTGCCGTATTGATGTCTCACCTGTTGCCCAGGCTGGAGACCCAGAGTCACGTGTTTCCCTTCCCGGCTGGCTTGAGGAACTCTCATATAATTATTTATTTACATGGTGTTTCTCCCATCAGACTGTGAGGCCCTCAGGAGGCCCCAGATGTCATAATCCCTTCTATATCCCTGTGCCCGGCAGAGTCTCGGAGGCCTCAAAAGGGCTTGTTAATATTGGTTGACCAAATGCACCCAGTCAGGGGCACATGGAGCAGTGAGTTAGGGAATTGTTTTTGAATTGGTCTCTCGGCAAGAGTGAATTTGTGTGAGTGATGCTGGCATGCGCTGTGCCAGGGCCCCTCTGCCAGCATTCACCTGTACTAGAGCTCAGGAGGTCAGCCTCCAATTCTCACTCTTCTCTCCTCTCAAGCTCTTTTCTATTCTCAACTGACTCTATATCAGAAAGTAGCTGTGGCATCTGGCGAGATCTGCCTTGCTAGACTCTGCCGGGTTAGGCCAGGTATGTTTTTGCAGCTTCCAAATGCAGGCCATTCAACATGGTTCTCAGATGCCTATTTCTGTCGAAACTATGATGTTTTCTACATAATACTGAAATCCCACAATCACAGGCTGCCTAGAAATGCAGACACTATTTTGTTCCCTGGATAAGGAAAGCACCAGCAAGGTGAAGTGGCTTGCCCTTAGCCAAACCCAGACAGAAATGCAGATCTTTTGGCTCACACAGACCAATCCTCAGTCCTCTACAATAGGGGTTGGCAAACCTTCTCTGCAAAGGGCCACGTAGTAACTATTAAAATAATTAGGCTATGTGCGTTATACAGTCTCTGATGCAACTACTCGGTTCTGTCCACTTAGCATGAAAACCACCGTAGGCAATATTTAAATGAACGGGCATGGCTGTGTTCTGATAAAACTTTATTTACAAAAGCAAACAGCAGGCTGGATTTGATCCTCAAACCATGGTTAGTCAATCCCTGCACTAGAACGCCACACGGTCCATGAACCAGGATCCTTGGCCTTGCATGGGTGTGTGTCAGAAGCGCAGACTCTCAAGTCCCACTCCAGGCCTGCTGAAGCAGAATCTGCATTTCAACAAGATCTGCTGGCGATCGCACGTACCCTGAAGTTTTTGAGAAGCACTGCACTGGTAGGTCTGGTTTCTCCTCCCAAGAATATCAAGAATAAATTTTATAAATTAGAAAAAGGAAGCCCAGGGAGGTTAATTGACCTATCAAAGCTCACACTAATTGGTGCATCTGGTACTGGACCCAAGTCGTAGTATTCCAAACGTACAATTCTTTCTACAAACCCCAGAGTAACCACCCCAACCCCACCCCAGCCTCCCAGTTTCCGGCTGGTCTTGACCCAACTCAAATTCACTGGAAATTCAAGTGAAGCAATCATTCACTCTTTCTCAGCTGACGTCTGAATGAAGAAGACGCTGACTCCAGCTGTGTCTCCTCCCCTCTCGCACTCCCTTCTCCAAGACCTGGGAGGGCCTGGCGAGGTGGAAATGTGCCTCAGGAGGCTGCTCAGCATCTGCAGAGGAAAAACTTGCTCACACAGGTTCGAGCCGGAGTTGAACTCCAACTTAATTCCTGCCTCAGGAGGTTTGCTGCTCAAAATAGAACCACAGAGCCAAGGAACCTTTCACTTTTCACATACAGAAGAAAATTCTAGGCTAGGCTCTTTGGCAGCACTAGACACCTTAGTTTTTCCCTCTTGCACTTGCCCATCTTGACCCCCAAACTGGTCTCTGTTCCCCTGCAGAATTCATAGACCATTTCATATTGAGCACCACCTAAGATCCATCCCACAGCAAAACTCTGTCCTGGCCACATGCTCTGCACAGCCTGAATGTTGGTATTCTCTGTGGTCTGTTTCTATTTGGTGCAAGAAGTGTTTTTCTTAGTGAGTTGGGCTTCCTAACAGAATACCATGGACTGTGTGGCTTAAACAACAGAAACAGATCTCTCACAGTTCTGGAGGCTGGGAAGTCCAAGATCAAGCTGCAAGCACACTTGGTTCCTGGTGAGAGTCGTCTTCCTGGTTTGTGGATGGATGCTTCTTGCTGTATCCTCATGTGGAGAGATCATCTCTCTCAGTCTTTTCTTATAAAGGAACTAATCACATTCACAAGGACTCCACCCTCATAATACGATTATGTTCCTAAGGGCCTACCTCCAAATACCATCATATTGGAAATTAGGGCTTCAGCATATGAATATGGGGGGAGGGGAACACAAACATTCAGTCCATAGCAGTGTTTAATCTTCTTAATCAGCAAATATGTGTTGGGCTATTATTTATTGAATACCTACTATGGGACAAAACCATTGCGTAATTATTTAATCCACTTTATGTCTCAGGACACTGAAGCTCAGTGGGATTAAGTGACTGGGCCAAAATCACACAGATAACACATGATAGAGCCTGGACTCAAACTGTCTTCAAGTATCTAAGGTGCTCCAAGTCTGCAGAGGAGGGGACAAGAATACAATATGGTCCAGGCCTCAAGTAGTTGACAATCTACTATCTACATGTAAGAAATATCTGTAGAACAATCGTATTAATATTGGCATAATGAGCAAGCACCATGGAGTGGAAGAGACGAGTTTATAAGAGTGTGGGAGGCAAGGAGGTCTCCCCTTCAGAATATGTGCCCCAGCTGCCCAGCACCATGCAATGTACCTAGTAGGTGATCAACAAATGTTTGATGAACAAATGAATGAACAAGATGAAATGCATGTTTGTTAGTCCTGGGAGCTCGAAAAGATTTGAAAAGACAGTAAAAGAAAGGCAACATGGGCTGGGCACTGAAACCCAGAAGTAGCAAAGCAAAGACCAGAAGATGGAGACCGTTCATGGAATTTGAACGTGATCCTTTGAATAATAAGAAGAGATGAAGGTTTTTCAGCCAGGAGCAATAGGATCTGAGAGTCACGTGCAGTTTGGATAAGAAGGAAGGGAAAGAACCTGGCGGTAATGAGGCCAGTGAGGAGACTAATGCAGAATGCGGGCTTATAGCTCCAAGGCCTCAAATTGAGAGTCAGCAACCCAAAGGGGAAGAATGGACAAAGCCAACAGTAAGTAAGTGGTGGACAGAGGACGCTGCCACACAGGTGATTCCTCCTTCCCCACAAACCACCCAGCAGGACCCCTGCTCGTTCTCCCAGCAAGCTCAGCCTCTTCCTGCCTGCACACCCAAACCTCTCCCCATCACCAGGGGCTTCTGTTAGCAGAGCAGAGGCATCAGCAGGGACCTTTGCCCCTTTGCACCTCCAGCGTGAGGCCAGCACCCATCTCTTTTCATCTTCAGGTCTATTCATCCAGCATGTGTTAAGCACTTACTTGGATCTAGCACTAGATGCCAGAAATATTTTACATTCATTGTCTCATTTTAATCCCCTACAGCACCCCTGAGGAATACTTTATAGATAAGAAAAACAAGGCCCAGGGAGGGTTAATTGACCTATCCAAGACTGTGTTAGCTGGTGGATCTGGGACTAGAGCCCAAATCTTAGTATTCCAAACATAGGATTCTTTCCACACACACCCAACACCCTCCCACACCTACCCCATTCTGGCCAACCCTGACCCAACCACCAGAAAAAGGCTCTCCCTGTCATGACTCTCCTCCAACTTTTCCTTTCTGGAGAATCTGAGATGATCTTAGTGAATGTGATTAGTTCCCTTATAAGATCTTTCTGACATGATTTCTCAATAGTAGGTGCTGTAGGCAGCCTGTTGAGCTGTGATTAGTTTGGCCAATGCACATCTCTGGAATGTACCTTATATATGCCACGCCTGAGAATCAGGATTGAGTTAAGCTGGAAAATCTTACCACTAATTGATTTATTTTATTACATACAGTGTACCCGGAATAAGATTCCTGAGCTCAGTGGGTAAAGTAATGCCAGATAATATACCAACTAGTATTTTACCTTCAAGCCGAAGAATTCAGCATTCCATTTAATAAGATCATGTAGCCAAGGCTTCCCTGAGAGGAGATGAGAAGAGGCTCACCCTCACCCAAGCTCACCTCCCTGCCTTCGGATACCCTGTCACTGCAAGGTACTTTGTCTCTGCCTTGCGTCCTTTCAAATGAGCTTATTTTTTGAATCAGGCCTTGGTTTGAATTCTAGCTTTACGGTATGCCAGCTATCTGATATTAGGCAAGTTTCTTAGCCTCTGAGCCTGAAGGGTTTGTTGTTGTTGTTTTTTATGTTGGGATAGTAGTTTTTAATAGAGTTGCCACAAGGATTGAAAGAAAAACCTTTGTTGGATGCATAGTTTCCAACATTTTTCTCCCATTCTGTAAGCTGTCGGTTAACTCTGTTGATCATTTCTTTTGCTGTGCAGAAGCTGTTTAGTTTAATTAGATCCCATGTGTCGATTCTCGCTTTTGTCCTTTGTAAAGCTCTAGGCTGCGGAGTCTGTGCCCAGCACTGGACCTTACTGGGACCACCAGATCAAGATTCCATAGCTCTGCTGGCTCCCAGGCCTTAAAGGACATCCCCACTCTTGGCTTCTCTGAGGGGCATGCTCATGTCAGACCCTTGCTTCAGAGCCATTGGGATGTTCCCCATCACACAGCTCTGCCGGCACACTGCCTCCCCCTCTGAAGCACCTGACCCTCATGCACAGAGCTTTCAAAGTCCACCTCGCGCAACATACAGCGCCTTCACTGGAGCCCTGGAGAATCCCAGAAGATAAAGCCACACAGAAAGGAGGACACATTTTTCCCACCCCGCCCACCACACAAGCAGGTTTTCAGGAACCAACAACAATGGCCATTGTGTGCAGGCCCTCACACTTTCTCTTGCCTCAGTGTAGGGCTGTACTGAATGTTCCGTCTTCTGCACAGTGTGAGGACAGATGAGGTCTCCTACCCAACTGCCCTTGACTCAGCCCATTAGGAAATCCAGCCTCCATCTTGGCTGGAAAAGTGCAAATAGACCTTAGGGATAGCATGCCTCCACCCTCAACTGGGGGAAACTGAGGCCCCGAGGAGGCAAATGATTTTCCCAGGTCACACAAGTAGACAGAGTCAGAACAGACACCACAATTCCGGTCCTGCCTGCTGGGCCCACACGTTGCTTCTCCCTCAGGCTCTGCAGGCCCTCTCCTCCTCAGAAAGCAGTGGCTCTCCCTGCTTCTCCTTCCTAACCCTTCCCAATGGGATTATCCAGACTCAAAGGCCACTCAATGCCCTCTGGCCACTTGTATGCCTTTGATGGGGCTTTACAGAGCCCTGAGAGTAGCAGAAACCCACAAGCCAGTGTGACAAGGGCATGGCACAAAGGAGTGAGGTACCCAATTGGCCTAAGAGTATCCAACCCATGCCTTAAAGGTGTCTAGAACCTGCTCTGCTCCCACGTTGCTCAGCCCAGGAACAAGAGAAGGCAACCTGGATGGTTGTGGGATTGCATCACACACACACACACACACACACACACACACAGAGCCACAAGGAAAGGAGGGGAGTTAATTTTCAAACACAAGGGTGAGCTTCCTCCCTGTTTTGGAGTAGACGGAAAAAAAAGGAATAAAGATGCTTCACTTGCCAGAGGTGCAAGTCACCCTAAATTCTCAAGGTCATATCTCTGCTCTTTACCGTCTCTCTGCCTTTCTCTTTCTCAGAATCCTCCCCGCCCCTCCCTTCTCCTTTTTTTCACCTGTCCTTCTCCTCCCTCCCTCTCATCGCCTTCCTCTTCCTCCATAACCTTCTCTAAGTTACATTAATTACCATCTACAGAAGGCCATGCACTTACTGTGTAGCAAAGACAGAACTTCCTGAGTATATCCTTTTTCAAAGAAACATAAAATCACAGTAAGAGCAAGTGTTTCTTGAGGGCTCTCTGTGTGCTGCTCTGATCCCATCCTATTCATACAAGGTACTTGAGGGCATCCCTTCTAAACTTCGAGACAACCCTGCCAGTGACTTATTGTATCTATTAATACATTTTCCAGATAAAAGGCAGACTCGGAAAAGTTAAGAGTCTTCTCCCAAGTGACAGGATCAGACCCAACTCTGTCCGAAGCTGGTGCTGTTTCACAGCCTGTCACGGGGGTGCATTCCCTGTGCTGGGTTCATGGAAGACCAAGGAATAAGCCCTCTGCCTCTCTCCTCATGACAGGGTCAGTTTCTCTGGGGAAAGCATTAATCACAGAGTATTCTTCAGCTTAGTTATGGTTGGGATGCCTGAAGGCCTGGTGCTTTGAGAGGCCAGGCAGGAACATGGGGGATGGAGATGGACCAGTTAGAGCTTTCTTTCCTTACTCACTCGTTTGTTCCTGGGGAACCCCAGTCCCCTTCCCCTGCAGAAGATCAGGAAACAGTCTTTAGGGATTCTTTCCATTTCCCCGCCCCTAGGCATTTTTCAGGCCACGTTGCCTTTGAGCTGCGCTTTGAAGCTCTTTTGCCAGAAGCAGTGTTTCATCTGTGCAGACCAGTCCAACTGGGAGGCTCAGAGGAGCTAAGCAGTGCCCAGCTTTGTTGGGCTTTGAGTGCCCAAGCCACCAAGGACACATGCCCATCTCCGTGGAAATTTGGAGGCAGGAGAGGAGCCCGAGGACGTGCCTGCCGCTGCCTTAGCGGGCTAAGTCTGCGAAGAGGCCTGCCAGCTCCCACTCACCTGTCTAGACTGTGGGGACTGAATCTGGCCCCACCGTAAGCAAAGCTGGGCTTGTGTCTTTTCTTTCTGAGGAGGGTAAGAGGATCCCACACACACCCAGCGCTTGTCAGCTTCTCAGCAGCACAATGATAAGGGACATGGCTTTTTACAGAACACCTTCATATTCTTTATCTCTTTTGTTCTCAAAATAACCCAGTGAAGTAGGGTTTATGATTATCCCTGTATGGGCTGAACGGTGTCCCCCAAAAATTCGTGCATCAAAGAAGCCCTAACCCCCAGCACCTTACTCAGACTGTGACTGTATTTGCAGACAGGGCCTTAATGAGGTGATTAAGTTAAAATGAGGTTATTAGGGTGGGCCCTAATCCAGTCCAACTGGTGTCCTTATAAGAAGAGATTTGGACACACAGAGAAACACCAAGGTCCAAATGCATGGAGGAACAGCCCTGTGAAGAGGCAGCCAGAGGGCAGCCAGCTGCCAGCCAAAGGGAGGGGTCTCAGAGGAAACCCACCCTGCTGGCACTTTGACCTTGGACTTCCAGCCTCCAGAACCGTGAGAAAATACATTTCTGTTGTTTAAGCCCCCCAGCCTGTGGCTGCTTGTTTGTGGAAGCCTGGCCAGACTAATACAGCCCCTATTTTCGAGATGTGAAAACAGGCTCAGAGAGAACAAATGACCTACCCTAAATGACACAGCAATTAAGCTATTAGTCCCATCCTCAAGAACTTAGTGTAGAGTTTCCCAGCTTTTTTCTTTACCTCTGTGACCCCAGTTTTTCTATCAGTGGCTATTTATTAAGTAGTGACAAATTCCTGTTTGCATTTCTAATGAATCAGATGAATACCCCTGTCGGTAAGAGCTCAACATGAGCATTGGCTAACTAGTGTTACCCACTGAACTGACAGGATTCCAGCCCACAGACTAGCACCTAACATCTTAGCATGCCAGTGCTGCTGTAACCCAGGTAAACGGACAGGGCCCACAGGTTTTATCACATGACACAGATGCTCTAAGCTATGGGGCAGGCTTCCTGGCCACTATGGTGGTATGGTTTAGAAACTCTGTTGGCTTCATACACAGTCAGGGGCCCTGCTCCTCCATTCAGGGTTGTTTGATTCCCTGGGCTGCTCCATGGCAGCCCCGAGACCTGAACCCTGGTGTGCTGATGGAAGGGGAAGTGGAGTGGGGGTGGGATTGAGGGTAGCAAAGCATCCTCTTAAGCTAAGGATATCCCACACTTCCCAAAGGCACTGCAAAAGAAGAGCCCAAATCAGGACACCCAGAGATTCTCCTGCCTCTTAAATGATTGAATTTTCACTAATGCAAAAAAGCAACCAGGGGCTGGGCACGGTAGCTCACACCTGTAATCCCAGCACTTTGGGAAGCCAAGGCGGGCAGATCACCTGAGATCAGGAGTTCAAGACCAGCCTGGCCAACATGGTGAAACCCCATCTCTACAAAAATTAGCTGGGCATGATGGTGGGTGCCTGTAATCCCAGATACTTGGGAGGCTGAGGTGGGAGAATCTCTTGAACCTGGGAGGCAGAGGTTGCAGTGAGCTGAGATCGTCCGATTGCACTCCAGCCTGGGAGACACAGCAAGACTCCAAATATCAGAAAAAAAAAAAAAAAAAAGCAGCTAGGATGAGAATGGACAGAAAAATTATGCAATAAAGGAGAGAGGCAAAAACCAGGCTGGGCAGAAATTGACTGTTATATGCAGATTACATGAGTGAATTCATGGAAAGCCTGTTACCCAGTACAATCTGGGCAAGTACAGTCAGGTTTCTATATTCATGGGTTCTGCATTTGTAGCTTCAACCAACAGCAGATCAAAGATTTTTTTCTAAATGGATGATTATGCCTGTACTAAACACATGTAGACATTTTTTCTTGTCTCTATTCTGTAAACAATACAGCATAACAGCTGTTTACAGAGCATTTGCATTGTATTAGTTATTATAAGTAAGCTAGAGATGACTTAAAGTAACAGGAACATGTGCACTGGTTATATGCAAATACTGCACTATTTTATATCAGGGACTTGAGAATCTGTTTTGGTATTTGCAGGGGTCCTAAAACCAATCCCCCATTGATAACCACAGACAACTATAGTTATTATTATTATTATTGATTATTATCTCTTTCCTTCTTCTGGCCAAACCTGTCAAAGTCTGTGGCTCTAAAGCATCTATATTATTCAGTTTATTCAACAAACATATATCAAGAAACTTTTATATTGCCAAAGGCTGGTCTAGTTGCTAGAGATACAAAGATAAACAAAAAAAGAGCATAGTCCTGCCTTCAACTCACAATGGAGTTGAGAGAGTGATATGTACAGAGACAGTTGTTGGGTAAGATCCACTATCTAGGCACAGAAGAAGGAACTAGCATGGTGCCTGGGGCATCCCAGGAGGCTAAACAAGAGTTGTCCAAGCAGAGGGATATTTGCACACCTAGCTAAGGAACATTGTTTTTGTTTTTTGTTTTTATTGTTTGTTTGTTTCGGCTTCCAGATGTTCCCAAAGAAAGACTGGATGTGTCAGATGTGCCCCAGAGTGTTCTGCTAGCCTTTACCCATCAGCGTTAATCTCATCTGGAGTTCTGACCTTTACAGGAAGTGTAAAACTATGAGGAACATTGAAGATTTAAGAAAATGTTTTTAGACTTAATATTATGGCCTAGGGACTCTTGTACACAGCTCCAAGAAGGTAGATAGACTGACCATTGGGAGTTGTCAGGGTGAATGTGGCGAAAAAGGAAAGTGAAACTAATGTATTTTGGGTGCCCACTCTGTGCCAGCCACTTTCACACACAGGTCTGCCATTTAAATCTCATAACCCCACTTTGAGGTCAATATTATTATTTCAAATTTTCCATTGAAATAGCAATAGTTCAAAGCAGTCATGAAATAACTTGTTGACATTCTTCTTCACTCCAACTTCTGTATATATTTGGGGCAGTTTTATTGCCTAAGGCCCAAGTTCTCAAACTTAAGTACGCCTCAGAATCTTCCAGAGGGCTTGTCAGAACACAGACTGCTGGGCCCAAACTCCAGACTGTCTGATTGGGTAGGTCTGGGGTGCGGCCTAAGAATTTGCATTTCTAACAAGTTCCCAGGTGATGCTGAGGCTGCCGGTCCAGGACCAGACTTTGAGAACCACTGACCAATGGGAATGATCCACCCAATAACTTAGCCCAGTGGTTCCCCAACTGTGCTGCATTTTTTAATCACCTAGAAATCTTTAAAAACAAAGACTGATGCCTAGCTCCTATGCTCACACATTCTGATTTAATTGGTGTAGGGTGCAACCTGGCGTTGTTGTTTTCAAAAGCTCCCCAGGTCATTCTAACGCTCAGCAAAGTTTAGGAACCACTGGCCTAGCCTCATTTCTCCTAGACTCTAATCCCACCCTCCACATCCACTTCAGCTGCCCACCACTGGGACTGCAGGTGGAATTTGTCATCAGCTAGTGCTGTTCACAGCACCTCTCCCCAACCCTGTCTTTCACTGTCTCAGAACAGCTTTTTCTAGAACTCCTTAAGTCTCTTACTCACCTTCTCCCTTTTCATTCAGTCCATCTCCTTTCCTATTCAACCCAGACTCTGTGGCACAGTAATTACTGCAGCCATCTCCTGCCCAAAGCCAATATCATCAATGCCCTTATCTTCCTTGCTGTTTCTTTGACTATATCTACCTGGGAGAGCTTGAGCAGGAGCATCTAAGTCAAACTGCAGGCACAGAAGTTTGAAGTTCATTTCGAACTTCTGGAAGTTGATGACACTTGACCTGAGTTTTGATAGACAAGTGAAAGTGGGAGAAAGCATATGTAGAGTATATGTAAAAGCACAGAGGAGGAAACAGTAGGGTTTGCCTGGGGAATGGCATGTAGTGTAGGTCTGCAGCAGTCATCTAGTCCCACAAAGACAGGAAGTAAAACTGCAGAGGCAGCCCCTTGCCAGATGGGAATTGGACCTTGGGCATCAAACCAGGGAATGTGAGCATTATTTTTATAACTGTGAAGAGCAGTTGATATGTTTTTGTACATGACTTTTATCATAGGATGAATGCACACTTATAGAAAATAAGAAATACCAAAAAGCGTAAAGAAGAAAATAACAATTACCTTTAATTTAATTACCTAGAACTCACCACTGTTAAGATTTTGTTGGGATTTGTCCTTTTCTTTTATGCATATTCTTACCTAGTTGAGAGAATGCTATACAAGTAAGTTTATGTCCTGCCTTCACGCTTAACATTTTAACATAAACAATATTTAATGTTATTGAAACTTTGTAAATATTTTAATGTCAGCAAAACAATTTCATCATATAGATACTCTATCACTTAAGTATTCCTGTACAGGAAGAAATGGGGATAAGGAGATTCCCTGTTGCATATGATGCCACAATGTACATATTTGTATGAACTTAGTTTCTATCGGTGATTTCATGATCAATACCAAGAAAGAAATTAATGGATCAAGCAGCAAGGAAGTTTTATACTTAGTAAAATTGGCCAAATTGTTTCCTTCCTACCAGTTTACATTTTTAGTGTGAAAGTATGCACACTGCATATTCCCTTCCCCAACGCTTGGTGTTTTTTTGTTTGTTTGTTTCTTTTTTTGACACAGAGTCTCTCTCTGTCACCCAGGCTGGAGTGCAGTGGCGTGATCTTAGCTCACTGCAATTTCTGCCTCCTGAGTTCAAGCGATTGTCCTATCTCAGCCTCCCAAATAGCTGGGATTACAGGTACCCACCACCACACCTGGCTAATGTTTTTTGTATTTTTGGTAGAGAGAGGGTTTCACCATGTTGGCCAGGCTGGTCTTGAACTCCTGATCTCAGATGATCCGCCTGCCTCAGCCTCCCAAAGTGCTGGGATTACAGGCATGAGCCACCGAGCCTGGCCAGCACTTGGTATTATGATGGGTGCCACTGAGGATTTTTCATATGGGGATGACATAATCAGATTTGCATTTCCTGGAGGCTGAACTGAATGGGCCAGATTGGAACCCCCACTGTTGTCCTTGCTTCTCCTCCCTTGCCTCCACATTCTCCTCTTTCCACTTTCCCATTTGTTATCATCCTCTTTTCTTGGAGCGTTTATATTATGTGTTCACTACACACAAAACACTGTACAAGGCTTTGCTACCAAGGAATAAATAAGAGCAGCATTGAAAGTCCTAGCTCTATGGACGTGACAATCTCATGCTGGCCCAGAGACCCTCTTCCTCTAGCTCTGGCCAAAAAAAGTCTCTGGACAGAAATTCTCCTTAGGAAAAAATACTTTTTATATTTTCCAATGAAATTGCCAAGTGGGTTTATTGCTTAATTATTTTTTTCTTCATCCTATGACTTTCCAACCCCACACATGATCATCCCTGTGCCTGGAATGTCCTTCTTCCTTCCTCTTTTCAACCCAAAAATTACCTTGGCGTTCATTCATCCTTCAAGACCTCTTTTAGAGGTCTGGGACACCTGCCTTCTGTACTTTGCCCCAGCAGAATCAGTCACTCAGGCTTCCTTGATCCTGCAGTCCAATTACAGCATTTTCTGCACCTAACTTGGTTTCTCCCTCTTGGCTAAGAGCCTTTCAAGAATAGAACATTTTGCATCCCAACTCTTACAAGACAGTGTCTGGCACTGAGTTGTTACTCAGTAACTGTTGAATGAGTGAGTGAGTGAGTGAGTGAGTGAGTGAGTGAGTGAGTGAGTGAGTGAATTCCTGTTTTACTAAGGTGCATACACATTCCATCTTAAATACTAGTCAGTTGAAGAGTGTAAAGACAATATGGAGATGACATGAATTGCCAAAATCACACCCTGAATCATTGATGCTTAAGGTAAAACAGACACCTGGTATACCAGATGTCTTGCTCTAAACATTAATTGTTCTGTGTGCCTAGACACTGACTTGCATTCTGTTCTCTTTCATTTTAACTCCAAATTTAAGTTGTACCTGAGTATCTCTGTGATAGAGGAAGTAAAGGGGATTAAGTGATGCCAGAATTTCCCAAAATACATTCCTAAAAAATGGAAGCTGTGGGTTGTTTATAGGCATCACACGCAAGAAAAGGGTCTTGTGGTCTTATAACTTTGGGAAACAACGTTACATAGATTTCTTTACCTCAAGACCTCTCTGTAGGCATTCTAGGAAGTGGAAGGGAAGATGAGTTAGGCAATGGTAGAGAAGTAAAAGAGCAACCAGGTCCTGCCTCAGTGGTAGTCATCCCAGCCTCTCTATGCCAGGGAAAACTCAAAGACAGGATGGCAAACAGTATGCCAAGATCCTAGCCCCTTTCCCTACAAATCTCCTCAGTCCCACATCTGTGTAAGCCCCTGCCCCCACCCACCCACCATGCTGATGAGATCAGCCTTCATTACTTCTCTTCTAGAGCCAGGAAGCAAGGTAATGTGTGGGAAGTGATAGCTGCAAGGTAATGTGTGGGAAGTGATAACAACTTTGGAGTTAAAGCCATTCAACGGGAAAATTTGTTAAAAGACCAAGACATTGTAAAGCTGAAACATTTGAGTCGATTAAGTCCCCTGCTTCTTAGAACATTTTGTTACCAGGGAATGTTTTAAGGAGGGAAAACATGGAACTATCACAGCACCATCAGACACCAAAGCGTGGTACAAAGAACAACAGTTTACAAGACATCTGTCTCTGCCACTCAAGAGACTTCTGAAAAGTACTGCTTCTCTTTTCTCCCCCTCTCTCCTACCCCAACATCAACCCTCAACCCCCCTCACCCCTAGACATACTCTATACCTTTCTCCTCCTCCTCCCCCTTTTCCTCTCCCTCCTCCTTCTCTGTCTTTATCTTACACACACACACACACACATTCACACACACACACACACACACACAGATTCATAGCCCATGTTGTTTTCACAGACACTATTGGAATGACACAGTGAGCTAGACCCTCCAACGTTATTCAACCCTCTTTGGAAAGAAGGAGGATAATTAAGTGACTAGAGGTTTAGACATTCATTGTTTATTAGGTCCAAACTCCTTCAGAGAGCCTGGAGCATTCTCCTAAACAAACATTACCCTTTCCTGGCTTCTTATTCCAAGTCCAAATGAGATGGAGAGTATCTTTTCACAAACATGAAGAAAGGAGTACTAGGGGAGAATTGATTGTCAATAGAGGTAGAGGGGAAAAGCTATGTGCCTGTCACAGAAAGACTGATGCAAGCCGTGTATCTGTTGGCAGCTGATGTCCGTTTGTGCTCATCAGTAATTTAGACTAGCAATGTTGACACATTTGTGGTCAGCCCAATGGTTTGTTTAACTGTCTTCACTAGGAATACATCCATCAAGAGATTGTTTTTTAAACAAGTTAGCCTTCTAAACAAGAGTAAAGACAAACTCAAATATCTCCTTGCCAATCTTAACACTGTTATACTATACCAGGAGGCACTTTAGAAGACAGAAGACAGAAGCCACCTGTTATGTAAGCAACAGTATTAACATAGACACAGTTTTCTAGTTTGTGGACATTAAGAGGGCGTTAGTGATTAGCCACAACTTATGAGAAAGCTACTTTTGCCTTGGTAGGCAAAGGAATGGAAAGCTTTTTTAAAATCTGCCTTTTTATTTTGCTTCTGTTTTAAATAAATGAAAGCTGTGCTGGAAAAGCGAGTTTTGAGCCCAACATCAAACATTAATCCTGCTATTGCTTTCACAAGAAACTGGGGAGGCACCATCCAAGCCTCAGCAATGCTGAAGAAAAGGACCTCATCTAGGTTGTGAATGAGAAGCAAATCCCACTGTGGGAGACCACTGGTCCTGAGTGACTCTGAGCCTGAGCCTCCTACTTCCTGCCCCTCCTTTTCCACTGTGGGCTCACAGACTCTGATGTTGGTGAAATGTTCTTTTCCTTGGCTTAGATTAGGCACCTGGTGTCCTGAAAGAGGTCATTGGTTTTCCTGAGGATGTCCAAGGAGGTTGGCTCACCAGTGGCTTACCACAGGCCAAATTTGAGGTTAATTAACCATCAGTCATTGTCAGTGGGGCTAAATGTTATTCAGACATTCAGAGAAGAGAGACTTGGTCCAGGTTTGGGTAATGGCCCTCATCAACATTCCTTCCTATCCTAGTTCCAAACCAATATGTCTTTAGCTGTACTAGGGGGTTGAAAATGATCAGAAATAGCTGGTTCATCATTTATGTCACTCTACATTTGAAGAGGCTTCTTGATACGGTAACCTATTTATTGGATATATATGATGTCTGAATCAAAATCTTTTTTCACTAAAAGTGACCATCTCCTCATGAAAAGGTGCATTTATTGATCTTTGGGGAAACACCCTATTCAGAGTGAATATGAAAAAGGTGTTTGGTGGGAGATGAAGGGATACAGACATTGGCCATCTGGGGATCAGACTTTCTGTCAGAACTTGTCTGAGGAACAGAGAGATGTATATGCACTACTTTTGCTGTCTCGCTCTGCAGACCTCAGTGACCAACTCCTTGAAGTGGTGGGGCTAGAAGGAGCCATGGAGATGGGGCAGATCTACACCGGCCTGAAGAGTGCAGGCAGGAGGCTGGCCCAGTGCTCCTCTGTCACCATCAGGTATGCCTCTTTGTCACCCAACAGCCTCTGCATCTCCCCACCTCCCTACACATTCGTGCAGACAACTAAGAAGCCATCTTTGGATTTTAGGGCAGGGAGAGTGCAGCACAAAAGCTTGATAATGTTTGTAAAGAACGTCTTTGTAGACCATTTCCCAAACAGGATATAATACGCCCATCTAAAACATCAACTGGAGGACCCACCACAACCAGTTTGCTGTTCTGTTAAACTGATCTGGTGAAGTTCTCTAAACAGGAGTATAAGACTAAATGGTCCAGAGCACCAAAGGTCCAACTCCTCGGTGTTTTTATATTTGCAAATTAAAATGTTAGATAGATGGCAGAGGGATGCCAGAGGGCACACTCTGATAAAACACCGACGGCTCTGCTCTGCTCTGCTCTTTCTCAGACAGTGACCTGAGAAACACTATTTCCTATATGCCTTTGTACGCTAAGCCATCAACATCAGCAGAACTGGCATAATTGACAGAGAGGATGACAACTGTAG
The DNA here is from genome assembly GCF_009828535.3 of Hylobates moloch. Taxonomy (NCBI): domain Eukaryota; kingdom Metazoa; phylum Chordata; class Mammalia; order Primates; family Hylobatidae; genus Hylobates; species Hylobates moloch. The sequence goes on along the minus strand of NW_026652288.1, from coordinate 95,624,395 downwards.
GGGTTGGACCACACAGGTTAGCCACTGCAGGCTCCTGGAAGAAATGAGGTCTAATTGAGAGGATCCTCTGATCAGTTGCCTCTGATTAATCAATGCAGCTCATCACATTTTGCCTGAGATTCTTCTCCCACCTGATTATTTCAGAAGTCTTTATTCCTTTCCTTTTTCATTGAATTACTATGGACCAAATCTATTAATATGCCTTGGGGATCTCCGAGAAGAGTCCACAGGATGCTGGGTTTCCCAAAGGTATTTGACCACAGAACTCTTTTCTCCCAGAACCTCCTGGGCAAGTGTTATCAGAGCACATCGGAAGAAACTCTGCCCTTGGCACTACACTGCATTCCTCAGAAAGGTCCCCAGAGCAGATTCCCTGAGGTCTCTTAGCTGAAGGTCTGCGCCAGTGACCCCTTTTCTTCATTTCCCCTCTTTGTTTTCTGTCTTTTCTATTCCCCAAAGCTTTGCTCTCCTTTCTTTCTGAGCTGTTGTCGTGATGGGGTCCCTGTTTTCCAGATTAATTCTTGAGGCCTGTCCATTCTCCAGGAGTCTAATACTGAGGAGGTCCAGTCTGTTAACACATCTAAGCCATAACTTATGAAGACCACAGAGAACAGAACATCCTGATCCTTGAGGAATCCAAAAGCCATGTATAAGGAGGAGGACATTTTCTTTCTGGAGCTCTATTTCCAGATAGAAACAGAGGGGGTGAGCCAGGAGCCCCATCCTCCTGGTCATTTCCCGAACACTATCCCCAGCCTCAAGAGCCAAAATGCCACTCTTTACTCTTGTTTTTGTTAGTAGATTTATTGTTTTTATTATTAAATACCCTCAGGGTCAATCAGAGAATCATCACATCAGAAGATAGCTTTTCCCTCCCATTTTATAATTTCAAGAACAGAACAGTTGCCAAACCCAGGTGAGGGCTTCTATGTCAATGGGTGATAACTGTTCCCTGCTCACCCAGACCAGAGGCTTCCAAAAGAGCCTGCCTTTTCTTCCAAAGGCAATGTAGTATGAATTCATAACTCTTCTGCAGAGGGAAGTCAGAAGACTTCATCTCTCTCCTTTTAAAACCTATGGCGGGGTGTGGTGGCTCACGTCTGTAATCCCAACACTTTGGGAAGCTGAGGAGAGAAGATTGCTTGAGGCCAGGAGTTCAAGACCAGTGGGGGCAACATAGCAAGACCCCCTTCTACAAAAGGTTTTAAAATTAGCCAGGTGTGGTGATGTGCACCTGTAGTCCTAGCTATTCAGGAGGTTCAGGTAGGAGGACTGCTTGAGCCCAGGAGGTCGAGGCTGCAGTGAGCTATGATCATGTGACTGTACTCCAGCCTGGGAAACAGAGTGAGACCCTGTCTCTTTTTAAAAAATTCATATGCCAAGGTCAGAAAAGCCTTTTCTCAAGCAAGAAGGCAACACTTTCATCTCTCCTCTGGGGAGAGTATTCCTGGATGACCCCCTTTCCCAGGTAAGCCAGGCCCATAGTCCATGCAACCCCAGAGTGTACTTGTTCAGAAGACTTTAAAAAATGATTGAGGTTGGGCCGGGCGCAGTGGCTCACACCTGTAATCCCAGCACTTTGGGAGGCCAAGGTGGGTGGATCACGAGGTCAGGAGATCGAGACCATCCTGGCCAACATGGTGAAACCCTGTCTCTACTAAAAATACAAAAAAAATTAGCTGGGCATGGTGGCAGGTACCTGTAGTCCCAGCTACTTGGGAGGCTGAGGCAGGAGAATGGTGTGAACCCAGGAGGCAGAGCTTGCAGTGAGCCGAGATGGTGCCACTGCAGTCCAGCCTGGGTGCAGAGCAAGACTCTGTCTCAAAAACAAAACAAAACAAAACAAAAAACAGGATTGAGGTTAGAATAGATTGCAAGGCAAGACACACTCAGACCTGAGCTGTATGTTGTATAAATTGGAGACATTACCTCATTGACATGATGCAACCTCTCACTCAACATAGAGACCAGGCCAGTTCCCCTTTCAAAGTGGAGTTTTTGGCATGTACTCCGGGCCTTCTAGCTGATTGTTTGAGGAGCATCTGCTCAGTGGTGGCACTGCCACACTCACTGGCCACTGTATCCCAGACTTCTGTGGATTTCGCTGCTCATCCACAGCAGTATTTCTCAAAGTGGGGTCTGAGGACCGAGGCAGTAGAATCCCCCGTAGTGCTTATTAAAACACAGACCGGGCCGAGCGCAGTGGCTCATGCCTGTAATCCCAGCACTTTGGGAGGCCGAGGCAGGTGGATCACCTGAGGTCGGGAGTTTGAGACCAGCTTGACCAACATGGAGAAACCCTGTCTCTACTAAAAATACAAAAAATTAGCCGGGTGTGGTGGCGCATGTCTGTAATCCCAGCTACTCAGGAGGCTGAGGCAGGAGAATTGCTTGAACCTAGGAGGCAGAAGTTGAAGTGAGCCAAGATCGTGCCATTGCACTCCAGCCTGGGCAACAAAAGTGGAACTCCATCTCAAAAAAAAAAAAAAAAAAACCAAAAAACCACACACACACACAGAAACACAGACCACTGGGCCTGGCCCCCAGACCTGCCAAGTTAGACTCCCTGAGGTGGTCTCAGAAATCTATTTTTAACAAGTTCTCCAAAAGAGTCTTAGAGAACCACTCTTAGGTAGGCAGATAAGGTTTTCCTACTTCTGTTTTCCTGGTGGGAACAACCTTGATTCTCCCACTTGAAAAAGCTCACTGTGTTCTCTTGGTGTTCTGGGTTCCAGGACAAACAAGCTGCTGCCAATGCAAGTGGATGGAGAACCCTGGATGCAGCCATGTTGCACGGTGAGTCTTGCCAATCTTTGAGATTGGGATGAGAAGCCTTATTTTTGAGCCCTTTTGGGCACCGACTTAATACGAAATCACTGAATCTCAGAGTTGCAGGGACCATGGAAGATTATCTAGTGCAACGCCTCTTCCACTTTATTTATCCATCCACTCATTTACCTGCCAACTCTTAATGAACACCTGCTATATGCCAGACACTGTGAGGCACCGGTCACAAAATTGAATGAGACATAGAACCGACTTTGAGGAGTTCACAGTTGTAGTCAGTGAATTCTGAGACTTCATCTACTGTATCCTGGACAGCCTCAGCTTGAATCATGTCAATGGTAAGGAATTTACTACCTCAAAAGGAAGACTGTTCTGCTGATGAACAAGTCAAATTGCTTCCTTATGTGGAAGCCAAATCTAACACTTACCTTACCTAGAGTTTGGTAGGGTAGCTCCTTTGACTGCTGGAGCTCTCAGGAGAAAATTCCTCGCAGAGCACAGACACGCCTCCCAATCGGTGCACCCAAAGCCCTGATAACCTACTTGAAAATTCCACTGAATGAGTCACCACGCAGGTTATCTATTTTGTTTATGGCACTGTCACCCAGAACGTAGAACAGTGCCTGGTTTGTAATAGTTGCACAATAATATATGTCAAATGATGAATAAAAGACTGAACAAATGAACTAACAAAAATAGAGTATCTCCATTCCCAGACTTACCGTATCTGTTAGCTCTCCCTTTAGCACTAGTACAGGAGCCATGCATCCTTCCTTCTTAGTTTGTCCTCAGTTAGAAATGCAGCTAGAATCTCTGTGGTGAGGGCAATCATTGTCCTGGTTTTCAGGGCCTCTGCTGGGATACTACATGCGTAATACCCTCAATAAGATTGCAGCTATGCAAATTTCAAAAGACAAAAGTGGAGTCTCTAAGCTTCCGCACTCTAGTGAAGTATTCAGATACTTTGATCACCTGCTATTTCGAGCCCTTCAGAACATCAAGTTGTCTTCTACTAAAGGAGGGTTTCCATGAACCTACTGAGAAAAGGTAGCATCTTCTATAAAGGTTATCAAAAACAGAAATTTCTCTGCAAAAATCTTACCTCGATCTTATGAAGACTAAGAAAAAAATGAAAACACACTATATCAAATAATAGCTTTCCACCTTGCTGGAGTTAGAACGGATAGAGAGAATTTCTACTATTTATCATTTGATGGAACTGAGTTGAGAAGAATCTATCCAAGTTCCTCCTATCTCCAACCCCCCTACAAAAAAAAAGGTGGAAGAAATCAAACCCTCTCCTACCTGGTTCAGTCCTAGCTGAAAACTGGATTGCTATTCCTATAAATTCAAGCACTGGATTTTGAAATAGCCAAATACTTCTCCCTATGCCCACACCCACCCTTCCTCCATACCACCCTTTAGAGATTACAACTCACTATGAAAAAATTTGTGAACCAATGATTTCATAGTGTGAGGCCCGGAAGTCCATATGTAAAGGTATATCTGTCTGCTTTGACTGCCATAATAGAATACCACAGACTGACAGCTCAAACAACAGAAGTTTATTTTCTCACAGTTCTGGAGGCTGACAACACATGACCAAGGTGCCAGAAGGGCTGGTTTCTGGGGAGGCCTCTCTTCCTGACTTTCAGCAATGGCCGCCTTCTTGTTGTATCCTCACATGGCTTTTCCTCTGTGTTTGTACACTCTTTTCTCTTCTTATAAGGACACCAGTTCTAAGGGATTAGGACTCCCCCCTTGTGACCTCATTTAACCGGAATTACCTCCTTAAAGGCCCTATATACAAATATAGTCACACTGGGTGTTAGGGATTCAACATATGAATTTGGGGGGGGACACAATTTATTCCATAACAGAAGGTAACAGAAAATCATTCTTAAACATGCAAGGGTTAAAACCCATGTACCCCTTGTTGAAACATCTTCTTGAAGGTATACACCAACTAAGAAGTGATTCAAAATTAAAGCCTTAAGAATGGACTATCACAGCCCAAAAGAACTTTTGGTAAAAATGGAAACCAGTGAAATTAGAATGAAGTTTCCAAAAACCTGCTAAATATGGTTATGCAACTAAATGCAAATGGCAAAAATCATTCTTTGAAAGAGAAGACATATCATGTAAATATTAATAACCTGTATCCCAAACCTAAGATTATATTAACAAAGGCCAAAAACATGCAGGAGACACTGCTGAAGGAATAGTAAAGATACGTGAAGTTTCTCATTGTCTCTCTTCACTTTGATGATAAAACATATAAATCAGAAGATAATTTTAATAGGTAGACAATCACTATCGAAACTAAAAATAGGGTGCACACCTTTCAAATCTGGAAGAATTTAAAATATATAAACCCTTATTAATGTAGCACAGGATAGAAAGCAAAAAAGAAGCCAACATTTAAAAATTTTTTGAAGCAAGTCAAATGATGTTAAGACTATATATATATATATATAAAATACACACACATATATATAAAAGAAAAATAGATGAGTTAAAATTTCCTATTAAAAGATCAATACTCTCATATTGAGTTAAAAATGAAAATCCAAATATATGCTTCTTACAAAAGATACATCTAAAATGAAAGGTTATACGTATGTATATATAATATATATTTTCTTATTTTATCCTTTATCAGGTACAAAGAAATTAAAAGGAAGACATAGTAATGTTAATTATGCTAATTTTAAGCAAACTAACCTTTCCATGTGCCTAAAGCATAAAGCAGAATAAGTAAACACATTTTTTATTTGATAAAAAGTACATTCAATTATGAGACATAGTAGTCATAAAATGTTAGATATTTAATAACAGAATCAAAATATATAAAAAAAATTATCAATATATATTCTGAGAAAAGGTTGATATAGAAGTTGACAGACAGATATTGAGAAGCTTTAAAATATTTGTTTCCATCTTTGAGGTTAAGTAGCAAAAAAAAATGCTTGGATGAAATAACTCTACAACTCATAAAGAAATTAAATATCATATTTGTTCAAGCATTCATATTTACTAAAATAGATCACAAACTTAGTTTACAAGGCCAAACGCTCCATAAAATCCAGTTGCAGAAATTACAAAGGTCATTTTCTTTGACCACAAAGTAATAAAACTAGAAATTACTAATAGAAAATTAAGTGAATAAACAAAATTTAGTCACTTGGAGACTTAAAAATTCTCCTAAACAACAAGAGATTTATGAGGAGATCAAAGCCACCATGATAGATTACTCAAAAAATTACAAAAATAAGAAGGCTCCAGTTTAAAAATTATAGAATATAGCCTAAACTATATTTGAAGGTAAATTAAAAGCCTCATAATCTTCCATCATATAAAAAAGAAGTAAATGTAATGAATAATACTAAAATTAGAAGAGCAATAATAAAACAATCTTAGGAGAAGCAGAAGGAAGAAAATAATAAAGATAAAAGTAGAAATTAATTAAAAACAGGAAACTCTAGAATTACTTCTTAAAATATGTCAAATGTTTAAAAACCTAATTTTTAAAAGAGAAAGGAATCAAAGATATTAAAATGTAAAAAATATAAATGTAATATAAAAATATAAATATAACTGTGTCCGTGGCTTTATTTAAATCTAAAACAAGGCCGGGCGTGGTGGCTCACGCTTATAATCCTAGCACTTTGGGAGGCTGAGGCACGAGGATTACTTGAGGTCAGGAGTTTGAGACCCGCCTGACCAACATGGCTAAACCCCATCTGTACCAAAAATACAAAAATTAGCCAGGCATGGTGGCCCATGCCTGTAATTCCAGCTACTCGGGAGGCTGAGGCATGAGAATCGCTTGAACCCAGAGGCAGAGGTTGCAGTGAGCCAAGATCCCACTACTGCACTCCAGCCTGGGCAACGGAGTGAGACTCTGTCTCAAAAAAAAAATTATAAAACAAAATATATAATCATCTTGATTCTAATGAACTTGAACATCTTAAGAAGATGAGTGAAAATCCTGGTAACCATTAATGAAACTAAATTATTTCAAAGAATTACATACTAAATGATCTTAAAACAGATGGCCTTATTGGTGAGATCTTCCATACTACTAGGAAATACATAATTAGGTAAACTGTTTCACAGTATAGACAAAGATGGAAAGCTACTGAATCCATTTTATGAAATGAAGACATGCAATAACCTAACAAAAATTATACTTAGAAATAGAAAACTATAGACTATATATAAATATGACATAAGAATTCTAGTTAAAAGTATTAGTAGGTAGAATTGAACAAGGTATTGAAAGAATCATTCACCCCTCTGAGCATATCAAAGGAACAAAAGAAAGTCTTCTAATATTAGTTTAAATAGAAAAATTACATGATAAAATAGATGACCCAAAAGTATTCAATTACATTCAACATTTCTGATTTTTAAAGATAAAACTCCTGAAAACTAAGATCAGAAAGCTTCTCCCCTACTAATGAATACCTTTGTTAAATATATGTTAAACCATAACCAATATTTTACTTAATAGTAAAACACTGGAGGAATTCTCACTAAAATCATGAACAAGACATGTATTTTTAACATTGGAAATTTTAGCCAGTGCAATATGTACTTGAAGCAGAAAAGAAATATGATTATTTGGAAAAGAGTCAAAACTGTCATTATTTGTATGTGGTATGATTATGAACATAAAAAGCTAATAGAATAAACTGAAAACCTCAAAGGACAAATTACTTCAATAAAACCGTATAGAAAAAATGGACAAATATTAATAGTTTTCCTATGTACTGGCAATAATCAATTCAAAGAATATAATTAAAAGCTTAAAATATCATTATATAAGCAATAAAAGACATAAAATACTAAACTGAACTGTGTAAAATGCATGAAGATGACTATAAGATTTAACCAATAAAGAAAAAAAATGATTTGAACACAGAACATCCCATGTTCCTGAACAGGGATCCCAAAATCCCAGTGCAATTGTTTTTTTTAACTCTACAAACAATGCAATTTCTAGGATGTTTTATAAAAGAATGCTGAGAAATAACTTCTCACAAGATATTAAAATAATTATAAAGCCACAATAATTTGAATAACATGCTATTGGCATGATAATCGATAGATAATAGTACAGAAGCAAGCCTTGAGAAACCCTAGTATACATAAAAACTAATGAAGGAAAGAGAAAGGTTATAAACTAATTAGGTAGGCATGAACTGTTTAGCATACGATATCCAAGAAATTGCGTTTCAGAAAATGTCATTATATAGAACCTCTCACCTCAAACTATATTCCAAAAACAAAACCAAAACAAAAAAAAAACCCTCCAATTCAATTACAATATTAAATATTCCTAGCTACCAGAAAAAAAAAAGATGATCATAATTACACTGGGGGCAGGGATTTTCTAAGGAAAAAGTGGCATATTTGACTATTAACCAAATTTAATTTCTACAAGTCAAAAATCAAATCTTTAAAAGACTAAGGACAAGATGTTTGCAATGACTATCCCAAAGATCAGGTTAATTCTCACAAGGTGTAAAGAAACCAGCTATTAGAATCCAGTGGAAAAAAAATTACTAACAATGCAATAGTGAACAGAGAATTCATAGAAGTGCCATGGGCTAATAAATCTATGAAATAATATTTAATATCACAAGTTTTTAAAAAAGGAAGAAAAGATTTTCAAATTAAAACAGTGAGAAAGCCATGCCATGTTTCACTTACCAATTAGCACAGCTGTTTTTTTGTCTTAATATTCATTGCCGTCAAGGGTATGGGGAGACCAGGACACTCATACAGCGAGGCAAGAGTATCAACAGTTACAGCCATTCTGAAAAGCATGTAGACCCATGTATCAAGGACTGTTATAAATATTAATATACATTGATCTAGTTCATTTACTTTCACTTTTTAAAATTGTTCATATACTTCTAGGAATTTATTCTAAGTAAAATACAGATTACCAGAAATACAGAGAGATTGATATATAAGAATGTCACGTCTACATTACTTATCATTGCAAAAAGTTGGAAATTTCCTAAAAATTTCCTTTAAAAGCCCAACATTTAGGGAAAGGTTTCAGCTGGGCACAGTGGCTCACGCCTGTAATCCCAGCACTTTGGGAGGCTGAGGCAGGCGGATCACGAGGTCAGGAGTTCAAGACCAGCCTGGCCAACATAGTGAAACCCCATCTCTACTGAAAATACAAAAAATTAGCCAAGCGTGGTAATGGGCGCCTGTAATCCCAGCTATTCAGGAGACTGAGGCAGGAGAATCACTTGAACCCGGGAGGCGGAGGTTGCAGTGAGCCGAGATCATGCCATTGCACTCCAGCCCAGGCGACAGTGCAAGACTCCATCTCAAAACAAAACCAAAAACAAAAGCCCGTATTTGTTTATATATGTATAGACAAAATTATATATATATTTATTAAGAAAACTTGTCTCATTATTGTAACACTGTAAGATGATCTTTCATGCTTCACCATCACAGTTAGGTGGCATAATTTGAGCGTCAAAATTCAGAATCTTCTCCCAGAGTTAGACAATAGCAGAATCTCAAAGTCAAAGATGATCCTAGTTATCTAGTCTGGTGATTCTCAGACTTGAGTATGCATCTAAATAACCTACAGGGGTTCTGAAACACAGATTGCTGGGCCACATCCCAGATTTTCTGGTTCAGTAAGTCTGGATGCCAGAGAGTTTTCCTTTCTAACAAGTTTTCCAAGGTAATGCTGATGCTGCTGGCCTATGAGCCACATTTTGAGAACCAACGACGTAGTTGAACTTTCCAACTCATCAATAAATCCCACACTTCTTCCCCACCCTCTGCAAAACCCGATTGCCCAGTTACATTCTTTTTTTTCTTTTTCTTTCTTTTTTTTTCTTCTGAGACAGTCTCACTCTGTTGTCCAGGCTGAAGTGCAATGGCGCGATCTCGGCTCACTGCAACCTGTGCCTCCCAGGTTCAAGTGATTCTCCTGCCTTGGCCTCCCAAGTAGCTGGGATTTCAGGCACCCACTACCACACCTGGCTAATTTTTGTATTTTTTAGTAGAGATGGGAGTTTCACCATGTTGGCGAGGCTGGTCTTGAACTCCTGACCTCAGGTGATCTGCCCCACCTCGGCCTCCCAAAGTGCCAGGATTACAAGTGTGAGCCACCACGCCTGGCCTTGTCCATTTACATTCGAAGGCCTCTGATGGCAGGAAACACTGTCAGGAAGTAGCACATTCTAGGATCTTGGAGAGCCCGGAAACAGCTAAGACCAGAAAGCCATGCAAACCTTCCTCCTCCCTTAGGCTCGCCATATGTCTTTAACTTTTAAAATATCACAGAGACTATTTGAGACCTTTCAGATTTGTGCCTTTCTGTGCATCTCCAGTTCAAATTACAGCAGACCTCAGACACTTTTCTTTTTTGTTGTTTTGTTGTTGTTGAGACAAGGTCTCACTTTGTCACCCAGGCTGGAGTGCAGTGGCGAGAACACGGCTCACTGCCGCCTCGACCTCCCAGGCTCAGGCGATCCTCTCACCTCAGCCTTCCAAGTAGCTAAGGGCGTGCCTCCACGTCTAGCTAATTTTTGTATTTTTTGTAGAGACGAAGTTTCACTGTGTTCCCCAGGCTGCTCTTGAACTCCTGCGCTCAAGCGATCTGCCCCCCTGGGCTTCTCAAAGTACTGGGATTACAGGCGTGAGCCACCGCACCTGGCCCCTCAGACACCTTTCAAATGGTTTGGGAAGGGTTCACACTTCACGTTATTGGCCATTTTACTAGGCATTATCTGAATTACACGCCCTGAGAAGGCAATATTCAGGAAGAAGTCCCTCAATCTCTTGCTTCTCTTGAAGTAATAAAAATGTGTTGGTTTGCAGAAAACGGCCCCCAATGAAGTCAATCCCCAGAGCTAGTGAAGTTCACATTTTTATTCTATTCTAAAGGGGAAATTACATGCTGTAATAGTTTTGTGAACTTCGAACTATCATGCAAGAGTTTAGTGTATCAATTCTCTCTGTGATCAAGCAGAAAACTATGCACTAAGCTGCTGATCTTAGCACGTGGCCAGGTGCTGTCAGTGATGTGAATAGTTTTTAAGAAAATCATAGAGACTTTAGTTAATGGCCTGACTTGCCCAATTACCAAAGAAGCTTGGGTGCTAACTACAGAAACGTGGGATGACCTCTTTCTATCAGGGTTTGAAAAGGCAGGCTTAGCCACATCCAACTACCTCCTAAAATAGGAGCATAACTATTTTACCTGCTAGCCCCTAATTTGAGGGTAAGGGACTGATATCTCTTTGACTGGAAATGAGGATATGATTTCATACTTCTTTCGGTTCTATAGTAATAGAATCCACAAAGCTGACCAAAATATTATGTCACCCAGGAGCCCCAGACTCCTACCCTGTCAAGACCTTTGTCAGAACTGCTGAAAAACAAGCAGGAGAGATTTGAGTTTTACTTCCTCTTCTGTGCCCTGGAGGTACTAACAAGCAAATAAATAGCTCAGCTAAAGGGAGAAAAAAGAGAAGCGAGGGTCTTGTATCATCTAAAAAAAAAAAAGGCCAGGCGCAGTGGCTCATGCCTGTAATCCCAGCACTTTGGGAGGCAGACACGGGTGGATCACGAGGTCAGGAGATCGAGACCATCCTGGCCAACATGGTGAAACCTTGTCTCTACTAAAAATAAAAAAATTAGCCAGGCATGGTGGCATGCACCTGTAGTCCCAGCTACTCAGGAGGCTGAGGCAGGAGAATCGCTTGAACCTGGGAGGTGGAGGTTGCAGTGAACCGAGACTGCGTCACTGCACTCCAGCCTGGGCGATAGAGCGAGACTCTGTCTCAAAAAAAAAGGGGCGGGGGGGCTCTACCAGCGGGAAATGTAGGCACCAGCTACCATCCTCTGCCTCAAACATAGCCATCTCTACTGCCAGCACGTAGGGCTCATCAGTCAGTACTTCCACAGTGTGTTGTACCCTGAACAGGCACTGCACTGGCTCAGAGAGTACCGTGGTGAATAAGCTGAAGTCCTTCCCTTCTTGGGCATGGGAGATCAGGAGTGAGAGAAGGCTGACCACAGGGGAACATGCCACAAAGAATGCTACATTGCATGCCACAGATAAGTGCTGTCCGAGTCTCCAGTCTCCAGCCTATGCCTCGCTTCCGTGCGTCCTGGGATAAACATAATGCCCACAATAAGACACACAGCACAAAATGATGTTGATGCATTCTCGGTTTTCTCCTCTGGTGACTGTCACAAAACAGAGACTCTCTCCCCTTTTAGGTCTCCAGGCTGGTGGAAGCCAACATAAGGATCATTTTCAGCTTTTAGCACCAGGTTATGCTAATTGTCCACAGTGTCTTCTGGTTCCATCCTTCCCTTCCATTTCCTGGAGCCCTTTATTTTTATTTTATTTTTTTTTGAGATGGAGTCTCTCTCTGTCACACAGGCTGGAGTGCAGTGGTGCAATCTTGGCTCACTGCAACCTCTGCCTCCCGGGTTCAAGTGATTCTCCTACCTCAGCCTCCCACGTAGCTGGGATTACAGGTGCCTGCCACCACCTCCAGTTAATTTCTGTATTTTTAGTAGAGATGGGGTTTCACTATGTTGGCCAGGCTGGTCTCAAACTCCTGGCCTCAAGTGATCCGCCCATCTCAGCCTCCCAAAGTGCCAGGATTACAGTTCCTGGAGCCCTTTCAATGTAAACCTGGCTTACAGTAGTGCCCTCTTAGCCAGGCATTCGCTACCCCAGCTCACCTTGACAACAGCTGTTAAATAATTTCCCTCAAACTCTTTTTTTTTTTTTTTTGTCATGTTATTCTCCAGCACAGAATGCCATCTTTCATGCTTCCTTGTTTCTTCATGTGAACCCAGTCTTTCTGCCTCCCTTTAAAACCCCACACCAGCTGCCCCCACATGTGTCCATGACCACATTTCTCATAGTTTGCCCTGAACTCAACCTGCTCATCTGTGACTTCTCCACCCACTCCCTTTTCACTAACACATTTCCTTTCCTTCCTTCAGATTTTAAAATTCTTTCCTCCTTGTTCCCATCAGACTTTTCTCATTCCATGCCCACCTTGTTTTGGACACCACTTGGGTTAGCTGACATTAATTTAAACTTGTTGATGGTTCTGTGTTCAAGAGTTCTGTTGTTCCCTGCGGTCACACTGTCATTTCCTATAATGTGGTAAAAACCACAAGAATGAGTTCATAGGTTCTGTTTCTTTTGACATCCATCTTTCTCTTTCTCTTTCTCCATAAGACAAGGATTTCACTAACTGTTACTTTCCATTTTACAGTTTACAGTGGGCTTTCATTGACAATCTATTATTTGATCTTTGTGAGGAAAATAAGACAAATGTTATCCTCCTCATTTACAGTTCAGTAAGCACTGGCTCTGAAGATTCAATGATTCGTCTAAATTTTCACAGCAAAGAAGTGGAAGTGTCTGGACTCTAACCCAGGTCTTTGAATTCTAAGTGCTTCCTGTTCCCACTTCATCGTCCTACTCTGAGCATTATCATACTTAATATATATTGTGGATGGACTGATAATGTAGATTATTAAGGTTGCAAGGCCACACTCAAGTAGGAATTAACTATTTCAAAGCCGCGACCTGAGGATAAGGTTGGGAATAAAGGCAAAAATGAGAATACATCAGTGTCTTTCACTTCCGATTGACTTAAAGTTTACAGGAGAAAACACTTATAAACCCTAAAATTTAAAGAAAAAAAATTTTTTTAAAGAATTTAGGGTCTTCACTCGAAGGCCAAGAAAAGAGGAAATACATAAGGCACTCACTTGGGAACTCTCCACATAATGTTGCTTGGTCAGAGGTCAGACCAAAGCCTCGGTCACTTGATTGACATCTCAGCACTGCCTTGGCAGGAATGACCAGGAGCAATGACGGCTGGGAATCTGAAGAACTGGGCTCGAATTGTGCTGCTGCTCTGTTTGTGAACTTAGGCTAGTCTAATGGGCTCCTGCAGAGGGGTCAATTGAGTCCCTGAGGTCTCCTCTGGCTGTGACATTCTGAGAGTCTGTGAATACCAAGAACACAAGACAGGTGTGAGCTGATCACCACGTGGGAAGCTCACACCTGTCTCTCCCCAGTGCTTCCGCCCCTCACTTCCAGCCGTGCCAAACTCCAGGCCCAGTCAGGGTCAAGTTGCCAATTTTGAAGCCTTTCAAGGACAGTTGGCCTTCTGCATGTGGCTCCTTCCAGCCTGAAGCTGGCCTTTCCTTTCTCTGCGACTCACTCTCCCTTAGGCTACTGAGATTTGCATGCCACTAATTCATTTCTGCCTCTTTGCTTTTAGATTAAAATTACTCACAAGAACCAAGCGCCCATGATGATGGGGCCTCCCCAGAAGAGCAGCTTCTTCTCGTTGAGGAGGAAGAGCCGTTCAAAAGACTAAACAGTGTGCAAACAGCAGCTAAACCAAGAGAGAAAGCAAGAAACTATAATGCACACTCACACACACATTTATGTGCACACTCACACATGCACACACACACACATACACACTTCTCTAACCAGTGGAAGCAAAGCCACCCTTCGGGAAGAAAACGTCACCTTGCCATACATTCTATTTCAACAGTGGGTACACCCCTAACAGAGCCAGTGCCAACAAAACATTTTGAATGGACTTAGGGCCCATGAGGGTGTGGCTGGCTTATGCAGCAGCCTCCACATTCCCACAGCCTTGAGTAGAATTTTCTGAGACTGAAGAGAAATCCCCCTTTCTTTCTACCAGCCCTGCAAGTTTCCTCACGGACGCTCGCGAGGAGCTGGCTGCAGGTTTCCTGCCTATGGTGAGATCGGATGTGGCCAAGGGAAAGAGCTCTGGTTCCAGAGAATTTGCACAAAGGTCCCTCTGTACAGAGACAAAATGGCCTCCAGCTCTCAGAGCATAATCCTTGGCAGGGCTCAGCAGGTGCACGTTGGTTTCTTGGTCGTCCTTTGAGTGACAACGTCTCCCTGAACCTGCTGAGGAGGCAGAAAGGCCGTGGAAAGCTGTATTTCCATTCTTGGGTTTCTGCGCTGTCAGTGGGCACTTGTTATTTTTTCCCGGAACCTTCTCCTGGTGTCTATGTGTTTGTTTAGAGGCGGCTCCAAGAGCCCTCAGAGCTGCCTGCATAGCACACCTTAGATGTGGTATTTATTTTCTTAGTTCTGTGAACACCTGGGAGGGAAAGCGGAGAAACTGGGATTTATTTTTCAAATTGGTGTCATAATATTGTGTAAAAAGGGAAGAAAAAAAAAAACCACCCCCAGCTTCTTTCTTTTTCAAGCCAAAGCGTGTTTCCTGTTTGAGTTCCAAGCCCTGGTGGCAGACTATTCCTGAAGGCAGAAAAGATGGGAAGGAAGGAACTTTACTGGGGAAACCAGGAGACGGTTCCCTCCTGCTTCTTTGCACTCATCACTCCCGGAGTATGACCTGAAGGACCTTCTGATGGTCTTACGTGCACGCGCGCGCGCGCGCGCGCGCGTGTGTGTGTGTGTGTGTGTGTGTGTGTGTGTGTGTGTGTGTGTATTTAGCCTATATATTTATATATATATATATATTTATTTACTGATGGACTTTTCCTGATTGGAAAAAAAAAGATAGGTAGTATGAGACAGAAAGTGGTAAGGAAAAAGAAGGTTCTTACTCCCCCACTCCACCGTTTCATTGTCAGGACGCATCTCCCTGCAGTGATCACAAGGGTTAAGGGGAATGAAAGTAGCTCCCTATTATGAATGAAGAGACTGAGAACTCCTATTCTGGATCCTCAAAACAAGCATGAAAGACCTGCTGGGCTGGATTTACTCTCCCATTTATCAGATAAGAAAATTGAGTCTCAGAAAAGTTCAGAGACTTTTCCATGGTGTCTTGGCTAATGCAGCTTGAGAGTAGGTGCCGTTACAAAGATATTTAATGGAGAAAAGAACCCACACATCTCAGAGTAGGGTCATTTCTGGTCACTGAAAAGTGAGTCCACTTGGATCCAGGTTGCCAGGGAGGAACAAACCTACAGCACATGCGTGGATGGGATATGTCCACATAAGAAAATGAGCGCCTCAGCTGCTTCCCAGAGGTTCTCTCTGGCCTGAATGGAAAAGAAGTTGGTCTGAGGTCGAAGGTACTAAACAGATCATCAGACTGAACTCTCCACATGTCACCTCATCATGGTACCATAGTCTCTTAGTTTGGAAAGAACCTTGGCTGCAGGGATGACCTCAGTGGAGAGTCACGAGGAGAACTGAGGCATCTTCTGCAAGATACTGGCAGCCAGGACAGAGGGGTCTCAGCAGAGCTCGGTGGGCTTCATTCAGCAAGTGCCAGCATTACCATCCTTTCCCAAGGGCAAGGCCGTGCAGAGCTTCATTGGGCCTCCATCCCTCTCTGAGATTTATCAGTGGAAACTTGGACCCACTTGATATCGCTCCACTGAGCTGCCTCTAATCTCCTTGCATTGGACAGGAGCTTTGGACGAAGAAGGGAATATTAAGATTGTGTGTACAAATGGCACTTAACTGTGAAGGACCATCTAGGAGCAAGATCTAGGACCATTCTGCTCAACCCAACAGTGCAGAATGCTAAGTAAGGGGAAAACCAGGCCACCTGAAGAACATCTTTAATGATAGTATTCTTGGTGATGGGACCAACAAGCTCCAGAATTACTACAGGTACTATCTTGGAAGCCACTTGATTCTGAAACTGAGGCAGGTTCAGGTTTGGGGTCACCGATTCTAAGACATTTACAGAAGTTCGGGCATGTGTTTCAGCCATGATCCCCAAGACTGAGGCTATTGAGACATGGCACTATCAACAGGTGAAATTGATTCTCAGAGACTCACAAGTCTCATGAAGGGGCTGTGCAGAAAATGGCCCTTCCCTGCTGGACCCTAGCGCACAGGACTTGCAATGTTGCTTGAGAGACATATCCCAAGTCCTTCTTAGAGGCATGGAGTATAACAACTTCAGTGGAATTGCACTTCCAGTTTGGTAACCTTAGTAAATCTTGTGTTGTTGTTTAATCGTGCCTTGCAAATCATCCTTTAAACACTATGACTGTGGTTTCTTGTTGTGGAGTCCCTCATCACAGTGACCCTTATAGCAACCTCAGAGGTTAGCAGAGAAGGTATTATTATCTCAATCTCAATGAGGAGAACAAGGCTCAATGACGTTTAGTGACTTCTCAAAGCCACATGGTTAGTCAGGGGAGAACCTAGTCCCTTATTTCTTATTCTGATTCTGGCCATGCTACAAACATGTACTCACCTGCCCCCCGTGCTTCTGCCCCAACAGCAATAAAACCGTAAAGCAGGAACTCTTTAGTACATTGTGTTGTCCCTAAACTGATGGGCTAGGAATTGTTTCTCATTATGGCTTAGTCTTTGTGGGGTTTCCCCAGTGAGTTGAGAGTGGAGGTAGACCTAGTAGGATGATTATATTCAGGTCAGAGACCAGCTCCTCTCAAGAGAGTTCTTTCCACAGATGGAAAAGATACGTTAAAATTGCCAAATAAATTAGGAAATACTTGGCAGAACCTGGAAGAGCCTCCAGACTGGCGTTACATAACATGCATATACATTATACATATGCACATTATATAAGGTGACATAGTACTTAATGTGCTGTATATATTATGTAAATTACATATTTGTGAGTAATCATGATAAATATAGAGACCCACTAATCACTTTTTTACACATACTCAGTGACAGATTAGGAAGTTACTTTGCCAGAGAGTCTTAAAACTTACTCTCTTCTGCTGCTTTGGTTCCAACTCCTGCCAAAAATAATTGCATCAACTTTTCCCATCTCTAGCCCCCTCTTCTCTTGGCCAAAACTCTCAGTTACCTCCTGTCCCAGCTAGTCTGTGCCTTCCATGCAACACTACCACAATTGGGATCCATAAAAATAGAATCCTGGGGATGGGAAGGATCTAGATGCTCAGATCCCCTATATGTCAGGCCTACACCTCAACACTCCCAGGCAGGTGCATGTCTAATGCTAATATTAAAACAGCAGGAGTTGGGGGAAGGAGGAAGAGTCTACCAACCTTCCAAGGAAGGAAACTTCACAGTCTTCCTTGGCCGCCAGCTCCAGGCTCTAACGGTAATCAATCGAAATTATTTCAAATGTCCAGTCTGAGTCCCCACAGCATATCTGAAACCATAATTTCCTAAAATGTGTCTCTCAAAACACTAGTATCCATCAAATGTTCCGTGAAAAAAGAGTTCCATGGTCAAGTACTAGATCTCCTCTGGGAAGTACATAGAGAGTCTCTGAGAACTCCTAGTAAAGAACCAGAGTCCTTTATTTGTCAACATCTATAGATTAGAAAACACTGCCTTAAGACCACCATTTATTCTGTTGTTCTCAGTGGAGGTGGAAACACGCAAGTGACCATCCTCTACAATAATATCTCAAAAAGTGCTTTTTCTAGGACAAGAAGTCTCCATTTTTTTTTTTTTGGCCGAGGGTTGGAGACCGAGTTTTGCTGTTGTTGTCCAGCCTGGAGTGCAATGGCGCAGTCTCGGCTAACTGCAAGCTCTGCCTCCTAGGTTCAAGCGATTCTCCTGCCTCTCCTGAGTAGCTTGGATTACAGGCATGCGCCATCATGCCCAGATAATTTTTGTATTTTTAGCACAGGGTTTCACCATGTTGGCCAGGCTGGTCTCGAATTGTTGACTTCAGGTGACCCACCTGCCTCAGCTTCCCAAAGTGCTGGGATTACAGGCGTGAGCCAGCGCGCCCGGCCAAGTCTCCATTCTTAAGACACTTTTTCTTGTTTCTTTATGAGATTGTTTATCTATTTTTATTGTTCCCCTCTACACATCTTCAAGCAAGAATCAATGATCTAGGCCCTTTGTTTCCTGAGTTGGGAAGGGACTGGAAAGGGGATTAAAGAGAAGAAAAAATAAAAGGGTAGGCATGATAGCGGGTAGAGATCAGACTTCATCTGTGTAACTCCAGAGACCAGAATCAGGTCTGAAAAACACAGGCATAGACAGGTTAACTCCTATTCAATTTAGTAACTGCTCCTGGAGCTGCTCTAATATGGAAAGGGCTGCCATGTGCGGGAATGAACATGCACCTGCTCTTATAGGAAAAAGCTTTGACCTGGTTGGATGGGAAACAAACAGTAACTAATCTACCTTGCCCCAAAAGCTATTTAAACTGTTTTCGTAGACATTAATGTTAAATCAGTAAATCTATTAATTCCCTTTGAACAGCATTTCTTGGTGTCCCTTATTTTCTGAAAGAATGAAAAATGACTCCAAGAGCAATTTCTGGATCGGGAGTACTGACCATTTAGTCCGGTCTTGGACATGGCAGGATTGACCTGACTCACTGGCACCCTCAAGGGTCGCTGCTGGTGGTTGTGATTGCTCCCCTTGGTAGCTCTGAGAACTTAAAAAAATGGATTGTAGTGTTAGAGTCAAATAGATTTTGCCTTTCTACCGAGATCCATATTAACAGTTTAGAACTTCTAATCATAAATATCAGACCTGTATCAGACTTGCAATACCAAGGAAAAAGAAACTTTCCTACATCTCAAATTCAAACAAATTTTAAACAAAACAGGAGAGCAGAATTATACAAACTTTCACATGGAGCCATTGATTTTAGCTCAACTTGATGTTCTACCATATTAGAGTGCATCTTTCAACTTTCTGCTATAAAGAGAAAACAGGAAAGGGAGATAAGAAAGGAAACTCCCAGCCAGGCATGGTGGCTCACACCTGTAATCCCAGCACTTTGGGAGGCCGAGGTGGGCGGGTCACGAGGTCAGGAGTTCGAGACCAGCCTGACCAACACGGTGAAACCCCATCTCTACTAAAAAATACAAAAATTAGCTGGGCTTGGTGGTGCATGCCTGTAATCTCAGCTACTCAGGAGGCTGAGGCAGAAGAATCGCTTGAACCCGGGAGTGGGAGACTGCAGTGAGCCGAGATCACGCCACTGCACTCCAACCTGGGTGTCAGAGCAAGACTCTGTCTCAAAAAAAAAAAAGAAAGGAAATTCCCATTCATTGCTTACTAGTGCCAGGCAGTGTCAAGGTCTTTTCATGTGCTCTCCCTTTTGATCTTCAGAACAGCCTAAGATATTGGCATTGTACTTTTTTACAGATATAGAAATTCATACATAGAAAGGTGAAGTACTTTGTCCAACAGACAGCAAGTGATAGAACTAGGACTTGACACGGGTCTGTCTCATATGAAAATCTATGCTCAGCCAGGCACGGTGGTTCACGCCTTCAATCCCAGCACTTTGGGAGGCCGAGGTGGGTAGATCACCTCAGTTCAGGAGTTCAAGACCAGCCTGGCCAACATGGTAAAACCCCGTCTCTACCAAAAATACAAAATTTGCCGGGTGTGGTGGTGCACGCCTGTAATCCCAGCTACTTGGGAGGCTGAGGCAGGAAAATCACTTGAACCTGGGAGGCAGAGGTTGCAGTGAGCCAAGATCATGCCACTGCACTCCAGCCTGGGTGACAGAATGAAACTCCCATCTCAAAAAAAAAAAAAAGAAAAGAAAGAAAATCTATGCTTTTTCCACTATATTTTAGTGCCTTTAACATTCTATTCTAATTGTTTCCAACCATACTAGTATTCTACTTGAAATAATATGGCATTGACAAATTGATATCCCATCTGTTCAACCTCTGTATAACCATCTAATCACGTTCCTACTGAAGAACTTCCAGTGCTTGTTCATATTTAAACTCAACAGCCTCCATGGACAGCTGGATCCCAAAACCCTGAAAATCGAATCAGTAGCCATCCCTTCCTTAATCCTCAATGTCTTCATGTTCTAGCTGAATGCAGCTCATCTCCCAGGACCTATACCTAATAGGTTTTTTTGTTCAGCTCTGTGAGTGGGAGAGCAGCAAACAGCCTTCTCAGATTTAAATGCCATGGTCAACAGTGACTGGCCAGCAAAGGGAAGGAGCACTGGGGTTGCTGAAGGGAGCCTCCAGCAAGGAGGCTCTGTATGCAGTCCTCATTAGTGATAGGCGTGGGCTGGGCCATCTGTGTTCCACAGGAGAACAGAATGGCAAGCTGCCTTTCAGATGCCAAGAGATGCTATCTAATGGGAAGATCCAGAGAGCTCAAAAAGCAGAGAAGCATCTTTCCTCATAGGCGTCTCTGTGGGAAACCAGGGACACAGAAAACCAAGGGGTTTTGGAAATTAGCTACTTAACTTGCTAGGCGTTCTACCCTTGCTGCCACTTCATTCTTCATGTCCAAGGTGCAGGACGACAAGCAGAGCCTTGCAACCTCATCTGCGAACTAAACTCCCCTAGATAGAGCTGTGGTGAACCTTTGTAAGTCTGAAATCTGTTCATGGAATAGCAGGTACATTATAGCAAGACATCAGAGTTTACGATTAAGCCTCCAAGTCTCCCAGGGGTCAGGAAATCCTGCAGGTAGAAGAGACAGTTTAATTGGATGCTCAATGCTGATTCCAGAGAAATCATCAGAAAACCTGGAAGACTACTCTAAATGGGTCAGATTAAGAAAATGCAACTTGGAACAAAGAGGGTAACATCTAACCCAGTATCAAGCATGCAGTAGGTAATGAGTAAATATTTGTCAAATGAATAAATGAATGAATAGCTAAAGTGGGTATCTGTACTTCTACCCTGGAATGGGTGGGGGGCAGGGGGATGAAAGCTTTTTAACTAACAACTCAGGAACTTGAAACCACAGGATGTAGAGGGAGCTCATGGGGGCCTTTAACTACCCAGACATCTGTTGAGTGATGGATACAGCTAAATATGGATCATCAAAGGGCTTTCTAGGTCACATGGAGGGCAGCTACATGATTCAGAAAATATGAAATTCAACTTGGACAGAAAGACAGAAATATTTGCAATTCACTTCTTAGAGATAAGGTCAGAATTGACAAAGAATAAAAGGGCAGCACAGAAGTAGAGTTACAACACAGTAAGAGATCAGCATAATAAGATACAGATTCATAAGATGAAAAGAGATAGAGAACTGGATTTTTTGGCAGATTGATTTGGGCAAGGGAGGTGGGCATGAACACTACAGTCCAAAAATAGAAGGAAGAACTGAGAAATCCTCAAAAAATATTTTTTAAGCCTAAAGTCGAATAAATGATAAAATAGAAATCCCCAGGTATTAATGACATTGTTATTAAATAACAACTATCATTATCTAGTCCAAAGCTTACTATTTTTATGACCACTTTTGAACTTCACAAAAACCTATATGGTTCTCTATTTGACAAGTGAGGAAAACTGAGAAACAGAGCAAATCTCACAGTGACAGATCCAGGATTCAGATCTGTCCGTATCTGCCTTCAAAGTCCAAGTTTGTGCCTGCAGTGCCATTACCAATTCCTCTGAGCCTCAGGAATGGACAGGGATTTACTACCCCGAAACTAATCCCCTATGTAGGACTTATTCCCTTCTCAAACTGGAAACCCAAGTCCCTCTCCTCCCTCTTCCACAGAGCTGGAGTGGAAATAGCATTCACATGTCTGGATGCAGGGGCACCCTGAGGTGGGGCAGCAGCCCTGAGCAGCAAGAGGTCCATGTCAACCTCCTCCTACCTTCCCAGGTCCTTGCTCCCAGGCACCAGCTGGGATATATCCTAAGGCACTACTTGAGCAGGATGGACAACGGTAGATACCTAGTGAAGAACTCAGCCAGATCACAGTATTCACATAGTATTAAAGATCAGTCTAAAAGATATGCAGAGACCATAGTAAAGATCAGGGGCAAAAGAAACAAGGTCAGGTAGTCAAATATCAGAATTTAGTAACATCTCCAAAGGTGGAGTGGAGATTTGAAGTGGCCTTTTAAAACCCTTTTGGGTGAATCATAATTTGGGATAAAAAATGCTGCCTAGAGTAACGCAAAAAAATTGAGCATTTTTAAGTCTCAAAAAGCAAAAATCTTTTAAAAATGAAATCTTAAGAGGAATTACAAGGTGAGGAATAATAAAAATAATAACGTATTTGTACCCTAGAATATAGAAAATGAAATGAATTTTAAAACCCTACAATATACCTGGCAATCCGAAACAAGATTCCAGAAAGTTTGCATTTTCTGCTGAGGGACTAAACAACAGTACTTTCAAAGTAATAAATGAACTTTTTTTGTCTTTTTTATTTTTTTAAGAAAACTGGTACCAATTGATTACCAGAAAATGGCATGATCTTCAAGAAAAAAAAAAGTTTTCCTGGTGAATATTTCCTCTCTCCCCAACATCCTTGAGGTAAAGGGATTGAGAACTAGATCTTTTAACTCAGAGAACCATACTTGCATGGAAGGTGTTAATAACAGAGGGTGTCACGGAACTGCTGTTTGAGGTTTGCTATTGTCATACTCTGCTACTACCAGACATTAAGGTAATGATAATAGACCCAGGAGAACTAAGCAATTCCTGCCTCCCATCTGCTCTCTGAAGTGTTGAAGGTTGTGTGTATCGTCCGCATTGCTGAAGCAAGGCTTCAAGATGTTGTGCATATGAGCTCTGTCATTTCTCAGCTGACTGAGTCCAGTTGTTTCCAAGCAGAAATGCATCAGGACATTACCATCACTCATGAGGAGAAAGTGTTGGGTGGAACCAAAGACGGTCTTAGCTGTATTTGAAACATTTCCGATTCTTCTGGAAACAGGAAAGCAAACAGCCCATGAACTAAATTCTCAAAAGACACTAAATTGGAAAGAGTTATAAGCACTAATAATGCCAGAGAGAAAATGCAAAACACTTGGAGGAGTTAGAAATTCACCTGAAAGGCCTGGTGCGGTGGCTCACGCCTGTAATCCCAGCACTTTGGGAGGCCAAGGCAGGAGGATCACTTGAGGTCAGGAGTTCAAGACCAACCTGGCCCAATATGGTGAAACCTCGTCTCTACTGAAAAAACACAAAAAAATTAGCCAGGCATGGTGGCGCGCACCTGTAATCCCAGCTACTCAGGAGGCTGAGGCCAGAGAATCCCTTGAACCCGGGAGGTGGAGGTTGCAGTGAGCTGAGATCATGCCACTGCACTCCAGCCTGAGAGCAAAACTCCGTCTCAAAAAAAAAAGAAAGAAAAAGAAATTCACCTGAAAAATTCATGTTCTTAATTCTGAAATAAAAAACTGTTTAAAGCATTAGTAGTTACAGAATGGCTGGGCATAATATCATTTTGAACAGGTAAAACAATAGAACATCACATCGGCAGATTTATTTATTCAGCTAAAAAACAGTTATAGTTATTGCCCCATCATGTGAAGAATAGGAAGCTAGACTCAGGGAGTGGGTAGGCTGCTGTGATGTACAGATACTCCCCTCCACTAGGGCAGGACTGATCTGGAAGTGTGTCAACCCCCGAGAGAACATCTGGGAAGTCTGGTTGAAAAGCTTTGGCTCATTTACGCAGGGTGAGAGAGAATTTTTCAATAGGCAAAATGTATGGAAAGCAGGTATCATTCCACTTGCTCTGTGCTTAGCTACTGGGATCAGGATGGGCTGACTGCACATGTTCTGGACAAGATGGTGGGCAAGGTGGGTGGTGAGTTTTCTTGCAAAGGTCTACCAGCTCAGTGATTCTGCCAAACAAAAGAAAAGCAGGCAAAAATGAGTAATAGCAGGTGCCAGAATATTCAGACTGTCCCAGTCAATGAACGAAATGAGTTTCCCATTTTAAGCACAGCCTAAGGGAGAAGTAACAACTAGAAACCAAGGCCTGATAGATTCCCAGCCTGTGCATGGTGGAGCTACACGGGCACCTACCTGACTTCCTACACATCGAGAGGAAAGCTTTCTTATCCATACCCCAAGTGCACATCTGCCCGCCTTTGAATCATTAAACACCACCCCTCCCTTCGCCACCCCTTTCCTCACATCATGGAGTTCATAACACCAAGCATCACTTTCTTCTCCTGACATTGACACCACGAGAAAAGGAAGTCTATGTTGACGGCACAGAGATGAAAATTGCCTCCATCATTCTGAGTGTAGGAACATGTTTTCTTCCCAGATCGCCCCCTCTTTGGAAGAACACAATCTCTTCTAAGCTCCCTCCTCCAGCCTAACCCCTGGCCCTGAAGCCCAGGATCTGCTGATCAAACACATGAGCTCACTGCAGCTTATATAAGAGCTCTTGGCAGGCCTTCCCAGAGACGGATGCTGGGCTAGGTCTCTGCACACTTGTGCTTGCCTCGCCTAGGCAACATGATTTTTTGTTTCTCTATCTCCTCAGAACAGAGAGGCCTATTTGTACTACTGTTCATCAGTTATTTTGTAGTAGAGAAGAGGAAGCACAAAGTTTCCTCCTATTTCCCAGTGATTAAAAGTGGCCCAACTTCCTAAGGGGGAAAATAAGAATTCAAAAGACAAAGCTCACTTGAGTGTGCTGAGTCCCCTTCACTTGGCTGTTTTCTGTGATGGGGCCACACTGCTGTGGGTCACCACAGGGGAGCAAGGATAGAAACAGAGTGGGAGCTGGGGGCCACGCCTGTGTGACATTTCGGAGGACTCCAGCTCAAAGGTCCCTTCTGAGATGTTTGTGAGCAGGGACTAGGGCAGAGGGAGAGACAAAATATTAGGTTGGAGCAAAAGTAATTGCTGTTTTGCTTATACTCTTAATGGCAAAAACTGTAATTACCTTTGCACCAACCTAATCGATGAGAATTCCCATCTTCCCCCAAAGGGGAAATAAAAGGACATTTAGGGAAATCTGTCAGATAGTCTCAAAGGTAGGTCATCTGCAAGAAATCCATCCTGCCTCCGACTGACTTGGTGAGAAGTCCCACCCATTCCCAGACTCCATTTTCTTAAAGGAGAAAGGAAACTTCTGGAAACCGCACTCAGGAACTCAGAGAAACGAGGAAAGAGAAAAAGCAAGGAAAAGCCTTTCATGAGCCCAACTTCCAGATTCAGTGGATATTTTGCATGGCTCCCAAGAGGAGAAGGGACGGTTGTATGACAGGATTTGGTTCTCCTACTGCCACTGACGAAAGGAAAGGAAATGCGTGAGGCCCTTTGCAGCGCCCGGCTCTCTTCTGCCGCCTCAGTCACTCGGGGCCTGGGGCTCTGAGGCAGGGCCAGGGAAGGAAGACGCAGGCTTTAGCTGTGGCCATTCTCATTCTCTTAGCTGTGCCCATTCTTAGCTGTGCCCATTCTCATTCTCTTTCCTGAGCTTCGAAGCCACATCCTGAGGGCACTTCGAAGCCACATCCTGAGGGCACTTCCTACCCACACATCCCTCCTCTCTTCTCCCTCCGCTCAGCATTGGACTTCTCTCGCAAGGCCAACTCTGGTGCCTCCCTTGATACCAACTGGCAATAGGGACGTGGGCAAGTCATATTACAGATCACTTTCCCCACATGTAAAATGGGGCTGGATAGGGTGATTCACACACTTACTAAAGGATTCATCAGTAAATATTTTGTTTTTAAAGAATGTCTATCTGGGCTGGGCGTGGTGGCTCATGCCTGTAATCTTAGCACTTTGGGAGGCCGAGGCAAGAGGATCACCTGAGGTCAGGTGTTCAAGACCAGCCTGGCCAACGTGGTGAAACCCTATCTCTACTAAAAATGCAAAAATTAGGTGGGTGTGGTGACGCGCGCCTGTAGCCTGTAATCTCAGCTACTGGAGAGGCTGAGGCAAGGAGAATGGCGTGAACCCGGGAGGTGGAGCTTGCAGTGAGCCGAGATTGAGCCACTGCACTCCAGCCTGGGCAACAGAGCGATACTCCAACTCAAGAAAAAAAAAAAAAAAAAAAAAGGATGTCTATCTGGGCTGGGCACAGTGGGTCATGCCTATAATCCTAGCACTTTGGGAGGCCAAGGCAGGAGGGTTACCTGAGGTCAGGAGTTCAAGACCAGCCTGGCCAACATAGTGAAACACCATCTCTACTAAAAATACAAAAACGAGCTGGGCATGGTAACGCACGCCTGTAATCCCAGCTACTCAGGAGGCTGAGGCAAGAGAATCATCTGAGCCCAAGAGGCAGAGGTTGCAGTGAGCTGAGATCTCGCCACTACACTCAAGCCTGGGCGACAGAAAGAGACTCCGTCTCAAAAAAAAAAAAAAAAAAAGAACGTCAGTCTGTCAGGCACTGCACCCTAATCTCTTAATATGTCGCAATGCAGTTCTATTACTTTTTCTCCATCTTTTCCCATCACATTCTGCTTTTCTCAACCTCTACCCACACCCAGAGCCTGCTTCTTCTGCTTTTTTCTTTTATTCTCATGATATTTTTCTTCAGTCTCTGCACCCTCCCCCACCCCAGCATGGTTCTATTTTTAGAATGTTCATACATAAAATCAGAGGATTAGAAAAGGGTTTTAAGGGGCCATCTGCCCACTTTGTTACCTCCAGGCAAACCTGTGCTTAAAAGGCCCAGGAAAGATCAGAGGGCATACTCCAAGCCCAATTTCAGGATGCACTCCAGCGTCTCACAACTTCTTCCATTAAAAAATGGCCTCAATGTCTAACTTAAACCCCTCTGTTCCATACTACTCTCCTTTTTCTCTTTACCTCTTGAGTCACATCACAGACATAAAGCACCTTTGTGAGAGAGAACTGTGGGGAAGTTTAACCCATAATGACGTAGTGGAACATCCCAGGCCATAACAACCATAGTTTCAATGTAAAACCAGATCCAGGAACACAGAATGGACTAGAGGCTGTGGCAGTTAGGTGACTTGTGTTTCTGTAAAATCAACAAAGACAGAACAAATAAGCAAAAACCAACAAGCACAACCCTACCGGACTCACAGTTTCTAACAAACTATCTCAATTAACATGAGAAGTCCACGGAGCAAGGAGTTCTAAAATCATAGCCTCCTTAGGTTGGAAAGGCCCTTCCTTAGATGTTATCAAGTCCAACCTTTTATGTAGAGTTGGCAGCCAGCATAGCACTAGCATATATATTAGTTATATTTTGGTTTGCTTTTATATTTTGCTTTTATATTTATTTTGCTTTTTATATTTATTTTATATATCTATTTTTTGCTTTTATATTTATTTTATTTATATTTTATATTTTGCAGTTATATTTTGGTTTGCTATATATATATATATATAGCATATATATTCAGTTATAGCACATAGCATATATATTCAGTTATAGCTGAATAACAAATGGCGGTCATTCAGTACTGGTTCTTCCATCAGCACATAAAAAATTCCTTCAAAGCAACTCCCCCAGGACCCTGGATAGGAGGCAAGGCAGGTGTTCACCTGGACAGGGCCTGATGCTCCAGATGTTGCCCTTTTTGGTCTGTGCTAACCTGCCGAGGTCTTAACAGAGACAGTGTGGTCTAGTGTGTAGGTCACTCGACAAGGAGGCAGATTTCAAAACCTGCCACATTTTCTTTCTTCCTTCTTCAGACGGCAAGAGGCAGACAACTCAACTAAAGAGAAGAGGATTTACAGCAAGTTGCTGACCCAGCTTCCAGCACAGCTGTCCTCTTCCATAGAATGGGAAGAAGTTTTATGCTTTTAGGCTTCTCTGTACCGTCAACCTCAAAGTTTGGTGGGTATCTCAGAGAAAGTGTTATTATTAGCAAGTAGTCATAATTCCAAGAAGCCACTTGCTAAGGGGTTCCTGATGGATGATTTTCTCTCTCTGTAGAAAACAAGTAAGAACCTTCTATCTTGGGGAAGTCTGGCAAATGCTCCATAGAGGCTGCTGTGGAAGGGAATCATTCCACATCCCATGATAGGATAAGGCATGAAATCCTGCCTGGGAAAACAAGAGCAGCACAGGGAATGGGCTTCAGTCCTGTCTCATTCACATGGTCTTGGACACATCCTATAGGCTTCTGGGACATGCTTTTCTCTATCTGTCAAACAACGGGGTGCTCTAAAGACCTTGCTGCTGTAGCGATCTTGCTTCACCTTGGGTAAATGCGGCCGTCATAGGAGAGGAAGTAGGGTCTTTGTCCTCATGGGTCTCCCACCAGGCCCAAGGTTTCTCCAAGCCCTGCTGACCCAGGAGGGCCACTCCTAGCCCCTCTGCCAAGAATCTACTTTCCTTCCCTCATTGACTGATCATGCTCAGAAATCAGCTAATTTGGGGATGGGGGGAGTCCAACATGAAAGAAACACTACAAAGAAACTCTTAGGTAAGCTCTCCACCTCTACACACACCCATACACATACACTGACACAGACACATACAGGAGCCCTGAAATATAAGTATATTCCCTTCCGTGTATCAAACCTCTTTTGCCCTCCTGAATTGCCAGTGTGCTGGGAGAGACTTCAGTCCCACAGCAGAAAAGCACTGCTTCCACTTATGGAACTCAGCTAAACCTCAGTGTTTGGGGATGACCCTGGGCACAGGTTGAAGCTAAAGGTCCTAACACACCTCAATTGCAGTGCAGAAATGCAGACTTTACCAGCCATGATTGGGGCAGTAGCTAACTAAAACCACAGGACCAGGATCCAGATCCTTCCTTCCTTGCTCTTCCACTTCCACTGCCTCCCCCACCCTAGATGTGTTATTCTGTAACAGTGGTCGCCTGCTTGAGCCTGCTTATCTGCCTGCATAGAGTGCCATCGACTTGCTCTGTAATGCACTGTATATGTGTATGTCCTGACTCTGTGGTTTACTGCAAATAAAAATGACAGCAGGTGGCTGACCTCTGACATCCTGGTCATTTCTTTTCATGCCATTGCTTGTGAAATCAGGATTGGCTGTCCAGGCACAGAGCACTGGGGATATGCATGCTCCTCCAGACACTTCTGTGACCATTCCACAGGTGCACAGTGCTAGAAAGGTACCACTGATGGGTTAGGTTTAGGAGGGGCTGAAATTCTCTGTTGCCAATTTCCTGGTGTTGAAGGAGGGGGAGAGAGAGAGCCAAAAGCCCTATTTAATAAGCCCCAGCGAGTTGAACAGTGAGAACACGTGGACACAGGGAGGGGAATATCACACATTGGGGCCTGTTGAGTGGTGGGGGGCAAGGAGAGGGAGAGCATTAGAACAAATACCTATGCCTGTGGGGCTTCAAACCTACATGACGGGTTGATAGGTGCAGCCAACCATCATGGCACATATATACCTGTGTAACAAACCTGCACATTCTGCACATGTATCCCAGAACTTAAAGTAAAATAAAATGTTTTAAAAGCCCCAGCTAAACACTTTATATACATCTTCACACCAACATCTCCCCTGAGACATGGTCAGCATTTTATAGATGATGAAAGAGGAGGCTCAATTAAAATGGTGATTAACTTGCTCAACACATAACACAATAAGTAACCCAGTTCTGTCTCTCTCAGACCCCAAAATTCATGTTCTTTCCTCTAATGTTTCTCTAACCGTGGCCCAGGGACTGCTTGCATCAGAAACACCTGGGCTGCAGATTTCGGGGGCCACCCGGATCTCCCTCATCATGATCTCTGAGAATGGGCCTCTGACATCAGCTATTGTAAAAGCTGGGGCTGTCTCATGCCCACAGAAGTTTGAGAACCATTGCATCACTCCATGCAGGCACAGCAGGACTACTTTGGAAGAACAGAGACAAGTCAGGGTTTTAAAACGACTCGATAAGAAGTCCCTTCCATTCCCAGACTCCATTTTCGCAGACTTCTATACACTCAGAAACCAGAGCTTATAGAAGAGAACCCCTAGACATAAGAGACTGGTGAGGAAGCAGGTCTGGAATAAAAGAATGAGTGGGGGCTGGGCGTGGTGGCTCACGCCTATAATCCCAGCATTTTGGGAGGCCGAGGCGGGTGGATCGACTGAGGTCAGGAGTTTGACACCAGCCTGGCAAACATGATGAAACTCCATCTCTACTAAAAATACAAAAAATAGCCAGGCGTGATGGTGGGCGCCTGTAATCCCAGCTACTCAGGAGGCTGAGGCAAGAGAATCGCTTGAACCCTGGAGGTGGAGGTTGCAGTGAGCCAAGATCGTGCCACTGCACTCCAGCGTGGGCGACAGAGCAAGACTCTGTCTCAAAAAAAAAAAAAAAAGAATGAGTGGAGAGTAAGGCTGTGGGCTGGGCTTCAATCAGAGTTGGCTGGTCCCTCTCTCCAGGATGTAGGTCCAAGAGCAAATCCACCTGCTGGTCTCCAGGCTGAGGCTGTCCTGAGCCCAGGGTTCAAGGGCACACCGAGGTGGAGCTAAGGCAACAGGATGTGGGTTCAACACAGCAGCCTCAGAGACTGAGTCTGCAATAGGGCAGCAGTCTCGGAGGATGACCATGGATGCTGCAGCTCCTACAGATTGCTGCTGCCTCTTCAGCACCCCACCACCCTGCCCAGCCTGACCCAACTGGCCAGTCCCCCGGATTTGAAGAACCATTACTGTTGTCTCTCCAGGCTCTTCCTGCCACAGTGGACCAACAAGGCTCCCAAAGCATTGGAACTCACGCCCCGATCCACAGTTTTCTCCATGTCTCTGCTGCCATTCTCGGAGCTGGGCGAGGACTCTGACCTCAGGGAAGCTGACCAAAATGTTACTCATTCCTACCCATTCCCTCCTCCTTCCACCTGGATCTGCTGAGTTCTATTTTGTGCCTTTGAGTCTAGGTGGAGGTTTCTGAAATAATGGTTGGGATGCCTGAGGTGGAGCACTGTGAGACAGATGCATAATTGCTACTTGGGGGCAGAACAAAATCCTGGAAATAGCTCAGCTGCCCACTCAACTGCAGAGATTCAGCTAGCCTCTTACTCTCCCAGCTGCAACACTAACTATGCGTGAAAAATATTTTCCTCAAGAAAATGGCTTTTCTGAAGTCGAGAAATCATGAAAACACCTCCTGTACAGAATTTGATATAACCAAATCAGCAAAGCGCTTAAATTGTGAGTCTGGAAGGCAGTTTATGATCTAGAATTCTTATAGTGAGAATTTTCTTGAATCTCTGTAGCTAACAAAAGAACTGTATAAACAAGGAAAATGCTGGTCCATTCAACAACAAAGGCCTTTAGCAGTTGTGTTTGCATTTTAAACAATAGCTAAGAATAAGAGATGCCTATTCGTTTGCTGTAGTATTTACAAGACTCCCTAACATACACCACCATGTTTCTGCCTCTACCCCCACTTAACAGGTTACTGTGTGTCCATCAAAGTAACAACACTGCCTTTGTTCTTAAATGTTCCTCCTTCTTACTTTCCGTTACACTGGACTATCAATGATTACAGAAATATTTCTGAATCTAAAACCCTAAAGCATTCTCAGAAGGAGCAGACAGTCAACAAAGGCATCAGAAACAGTGAGGGAAGCAGATCAGCAAGAAAGATCAGAGAGAGCAGAAGGAGATAATCGTGGTCTCAGAATTGGAGGGATCACAGAGAACACTTGGTTCAACCTCTCAGCCAGAGCAGGACTTCTCTTCACAGCACCCTGTCCCCATAAACAGCCCCCTTTGCTTGCAGACTTCCACTTATGGACAGCTCACTACTTTCCCAGGAAGTCCATCCGGGAACAACTTTCTGAGTTTTAGATAGGCTCCGATGGCACTCAAATCTGCCTCCTATTAACTCCCATCATTGCGCCCTGGCTTGGCCACTAGCAACACAGAATGAATCTTTCCTCTCTTCCGCAGGACAACTTGCAGATATTTGGAAAGAGCTACCTCATTCTAGCTAAGTCTTTATTTTTTTTTTTTCCTCCAGACTAAACATCCTCCAAATCCTTAAATCATCCCTTATATGTCATAACTCTCAAACCCTAAGCTATTCTTGTGATTTTCTCTGGAACAACAACAGTTTGCCAAAGTTCCTTTTAAAAGGCAGTTCCCGGAACTGAACACAGCAGAGTGCCCCAGAAACGGATGGTCAAGTGGAGAGTCGCATCCCTTGCTGTCGATACCACATTAGCTTTCTTTGGCAACCATATCACTCTGCTATTTCATCCTGCTCTCATAGCCAACAAAATCTCCTAGCCTCGCATGAATGGTAATAACCACCACTGGTATGATGTCTCAGAGATGACAACACCGTTTCAGAAACATGCTCCTATTTGCCCCTCACAACAACCCAGTGAAGTTGGCTAAAGAGGAGGAAACTATGGTTTTCCAAGGCCTCATGGCCGGCCCTAAAGCCCTGAGCCTGTGATTCCAAATCCATGCTCCTCCAAACACACCCAGGCTGCCTTTTCACCTGAACCATGGTCATTTATTTATTTATTGAGACTTTTGCTCTTGTTGTCCAGGCTGGAGTGCAATGACATGCTCTCAGCTCACTGAAACGTCCACCTTGCGGGTTCAAGTGATTCTCCTGCTTCAGCCTCCCTAGTAGCTTGTATTACAGGCACCAGCCTCCATGCCCGGCTAATTTTTTGTATTTTTAGTAGAGAGGGGGTTTCTCCATGTTGGCCAGGCTGGTCTCGAACTCCTGACTCCAGGTTATCCACCCATCTCAGCCTCCCAAAGTGCTGGGATTACAGGTGTGAGCCACCACACCCAGCCCTGAACCATTATTAAGGCCCACGAAAATCTCCCTGGCTTCATTTGTTTGTGTCTATTCAAAATCAGAGGTTTTTTTTCTTTTCCATTTTGTCTCGTTAACTTCTGCCTATCCTTTAACTTGCCTATGTCTTTTTGTGTGTGTGTGTGTGTGTGTGTGTGTGTGTGTGTGTGTGTGTGTGTGATGGAGTCTTGCTCTGTCACCAGGCTGGAGTGCAGTGGTGCGATTTTGGCTCACTGCAACCTCCAACTCCCTGGTTCAAGCTATTCTCTTGCCTTAGCCTCCCAAGTAGCTGGGACTACAGGCACGTGCCATCATGCCCAGCTAATTTTTGTATTTTTAGTAGAGACGGGTTTCACCATGGCCAGGATGGTCTTGATCTCCTGACCTCATGATTCGCCTGCCTCGGCCTCCCAAAGTGCTGGGATTACAGGCGTAAGCCACCGTGCCCGGCGCCTGTCTCTTTTTGACACCTGTTTCTGTTGTCTGTTGTATGAAAGAAAAGACACTGGGTCAGAGAGAGAGAAGGCAGCAGAAGAGGATGGGGCACAAAACAGGAGGAGACTTTGGGAGGGAGGAGCAGAAAAGGGAGCATCTCAGAAAAGAACGGGCAGTGAGGAATGATGGCTGCATGTGAAAGCGGGGTATGGAAAGACGGGGTTCCAGTCGCTGAGCACCTTGGTTGGCTCTGTTACCCTAGGCAAGCCCCTTAGCCTCTCTGAGCTTCACTTTCTGAGGAGGACGGTCAGAAGTGGGACTAGTCAATTCCCAAGACCCTTCCCAGTTCTATGAATCTAATGGGCAGATAAGGCCTTATCATTAACCCAATGTGCCTTGTCTTTTTCAATCCAATGAAGATATTGAAAATCAGACTCTCCTGAAATATTTAACACGAGTTCCTCTTGCTAAAATAAATAAAAGCAAAGATACCTAGGGGCCATGGCAACAAGCAACATTTATTTCATCTGACAGCCATGGGTTTTTCGGGGGGCATGGGGAGATGGGTTACGACAGCTACTTCTCAAGATATAGACCCAAAGGAATCCTCGAGGGGGTTGAACAAGCTCTGCAGCCTTGTCACCTGATACCTTCTCCGCAGTACCAGAGGACTGAGGGTTCCACAATAAACAACAGCCTCTTAAACCACATGTGGAGGGAGAGAAGTTCCTACTTGTTAAGCATCTCTTGTGTGCCTTCCTGGGGAGGTCATAGGATAAATGTTCTTTGACTGTTGCATTAAGATAGGAAATATCTGCATGCTTTTATTCTTCCACAGCAGCGCTGTCCCTTAGAAATACAATGTGAGCCACATATGTAAGTTTAAATTTTTTTTTTCTTTTTTCTTTTTTTTTTTTTTTTGAGATGGTGTCTCGCTCTGTCACTCAGGCTGGAGGGCAGTGGCGTCATCTCGGCTTACTGCAACCTCCACCTCCCGTGTTCAAGCGATTCTCCTGCCTCAGCCTCCTCAGTATCTGGGACTACAGGCATGCGCTACCACACCTGGCTGATGTGTTTGTATTTTTAGTAGAGACAGGGTTTTTCCACGTTGGTCAGGCCGGTCTCAAACTCCAGACCTCAAATGATCCACCCGCCTCAGCCTCCCAAAGTGCTGAGATTATAGGCATGAGCCACCGTGCCTGGCCTAAGTTTAAATTTTCTAATAACCACATACAAGGAATAAAAAGGAACAGGTGAAATTAATTTGAATGAAGTAGTTTTAAACTCAACATACCCCATAAATAATCATTTCAACATGTAATCAATATAAGACATTATTAATGAAGAGCTTAACATTTTTCTACACTAGGTCTTCAAAATCCTGCAGGTGTTTTACACTGATAGCACTGGGCTGTGGTTAGTAGCTATTTTATTGGACAGAGGGCACCTGAGGCTTCCCATCATCACACTTCTCAAACTACATTGTACTTGCCTATTTCGTAGTCTGAATTATTCATCCGGCTGGAGGCCCTGGATGGGCAAGGACTGTGAAGTTAGCTGGTATGTTCCCAGACCCCAGCAGAGTGCTTGACACGGATATAATAGGCCTCAATTAACACTTCACAAGGGAGCAAGGAAGGAAAGAATGCAAGGTCACGTACCTAACCAGCACGGAGGAGAACTTGGGTTTAAACCCATTCCTATGTAATGATAAAACCCACCATCGGCCGGGCATGGTGGCTCATACCTGTAATCCCAGCACTTTGGGAGGCCAAGGCGGGTGGACTGCCTGAGGTCGAGAGTTTGAGACCAGCCTGACCAACAGGGAGAAACTCTGTGTCTACTAAAAATACACAATTAGCTGGGCGTGGTGGCCCATGCCTGTAATTACAGCTTTTCAGGAGGCTGAGGCACGAGAATCGCTTGCACCTGGGAGGCGGAGATTGCAGTGAGCTGAGATGGTGCCATTGCACTCTGGCCTGGGCAACGAGAGCAAAACTCCATCTCAAAAAAAAAAAAAAAAGAAAGAAAGAAAAAAAGAACCACCATCATTTAGCCAAACCACGCTGCCTCATAAACTTCAGGAAGCATTATGAAAAAAACATGGTCTTTGGTGCCAAAAAGACTTGGGTTCAAATTTCAGTTAGACAGTCAGTGACGAGGAACTCACGGAAGAGCTTGAGTGGTTTTGTGCTAGTGACTTTACCTCTTTTAGCCCTAATTTCCCCGTTTGTAAAATGGGGATGATACCAGAAAACCTTTACCTCACAGTTAACCACGAAAATGACCTGAGACAATATGACCGGTATCTTGCAATCTTTAGCCTTTCTGTGTTTCCAGTCCCTGTCTAGTAAAATGGAAATAAATCATTCTGATCTGGCCAACACTTAATCATGAGGTAGCTTTGACCCTATCCAGTAAGGGGAAAGTAACAAAAAGCAAACCAAAATTTGAGGAAGAAAGCCAACTCCTGCCATCTGCCTCCTTATTCATTTGTTGTTGTTGTTGTTGTTTTCTTTTTTGAGACGGAGTCTCGCTGTTATCGCCCAGGCTGGAGTGCAGTGGCATGATCTTGGCTCACTGTAACCTCCGCCTCCCGGGTTCAAGCAATTCCCCTGCCTCAGCCTCCCGAGTAGCTGGGATTACAGGCATGCGTCACCACGCCCAGCTAATTTCTGTATTTTTAGTAGAGACGGGGTTTTACCACATTGGCCAGATCGGTCTCCAAGTCCTGACCTCGGGTGATCCTTCCTGCCTTGGCCTCCCAAAGTGCTGGGATTACAGGCATGAGCCACCGTGCCTGGCCCCTTGTTCGTTCTTTAAACAGCTCCACACAGTGCAGATCTAGCCAGGGCAGCCATGCATTGTGAGAGGGCTGGAGATCCCCTGCCCGGCCGCACTGCCCTTTTTTCTAACATTTGCCTCAGGGATTCTCACATTTAAACCTCCTCTGCCCCAAGTCCAGTAGAACCCACCTTTGCCATTCTGCGAGCTCAGGAGGCTGGAAACTCTAAGAACTGTTCTGGGTGCAGCAGCCCAGGTAGAGAAGGAGCCCAGTAAATGCTCAGACATTCGCCCACAGGGCCCTTCCGAGAGTGGAGGCCCCAGCGCTAGTGAGCTTCCGCCTGCGGAGAAGAACACAGCGATTCTAACCCAAAATCCTCACGTGCGCCGAGGAAGAGGAACAGCTGCAAAACTGTCTGTCTTGATTAGAAAGTATGGGTCAACATTAAAAATGCCTTCCTAGCTCACCTCCCACCACTCACCTCCCCTTGCACATACCATCTGGAGTTATCTCATCTCCATGCCTTCGCTGGCTCAGCCCTCTGCCTGCAGTCCCTCCTCACGCCCTGTGACCACCCCTCCTCCCCGTCACCGCTGTCAGGAAGATCTAGAACCTCATTTCTGCCTCCGTCTGGACCAGCGTATACGTGTACACACACACACCACCCTCCCCCATCACTACCACACATACATTCACCACCACCACTCACTACACACATACTCCCATATACACACTCTCCTCCGCCACACACACACCCCACACACACAAACATACCATCACCACCACACACACACATTCACCACCACTCACCACACACACTTCTCACACAATACACACTAAACACCACCTACGACCATCACTACCATACCCACACACATATTCACCACTGTCACCACATATACACACAAACTCCCCACACCACACACACGCCACATACACATAACCTACACACACAGAGGCCCATGCACACCATATCCACACCACCCCACACACCTCACCCTTGCCCACACACCCCACAACACACAGACAGAATAATGACCCACCTCAAACACTTTGTCTCCTGGGTTCTGAAGCCTTATCTTTGTCACTTTGATTTGATTCATTAATATACAGACATTGCTTCTCTCCCCTACTTGATTAGGAGCCCCTTGAGGACAGAATGTGTTTCTCTCTTTATTTCTGTAACCAGCATAGTGTTTGGTACATTGTTGAGGCTCGACAAATATTCCTGAATCAATAAATGACTCAACTAATCAGCCCATATGTGTCTATAGGGCCTAAATGAGGTGAGTGCGGAGAAGCAATTATGTGCAACCAATTGTGCAGGTGTTGAGCAGGCCCAGCGCGGGGCCTGGGGGCCGTCTTTGGTGGCTGGTCCTGCCTGGTCCTGCTCCACTGCCTCGGTCTCATTCCAAGGGAAATATTTGTTCTGTGAGCAAATAAAATGTGAATATGTTCTAATCTGTTGCAAAGATACACAGAGCTGCCTTCAGCCTGGTGCTTAGATCTCTGAGGGCACTTCAAAGAACTGCAAAAATCAAATGTCCTCTGTGGAGCGGGAAAAATGGAGCTCTTTCCTGCCCAGAAAGAAGGGCGAATGAAGACTGGATGACAAGTTTCCCGCTTGAAGATACGTAAATCAAACCTACTCTGGGCCCGTCAGGACCCCAGACATGAGAGGTGATCACAGACTTCTCTTCCTATCATGATATGTACTTAGAAGTGTTGAACCTGCCGTTTAAAAACACACAGACACAAACACCAGAAATCTTTACTTCATGCCCATGTTTAACTAATAAGGGTGAAGTCCCAGCCCCCAGCAATGCGTGTGTTGCACCACATCTTGTCTGCCTTGCTGGCCAGCTGAACTAGCTTTTGCCCACCCAAATATCACACACCGTGGACCCTGCGTGCCTACATTTTAACAAACATGCAGAATGGATGGGAGAAGTGAGGAAGAAAAAAACAAAAATTCCCAGTCGCCGAAAATTAGGAGGATATCTTTGTATTTTGTTTGTTTCCTACTAAGGAATTCTTAGAAGTTCAGAACCTTCCATAATAAGCTGTCATCGGATACACTTGTTTCCGAACAGGGCCTCGGGTTTGATTGCAGGGTTTTTAAGCTTCTGGAAGAGGAATGCAATGTTTCAACGTTGCCTTAGCCCAACCCCATCCCTTTTCACAGGCTGGGGCAAAAAAAAGAAAAAAAAATAGTGTTGAACTGTCCAGTGTGCAAATTAAATCATTTATTAAAGGCTGAAGAGAGAAGGTTTAAGATTCCCACAATGGATTCTGAAACTATAACCCAGGACTCCATCTTTACATCCATATTCTGTACGTGCGAGTCTCCTGTGTTGCGCTGACCTGAGGTCAGGCAGGTCTATTTTGAATTCTGGGTTAAGAACAACCCTCAGCCATCCCTTAGGGCACAGCCTTAGCTGCCATTTACTGATCCTTCCTTGATGTTTAAATCCTCTCAACAACAAACTGCAGGTGAGAAATATTAGTGTCATTATCCACCTCATTTTGTTAGTGGGGAATCTGAGGCTCAGAGACATCAAGCAACTTGCCCAATATGGCCCAGCTAGTATCAGAATTCTGCTTTGCCAACTCCAACACTCGTTCTGTTACCCCAGTGAACTCACCAAGGAAGTCAGCCTGCCTGGAACTTCACGAATACTATTCCTACTAGTTTATCATTCAAAGTAACTTCTATTCTCTATTTCATTAGATCGCCCATTTTTAACATGTGTAATTTAATTTAAAAATCACACAATACTAGCCCAGTCCATTCAAAAGGCTTTTTGAAAACCTCTGTTTCCTTTGAAAATGGATTGTTATCTATGGCCATACCACCCTGAACAAACCCGACCTCATCTGAAAATGGATTGTAGTTTAGGTTCCTCCATTTCAAAGTGGAATTGCAAGACCTCTCTAATGTGTTTACAACATTCCTGTGCTGAGTGTTATCCCTTCTCCCAGGAGCCAGATTGACAGTCTCTAGTGCAGCCCTCTCTTTGGCTGACAGCTGTCATTCATAATGGCAAGGCGGCAGTCCTATCCCCATCTAAAATAGGCAACAGAATGTAGCCAGATCGCCTACTGTCCTACCTATACTAAAACACACAAACACACACACACACACACACACACACACAAAGATATTCATGGTAGTGTTGTTTTTTAACCTAAAAAAATTGGAAACAGCCTAATACTCAAGATTAGGGAAACAAGCAAATCATATTATAGCTATAAGAAGACATATTAAGCAAACTTTAAAAATTGAGTGTTTGAAGAATGTTTAATAACCTAGAGCCACTCTTATGACATAATACTAGGAAAAAATACAAAGCACGTTTCATCTTTTAAAATCTCCATTATGTAAAACAGCAAGGAAAAAAGACGGGGAGCAAATATGCTTCAATGTTAACAGTATTCATTTCTAGAATGATGGATGTTTAGTTTATTTTTAATTATTTTTTATATTTCCCTAATTGTATACAACGGATATAGAATGATTTTACAATTTAAAGTGTCTTTATAACTCCCAATTTGGGTGAATTGAGAAGACTGATTTTAAAACTTAACAAGTGCTTCTGGAGAAACTGTAACAAATGAGATTATTAAATATCTGAAAACTCTCTGATTGGAATTAGGCCATAAGTTTAATTTTTTTTAAGTATCATGACAGATAGGCATACCTGCCAGCTGAAAGAACTATTTTACTTCCCATCGCACTCCCTTACAAATAATGTACCAAGTCTTTTTAAAACAA
The DNA here is from genome assembly GCF_009828535.3 of Hylobates moloch. NCBI lineage: Eukaryota > Metazoa > Chordata > Mammalia > Primates > Hylobatidae > Hylobates > Hylobates moloch. The sequence continues at coordinate 95,584,223 of NW_026652288.1, read as the reverse complement.
CAAATGTAACAGCCTACAGGATTCTGTTACTTGTTTACCCTGGACCTGGGCTCAAAATGGCTTGAATCTATCTCCACCATTCAAGATCAGCCCTGCTGAACAAATCCCTGTTGTGCCTAGGGGGAGGGAGTGTGGGGAAGAAGTCAGGGGAGGAGCAAATATGCGCCTCCCCACCCCCCCACTCACACCTGGTGTGGAGCTTAGTCAATTACTCACTGAAGGAATGTAAAACTCTGTTCTTCCTACCGGATCCAAGCTAGCAGAGGCAGAAAGCAGCAGCAGCAGGACGTGCTGGGTTGATTCCAAGACACTCAGAGTGTTGATGGCCCAGACAGCCTTCCCTGTTCTTCCTTGTGAACCCAGTCCTGTTCCTCTGAGATTTGGGGTGTTCTGAGCCGGGGCAAGAAAGCATCTGAAGAATGCTTTTTCTGATCCCCCATCTCTTCAGCCAGGTCTGTGCTCTCTTTCTCTCACCTCTCTGCTATGATGCACTTCAACCTACCCTTCACCCTCATCAGGTTTGTCGTTCCCAAATTTCCCCCTTCTATTTGTCACTCCTTTACTCTACAACTTACCATGGCTTGAAGAATCAGACCCAAATTCCTCAGATCCCCAATACACAGCACCTACCCAGCTTCCTCCAAACTCACTTCCCTCACCCCCACCCCACCCCACCTACTCCCACCCCACCTCCAGCACCCACCCCAGCTCTCCCTGCAGACTGAACTTCAGTGGCACTCCAAAGTTGGAAAGAAATGTTCCTTCACTAAAATAGAATAGTGGAAGCTTGTCCAAATTATGCTCAAAGATACAATTTTCTCAATGTTAAGTTTTTCCCATCAATTTTTGTTAAACCTTTGGCACTCACAGCTCTGCCTATCTCTAGTGAGAGCCCACAGATGGCAAGGCGAAGGAACAAGTCCTGTGTGAATAATCATGGAAAAGCCTCAGGAGCAGCCCATCACGTGTCCTTCAACAGCTTGTTTATTTCACAGACACGTGCTCATGGTTGTGATTTTATATGTACACATAAAATAAATTCCCATTTTCTACTAATAAAATTGTTTTGGTTCATACAATAGAATTATATACCACATGCTTTTCTGATAGTCTTTTTTTTTTTTTTTTTTTTTTTTTTTTAAAAAAAAAAAAGAAAGTCAGCCTGGGCGCAGTGGCTCACACCTGTAATCCCAGCACTTTGGGAGGCCGAGGCGGGTGGATCACGAGGTCAGGAGACCGAGACCATCCTGGCTAACACGGTGAAACCCCGTCTCTACTAAAAAAAATAAAATAAAATAAAACAACAACAACAACAACAAAATTAGCCAGGCATGGTGGCGGACGCCTGTAGTCCCAGCTACTCGGGAGGCTGAGGCAGGAGAATGGCGTGAACCTGGGAGGCAGTGAGCTGAGATCGCACCACTGCACTCCAGCCTGGGCAACAGTGCAAGACTCTGTCTCAAAAAAAAAAAAAAAAAGTCATAATGTTCTACTAAGAAAATTGTGGTTGCTAAGAGCCAGGACATCTCAGTGACTTTACAAAGTATCGCCTCAGACACACTCTTCTTCTTCCAACATACCAGACTCATACACACTTATGCCTTCATCATACCATTTTTCTTATGATCTCCATGACCTCTTTTCTGCCAAAGAATACTTGGGCATTCTGCAAGTTCTCATCCTCCATGAAGGCTTTCTGAACTCTGTCCTAAGATCCAACAGAATCCCTTTCGTTTCTTCAGAAATCAGTGTGGAAGAGAGAAACACTAGACATCAGAGAAAAGTAGTAAAGAAGAAAACACGAAGTGAAATCTACAAAGGAGGCAATATCACATTGAGAAGGAAGATATGGGAACTATTTAATTTACCCCAGAGAATAGCATTGTGGATCTTACTGAAAAGATCACTGGTGGTCATGAAAGGTGAGCTCCCAGCAACAAGATTCATACAGAAAAGTCGGGAGAGAGCACAATGTATTACATTTCTACTCTCCTCCAGATACTCTGCTAGATGCTTTTCAAATATTCTATTTATTCCTTTTGGAAACCTTAAGATTTGCATTATTATCCCTGTTTTACAAATGATAAAACTGAGGCTCAGAGAGATGAAATTATTTGCTCAAATTCATCCACTTTGCAAGATGGAAACCCATTTCCACTGCCCACATCTACCTAGCACTGGACATCCTCACATACATTATCTCATTGAACAAACAGCCCTATAAGACAGGAGTTATTATTCCCATTTTTCAGATAGGAGACTGATATGCAGAGAAATAAAACAGCCTGAACCAACAGTCCCCTAGTCAGTGATGACAGAGTTGAGATAGGATATGGGGGTTTGGCTCCAAGTTCACACTCTTTTCACCATACCCCAGCTGCCACAAGGAAGCACAGGTATAATTTAGTAAGTAGGTTTGAGAGAAAATATTACATCTGGGAAGCAGGGTGAGGTGGTTTAAGCCACTGAAGATCTTTGGATAAATAAAGAGCTTCTTTCAGACAAGAGTCTATAGAGCTATTACCATATGGATTACCTAGTTACCATTTACATTTACAAGGTGTACACATAGTTGTAAATGAATGCTACTCACATTCCAGTCAGGAATGTGTGGGCTGGAATGGGTAAAACATGGATCAAAATTGCATCTTGTCATCGAAAGCAGTTTAACTAATAGGGAGGAAGGGGAAGTCCATATTTAGCTGGTATATTCCCCTGTGACAGAGACAGACTCTGTTGGAGCAGGCCCTAAGGTCAGCTCACAGGTTCAAGACGAACATTCCTAGGTAGGAAGATCTAGATGAAACCCAGATAAATACACAAAGCAATTAGGTTATGGAGCAAGGGGCAAGAAGAGTGAGGAAAGATTTCAAAGGTAGTTCAAGTCAAAGGCATACAAAATTCTCCCAACCAGGATGCTACTTGATGAAGAAAATTCCTTGATGGTCAGGCAGAAAGGAAAGCCTTGGAATGTTGATTTTTCTTGGCTGCCTAAAGACCCTCCAGATGCATGGGATTGTATCCCAGGGAAACTGGCAACAATGGTGAGGACCAGGAACACCAGGGATAAGTGAGACACTCTTTTTTAGGGGGGACGCTGAAGCCTCCCAATCTTCCCAGACCAGAGGAGAAGTGGAAAGTGGTTCTTCCAACCTGATCACTATTGCCCAGCCCCAGGGGCACCTGTCAGGGAGGGAAAGGGACCTAGGTGGAATGAGTCAATGAGGAGGTAGAAGTCCTCCTTCTGAACAAGACTTAAAGAAGGACGTGCAAATGGGAGACTTGGGAATTTGGGTGCAATATGAACTCCTTCTGGGTTGCTAAATGCTAAGATGAGGCCCCAGGGTCCCACTGAGCTTCATGCCATTCCTAATCTGACCAAAATGAAATTCGGTGTCCCAGGGTCCAGGTACTGCTGCCAAGGAAATGCGGTGCTTCCCTCCGCACACACTCTGAGCTATTGCAGAGGTCAGGTTACCAGTTCCTCATTCCTCTCCCACCATATGAGCAAGGCAGAAGCCGCGCACTTGTAACACTGAAGTCCACAAAGAGAAGGTAACCCAGCCGCCCCGTTTCTCAGGCACAGTGTTTTGCTGTGCAGTAGAAATCACTTGTTCATTCACATTTTCATTCATCCTTTGGTGACCACCTCCTAAGTGCCAGGTGCTGTGTTTGGGACTGAAGGATTCAGACAAGAGTCTGAGAGGTTCCATGTAAGAGGAATTTGTGTCACAGGAAATACAGATGCACAAATAATGTGATCTGTGCTTTAATTGAACACATCACAAATGCTATGATGTTTGAAGAGTTTTTTATCTTTTGGTTGATTGAGTTTTTGTTTTGTTTTGTTTTTTGTTTGGTTGGTTGGTTGGGTTATTTGTTTGTTTTTTGAGTCAGGGTCTTGCTCTGTCATCCAGGGTGGAGTGCAGTGGTGCACAATCTCAGCTCACTGCAGCCACCACTTCCTTAGATCAAGTGATCCCCCCACCTCAGCCCCCCTAAGTAGCTGGGACTACAGGCGCGCACCACCATACCTGGCTAATTTTTGCATTTTTTTGTAGAGATGAGGTGTCGCCATGTTGCTCAGGCTGGTCTTGAACTCCTGGGCTCAAGGTCTTCCAGAGTGCTGGGATTACAGGTGTGAGACACCACGCTCAGCCTGGTTGATTGTTTTTAAGTACCTAAGAGATGTATTCGATGATTCCAAAATGTGAATTGTCACCCCTCTAATGATTATCTAAGACCCTTGATGTCCTGTCCCTAAAATATCCATTCTAGCCCTTTCTCAGTCATATCTCCCCCCTGACCTAACATTCTACAGTTTAGACACACATGAGGAATCGACAGTCCCTAGATGTGCCAGCTATTGCCAAGCCCCCATATGTTTGTGTGTGCTGTTCCCTCTGCCTGGAAAGCTACTTGCTCTGCAAAGCAAAGTTGAGTAATTAATCATTCAAGGGCTGTCCCAAATGTCAACCCTCTCTAAAGCCTTCCTTGACCCTCACAGGAAGTACTCACTGCTCCTTCATTTGTACTCCCAGAACCCATTTACAGGGCTCTATTACGACACCTGTAAACATTGTACAATAGCTATTTGTTCCTGTGCCCTTCTTCCACCTCCCACTAGACTGTGACCTTTTCTCAGACAAGTCCTAAGCTGAGGACACCAGCAACTCAACAAATACCTCTAGAAGTCAAAATGAAATTTACTGCTGTGCAAACTCCTATGTATCTTACCTTAATAAGAACCCATTAAAGGTGATTGCCCAGGCCAGGCGCGGTGGCTCATGCCTGTAATCCCAGCACTTTGGGATGCCAAGGCAGGTGGATCACCTGAGGTCAGGAGTTCAAGACCAGCCTGGCCAACATGGTGAAACCCTGTCTCCACTAAAGATACAAAAATGAGCACAGTGTGGTGGCGGGCACCTGTAATCCCAGCTACTTGGGAGGCTGAGGCAGGAGAATTGCTTTAATCCGGGAGACAGAGGTTTCAGTGAGCCATGATTGCGCCATTGCACCCCAGCCTGGATGACAATGTGAGACTCCATCTCAAAAAAAAAAAAAAAAAAGTGATTGCCCAGCCTTATCTGGTAGAAGGAAGGACCAGTCACTTTCCATGGTCAGATATGCTCACCCACTTATTGCTGGGACTCTATAGTGTTACACGGTGGGGTGGAGGGGACCTAAGGGCAGAAATACAGTATAATAAAATTTAATTTATATTTTTAAAAGGCTATAACACATACATATAGTTGTTTAGGCAATAGAAAACAGAATGATACACAAGAAACTGTTAATCACGCATGAAAATGGATACAGGCTAGGCGGTTATGTACAGACTTTGATTTTTCATTCTACACCTTTCTGTGATGTTGGAATTTTTGTCATAGATCTCTGTCACTTTTCGAAGAAATAAGAGATTAAAACAATTCCTGTGACTGCATCTTAAGTGAACCAACTAAAATTAGGTTGATGTTTACCAAAAGATGTGCTAGAGTCTCACTACAATGTTCATAGCAGCATCATTAAAAATAGCTAAAACTGGAAACTGCCCAAATATTCAGTAAGATGGGTAAATGAGTTGTAATATACTCATACAATGGAATACTATACAGCAATGAGAACGAATGAAATGTAACTACATACTACAAAATAAATGAATATCCCAAACATAATGTTGAAGAAAAGAAGCCAGATACCACATTATACAGGGTATGATTCCATGTATATAAAGTACAAAAACAGGCAAAACTGAGCAGTGATGTCAGAAGCCAAGATGGTGGCTACCCTCGTGGGGAAGGGGATTTAACAATTGGTAAGGGCTATGAAGGCGGCTTTTGGTGGGATGAGGAAGGGAGCTGGGAGTGTTCTGTTTCTTAATATTGGTATTGAATGCACAGAGGTGCTTACTTTGTGAAAACTCATAGAGTTATATATTTATGATTTGTGTATTTTCCTGTATGTATGTTATACTTCAATTAAAAAGTAAACAAACACTCAAAACAGGCCCAAATTGAGACTCCTGAACATTCCCTTACATCAGGCTGATAATCCCTCTTGAGAGTTGGATGCCGATCTTCCAGACTCCTAGAAATAAATACGGGTCAGCATGGAGATGGGAGTAAAACTGTGCCCCCGATCATTTCATGAGCACTAGTGTCTTGTACCCAAGTAGAGCCTTAGGGCAGGAAGGAACAGACAGGGAACCTGGTGCCTTCAGGGCTCTCCTGGGATGGTATGCCGTTCTCATATTTTACATCTTTAGACATATAGCTTGGCCTCTTGATAGGAGAGAAGGCAGAGAAGGGAGAGGAGTGGGGATGAGAAGAGGTTTTCAGATGGGTCTGGTTTAAATTGAGGCTGCCTCCTGCCCAAGAGCCAAGAGGCAGGCAAGATAGACTATTAGCAAGAAACATGATGGGGAGAGGAGGGAAGAGGATGTATACTTCTTTTTAAACACTCACTGTGGTTATTTGGTTTGACATGGCCATGAGTGGGAAGATGCCTCAGGCTGAAAGGGCAGACTGGACCCCCCATTTGAAGCCAAGCGAGCAAATCCACTGACAGGACATTTGTTCTGGGGGCTCAATTGTCAGTTGGCCGTGGTTGATCTTCCCTTTGTCCAACTCAAAATAAATACAGCCCACTCCACGGGCCCAGCAGAGCCTCAGCGGAGGTGGGCGTCTACAGACCAAGCCAAGAGCTGAAAGAACCGCCCGCCTTACCACCCGCTCTCCAGCTGCCACGTTGAAGCAGGCCTATGAAGAAGCCCCGCTCCAGCCCTGCCAGCCCCTTAGTCTCTTCCAGCGGAGCTGCGGGAGAGGCTGAAGCAAGGCCTTTTGTAGCTTGAGGCGGGCAAGTTCTGAGTTAGCCTGCTCCTGCTGTAGGAGCTGAAGTCCAAGGAGGGCACAGAAGGGGTTAACCCCTGGTCACATAAAACCCACCACCAAGGGCATAAAAGGAAGCAAAAAGAGGACTCTGAGCGGTCAAAATAGATTTTGCCAAGTCTACACATCCAAGTTGGTCCACTTCCTCATTGGAGGGGATGCTTTTGCTGCCACTCAGAACCTCTGGGCTCTTTCTCTATGACCATTGCAAACACACTTGGTTTGCTGGTTTCCATGCCTATGGCAGATCAGAGGCAGAAAATTACAACAGATGTGAGGGGCTAGAGAAGCATGTGCTGAATGCATCGTGATGTTCTGATTAACAACCTGACATTGAAAAGGGGGCAGGAAAACTCGGAAGATCCAACACAGGATCCACCAAAAGTCCAGTAGCCCGAGGCTCTTTCATGGGGGACAGGCAGTCCCCCAGATTTCTCGGGGGTAGGGAAGGATGCAGGTGTGTGACTGGCTCTAGGAGCTCTTCCCTTCATGGCGAGACCAAAGGACTCAGGAGGCTTGGGAGAGATTGCAGGGTCGCATGGCTACTGTGCAGATTCTGCTGCAGAGCTAGACCAGTTATGAAGTCAAGGAGAAGCCATGGGAAGTTTCCTAAGATTTCCACCCACTTCTTTCTTTTTTTTTTTTCTTTTTTTTTTTTTTTTTTTTTTGAGATGGAGTCTCTCTCTGTCTCCCAGGCTGAAGTGCAGTGGCGTGATCTTGGCTCACTGCAACCTCCACCTCCCAGGTTCAAGTGATTCTCCTGCCTCAGCCTCCTGAGTAGCTGGGATTACAGGCACAAGCCATCATGCCTGGCCAATTTTTGTATTTTTAGTAGAGACGGGGTTTCACCATGTTGGCCAGGCTGGTCTCAAACTCCTGACCTCAAGTGATCGGCCTGCCTCAGCCTTCCAAAGTGCTGGGATTACAGGTGTGAGCCAACACGACAGGCTAGTTGTTTCTTTTTAAAGTTGTGGGCTTGAGAAATAAACCTGTCAGCCATCAGAAATCTAAATAGGACATGCTCTTCCAGGTTTTCTTGATAGTGGCTGTTTCATAAGAATTGAAAGTCAGAAGGAGACAGGAGAAAGGCTGTCTTCGAGCTCAGTCAAGAACCAGGAGAAGAATAAGGTCCCCCAGACTGGCTGGATCAGAGGGTCAAGAACATGCATTCTGCGTTCTGTCAGAGGCCTGACTTGCTCCTTTCTAACTGAGAAAACTCAGACATGGTTTTAAACCTCTCACTTTGAAACTCAGTTTTCATATTAGCAAATTGGGTATTATTACCACCTCTAAGAGAGACTGGGCATATTAAATGAAACACTGTAGTATGTAAAGTGTCTAGCACAGAGCCTGGCATATTGGAGATGCTCAGTAAACATCGTTTCCATTCTCTTTCTAAAGTGGCTTTCATGGAGACAAATCCTTGCCAACCCAGGACAATAATTCAGAAGTCTGGCTGGAGTTGCTGAAGCAGGTTCCTAAGGAAGCACAGCAGCTCTCATTGGCATGGCAAGCAAGCAGCCAAAGCCCTGAGGACAAGGTGAGGGGCAAGACGACAAAGTGAGAGATTGCAGGAACTAAGGCAACAGAGCAGAGTGAATAAGAGCAAGGACTCTGTTCAAGATCTACATTTGGTGCCTGACTCCAACTCTTACTGGCTGTGTGACCTTGGGCAAGTTACCTAACCTCTCTGTGCCTCACTTTCCTCATCTATAAAATGGGGAGAATAATGATATCTGTATCACAGGGTTATTAGGATGATCAAGTGGGTTAATATAAGCAAGGCCCCTAAACAGAGTCTGGCACAGGGAAGTGTTCTTGCAGTGCTGGCTGCTGTCATTAAGCACACACAGCTTCCACAGGGCAGCAGAGTGGCTCCTGGGCAGGCCCTAGGGGAGCAGGCTCTGTTGCTTGGGCACACTCCCTTTTTTACTAGGTGCTAGCTATGTGGCCTGGAACAATTGATTGAACCTTTCTGTACCTAAGCTTTCTCATCTATGAAAAGTGGAGGTAATGATAATAGTACCTCCCTCAGAGGGCTGTTGTTGGGACTAACTGTGCCAAGTCATGTGGAGTGTTTAGCAAAGTGTCTGGCTCATATTAAGTACTCAGTAAATGTTAGCTATTACTATTCCCTGGCTAGAAGGAACCCTAAACACATTATGCCCCCTATTTTTTAAAGAGACATTGAAGCTAACAGATGTCGTTTTCTCCCTTAAGTTTTTAGGGCCTTTATTTCTGAATTTTAGAAAGGAAGATAGGATTCTTTATCTCTCCCTTAAATAAAAACACATTTCAGTACCTTTTTTTTTTTTTTTTTTTTTTTAATGAAATCTCACTCTGTCTCCCAGGCTGGAGTGCAGTGGCACGATCTCAGCTCACTGCAACCTCCATCTCCCAAGTTCAAGCGATTCTTCTGCCTCAGTCTTCCAAGTAGCTGGGATTACAGACAGGCACCACCACGCCCGGCCAATTTTTGCATTTTTAGTAGAGACGGGGTTTCACCATGTTGGCCAGGCTGGTCTCGAAATCCTGACCTCAGGTGATCCACCTACCTGGGCCTCCCAAAGTGCTGGGATTACAGGTGTGAGCCACCACGCGTGGCCAACATTTCAGTGCCTTTTTGACCCTTTCCTCAAATCCCTTCCTTCCCTCCATACAAGAATAGGAAAGGACTCCAGGAGCATTGTAGCCCACACCCCAACCTCTAGGCAGGCCTACACCCACCCTGGCATTTCTAACAGAGAAAGAGGAGGCATTTTCCCAGTATGAGAGACCAGGATCATGATGAGTCCATATTTCCCACCATCATTTTGGTGATCAGCTCAAGACAGGGTTGCCTGCCTTATACGGTAACTTGCTTTTGGCATTTTAGGGGAAATTTCTAAAAGCAGTTCTCTAAAGGGTAACAGTTCTCAGGCTTGGGGCAAGGTACTTTCTTTTCTATTCTGCACTGTTTTCCTCTAGACACACTGCAAATTGAGTTTAAAGAACAAGGGCCTAGTTATCGTCCTGTGATTGAGTTTTGCTACTGCTAGAGGACAAAGGCTAGATTGACATTAGATGAATGTGCCAGAGGACTGGTCTCTCTTTTTGTTTTCTTTTCCAATCCTGTTTCTCTCCTGGAGGAGAGGGAATGATAATTAGAACACATGCTTGTTCGACAAAACCTCCCATGTAAGTAATGTTCCTAGGAGGGAAGACTCAATGTAATAGACAAAGAACTTCTAAATACTACTCTTAACTCTTATAAAGGCAAAGATAACAAAAGAAGAAGAGGAGCCAGGGAGGTAAATCATAAAGAGAAGAAGGAAGAAGAGTGGAGAGAAGATATCAGTAAATATTTAACAATGAGGAGCCCACCCTGGACCCAGGAGCTGGCTCAGGTCATCGCAGGCTGTACTCTGACTTTTAATGCTGCAGCCAAGATGGCTGTGCCAAGAGCTGTACCCCTTGTCCAGCACAAACCTCCAAATTCCCAGAATCAGAGACTCTGAGAGATGGGACAACCCTCAGAGTTCTTCTATCCTGGAAAATGCATTAGTCCCTCTACCCTATCCCTAAATCTTTCTGCATAAATGCCTCCTGTGGTGGGAGACTCATGGCCAGATACAATCTTCCTTTGTTGGACCACTCCAAACATCCCAGAGTCCTTCCTAACCCTATTCGGAGCTAAAATCTGCCTCCTTTGACTTTGGCTAGCTCTGTCCTTTACCACTCTGGGTTGAAATGATGTTTCCTGGTGGTTGCTGAACAAGAGAGGCACATGCTATTTCTCCCACATATGGGCTCTGGGATGTGACCACCTTGGTTCCTATCCAAGCTCAGCAACTGACTTGCAAGCTCTGTGACCACTGGCAAACTACTTAATCTCTGTGCCTCAGTTTCTCAACTATATATTATAGAATGGAGATATTAATAGTCTGACCACTTTGGTACTATTATTATGAGGATTAAATGAGATAATCTGTGAAGAATTATATATGGCATGAACGAGTCATATATAAAGTGCTGAGTAAACTTCAGATACTGAAGTTACACAGTAGACTGTGGGCTCCTCCAGCGCAGACACTGGGTCTTATTCATCTCTGCAACTTTTTTGCCTAGCATGAAGTCTGGCTGAATATTTGGTACAAAATACATTTTACTGGATAACTAAATAATCTCAATAATTAATTGGCAATTATTGTGGTGTAAATCCCTGCACATGATCACGTGTTCAAGACAAGATTTTTTTGAAAAAAAATGTATCACCCAATCCTCCCCTGCCCCCACCTGAGCCACTATTTGTTACTCCTCAACCCAGAACTATCCCACTTCTCTTTCCAAGGTGGAATGGAGAGACTTGGCTTGAGGCAAAGGTCACAAGAGCCAAACTCCAGGCATCAGGTCCAACCCTGTGAGGAAGTTGCTGTGAAGCGTGCTGCACTGTTTTCCTGCAGCCAAAGTTATAAAGTGTGATTGATGTGCTACGGTTTAGATGGTGAGGATATGTGGCTCTGTGGGCTGTAAGCCTTCCGGACGGCTGGGGCCTGAGAGACTTAAGGGAAGAGGAGTAAGAAAGCCCCTTTGGAAAAATGAGTTTAGAGAGCAGGATGTCATGGGATGGGATAGGGGAGGAGCGGGAGTGGGGGTAGACAAAATTGGGGAGGAGGAGGATCTGGGAGCTTACCTGGGCCCTTCGTCTAGCTAGAGAGATAGAGTTCTCAGGAATGTCAGCAATAAGCTGGGAGCACAACTGTACTAGTGTAAAATCTCCAGCCACCAAAGAGAAACGGTACTACCTGGAGAAAGAAAAAGGGCACTAAGGGAAAACTGGAGTCGGAAGCAAAATGTTCTACCAGGAAACTAGATCTCAAGGAACTGCTTGTTACATGTTCAGAGCACTTTCCATCCATCAACTCATGCCCATTTCAGTCTTTCAAAGTCAACAGCTCCAGCGCGCCTGGTCAGTGCTGAGCCCAGGACTCAACACGGGTGCTGCAGGTTGCTTAGGTGCACGCCAACATTTCAAGGGCTATAAACGACAGACCAAGTGTCCGCTCTGTTTAAGAGACACAAGTGGAGTTAGGAAAGAAGGTAGGCAACCTTTGACTTAAGTGTGGGGGTGGCAGGGGCAGGAACTGCTCCAGAGTTGGCCACCCTGGGACCCCCATTGCTAGGGGCTCTCTCCTATCACTTAGCATCTTTCCTCCCCACCGCTGGCACGCGGCGTGAATGGCAGGGCACTCCAGCAGGACGAGAACAGAGCTCCGTCACAGGCCCCCAGCATCCCCAGGGAGAAGATAGAGCCGCCCCACGGCCTTCACAGGAGGGGGTAAGGGGGCGGAGAGGGGAGAGGATTGTTTGTTTATTTGTTTCCTGGAACACCCTGTTAAGAATCTCAGCAATTGCAGTTAGTGCCCTATCGTTTGGCAAGCAGAGCCGCTTCTCGTCGTTCCCAGCTGCACGGGATCTAATTCGCAAATACACCATCTTGCATTCAATACTTAAATGGAAAACAAGCAGCCCGGGGAGGGAGGCAAAAAGTCTGAGTCTGCATGCCCGTTTCGGAGGGATTTAGGTTTCCAGGTCGGTGGACTGGCTGCTGCTGTCCCCGGAGAGGATTTCTGTGAGCCCGAACCCTGTCTCACCTCGACTGCAGAACCCACTCTGGCAGAGGTTACGAGCCGCAGTTAAAGAGAAAACGGGATTTGGTTGGGCCTTAGGCCTTGCCAGTACAAAATAGTAACTAAAATCTGTCTGAGAGCTGAGATTTTAAAAGGAGATGCTGCTTATTCTTCCCACTGGAAACCTGGTTAAAAGAAATTAAGGCCTCTCTTAAAGGTAACTAAGATTAGAGGGCTCGGTTTCCGTTTTCTGCGTTTCTGTGGGCTAAACGCCCAGGTCGGTCAGCGAGTTTGTGTGGAATGACGAATTCCTCTCCCCTGAATTCTAAAATGATAACTTTGCTTGGTGCTGCAGCTGCGAACGTCTGGCGCCAAGCGACCCAATTCTGGTCGGGGCTTTGCTGGATGGAGAGGTGGGGGTGAGTGGGTAAGGGGGAAGAGTCGTGCCTCGGTGAAAAGTCGGGAGAGCGGCGAGAAGGGAAGTAACGGCTGCTCCTCCTGGCCTCGGCCCCTTTAAGTGCTTCACTGACTCAGCTAAGCTTCCCCCTCAGGTCGCGTTTTTTATGAATGAAAAACGTCCTTACATTCATTATATAAACAAGCCTGTGCTGATTGGCCAATGGCCCCCGGTGCATAAATTATGTAAAACAGACCCCTGAGGGGGGTGGAGAGAGATGTACCGCTGGCCAATGGGGGCCGGAGTTGATGGGGCGGCTTGGTTGGATTTGCCCGTAGACAGGGTAAACAAGAGGTGATGGACAGCCGCGGGAACGGCCTCTGGCCAATGGGAACAAGGCTGGGCTGAGGCCGCGGGCCAATGGTGGCGGGCGGAGCAGCGAACCGCGGGGGGCCGGGCCAGCGCTCCAGCCTGGTTGGCAGCTGCGGCGCAGAGTCCAGCCGCTGGTGCGCGGAGCGGTTCACCGTCTTCGGAGCGGTTCGGCCCAGCCTTTCGCCCAGGCGCCCAGGCCCGGTGCGCGCGTGCGTGAGCGCGCCTGCGCCGCCGGGGCCGCTGCAAGGGGAGGAGAGCGGCCGCCTCAGGTGAGGGGGCTTTGCGGGGGCAGGGGGGAGATCGGAAGGGGCGTCCGGCCACTGGTCCGACAGGCCCCGCCGGCTAGAGTTCACGGGCTGATTCAGAATCTTCAAAGTCGGGGTGCAGTACCTGGGGTGACCCCCCCCGGGTTGACCACCCCCTTCCCCCGCGGCCCGGTCCGGTTTGGTTCCTGGGAGGCGTCGGGCGGGTGCGGCTAACGGTTCCGGAGCGCGGGGAGAGCGGCTTTCCACACGTCGTGGGGGAGGCGCGCCGGAGCGCGTGTGCGGGGGCTCCCGAGTGGATGGGGCATCGCGGAGTTGCGAGGCTTTCACAGTCTCTGGAGATTCGAGAGCCCCGAGGGGACTTGGAGGCTCGCGAGAAGAGACGCTTGGCGGAGCTCCGCAGTTGGGAGGAGGGGGCGGGAAGCAGTTTGAGGGGAATGTCTGAGAGGCGCTCCCCCCCAGAGCACCGGGAGGGGGTAAATGACACAGGCAAGTGCAGCCTGCGGGGGCGGGGGTCGACCAGGAGCTTACGCAGGCCTTGCAAGTTTCAGGTGGTGGAAAGTGGACATCCAGTCGCCCTGCTCCCACCCAGCAGGCTGAGGGCGTCGGGCTGTGCGGCGACTCGAGAAAAATCGGGGCGCACCGGAACAGCGGCCTGGGGATGGTGGGGATAACACGGGTGTGGAGGGGACAGCACCGAAAGATGCTGGAGCCTCGCGGCGGATTAGGATTCCGGCCGCATTTTCAGAGGGTGGAGAAAACTCGGGGGGGAACCGAACTCCTGGTCGAGGAGGGGGTGCCAGGGAGAGATGTTGGGGGTGGGGGGATTGGAAGCGGTTGGTAGCGCCGGGCGCCGCACCTCGTTTTTATGAATGTGGGTGACTTTATGAATGAAGCGGGTTTCTTTCGTTGGCTCGCTGCTCCCTGCGCCTTTTTTTTTCTTCCCTTTTTGTGAATGAAGCATTGAGCTTTCTTCCTAAAACGCTGGGGTGAGGGGCCTGCGTCGGAGGCTGGGCGTGCGTTGGAAATGGGGGCGGGGGCGCAGCTGAAGGAGTTTTCATGAATGGGGAAGGCTGGGAATTGGGTGGAAGTGTGTCTTGTTTTGTGAATGGGGCCCAGCGCTAGAGATCCAGTTACAGCCTCTACCTGATGTGGCGGCCGCGGCTCGCTCTCCCATTCATAAAACCGGGCCCGCTGCGCGCCACAGGGGAGGGGCCTGGATCGCGCCGTTGCGCTGTGCTGAAGTTTTCCTGGGGGCGCCCGGGGCGCGGGTGTTGGGGGGGCAAAGGAAGTGGTTTAAACTCCTGGATGAACTCGAGCCTTTCCTTCAGGCTTTTAAAAAAAATTATACTTGGAATACAATTTTCCTAACCCTGGAATGCCTCTTTTCGGTTCGTTTATGGCAGTTTATTTCTTTTAATTTTTCAGAATTTTTTTGCTCTTCCGGGTGAAGTATTTCATCATGAGACTGAAAAATATCTCCCCCTCCTGTCTCCTACTGGTTGTCCCCTTCCTCCTAACACATTCACAAAATGTCTAAGGCCACGATTTAATCTGACAGATTTTCCTAAGCGACAGAGCACTCTCTTTCATGCCCCTCAACTCACTGCTGAGGTTTCTCAGATTTTGTATACGGTTTGGTGGCATTTGAGAGAGGCATTATTCTGAACGTTTCTTGTGGTGTTTGGACGGGGCACGCAGGCAGGCTGGCGCGAGTGTTTTTCTAGGAAGTTATGAACTGTATGCTATTTTGCTCCTCTCTTTCCTTTGACTTTGAAAATATCTGATTCCTTGGGCCAAAGTGCTGAGGAGGATGCTGGCTGTGAAGGGTTTCCTTGTATCCTGCTCACTTATGAAAAATTTGATATGCTACACACAGTGTGAAAAACAAATTGGATGGAATTGCTCACCGGGGGAAAAGTTTCCTGTTTAAAATTGTGTATATGTTAAACAAAAGAAGTTGACCTTTAAGCATTTTGAATTGCTTAGAGCTGGAGTGAGTGAAATTAATGTTTTTCCACCTTTTGTTGACTTAACGGTGTTTTTATTTGGAGGATAAAAATGTTTAGGAAGATGGTACCTCCCTAAAATTGTTACTTTATTCCACGCACGTTAGGAGACGTTTTCTCCCTTCTAACCCCACCCTTTTCCCCAGACTCAACAGTTACCAGTCCCGAAATGAGTTTCATTTGGGGGTGGGGGATATGTCTAGAAAAAAATGACTCTGCTCCAAGAAGCAGCCTAAGTTTTAAAAGACCTTTGGTAGAGATGCATTGTACCACATGCAGTGGAATTAGTTTTTTTAATCCATTACTTTTCATAGACATTTTATTCTTTTAGAAGTTGGAGATGTCACAAATATCTTTGTAAGTAACCAGGGAGATATTTGTGACATTACAGATGCTACATCTACTTAGACCTCTTTTAAATAAAGAGTTGTGTGTGAAGATAAGTATACCTCTGATCAATTTATTCCAGGAACTATATATAGTGTTTTAACAGTGACCTACAAAATGCTTTTAGAAACACCATGTATGTCAGATCTTTAATTGCCAATAATTTGGAATACTTAAACCCAGTGTCTCTGCTTCCTGACACTGTACTGTCAAAAATCAAATTATCTCTTTTTAAAAAACCCTACTACAAATGCCCTGGAGTATATGAGAGAATCTTGAAATCACCCTTTTATTTATTTTTTTATTTTTTTGGTAGAGGACAGACAGTAGCAAATCTATAATTTTAATGATTTAAAAAAGAAAGAAAAAATGATGACTGGGTAAGTGGATTTGGCACGGAGTACATCGTGCACCTCTGATACCATTAATCAAGCCCGGCATTGGTCTGTAAAGCTTGCACCTTGAGTAGGTTTTAAGTACTTCACAGAAGGGTAATAATTTTGCACAGGCCCTAAAAAAAAGGCAGTCTAAAATTGTTTCATTTCTTTTTTTCCCCCGTTAGTTAAAATCTCCCAAATTCATATTACAGGAGGATCCCTTTTCCCCCAGAAATTACTCAATGCTGAAACCTCTCAAAGTGGTATTAGAGACGCTGAAAGCACCATGGATGGGTTTTATGATCAGCAAGTCCCTTTTATGGTCCCAGGGGTAAGTTTATGTGGCTTTTGGTTTGTTTTGTCCTCCCTCTCCAATATGAATCTTTCCCCTGTTGGTTTAGTGAGTCGACCCCCTTTGGACCTCTTTACTACACTTGAGCCTTCACTTTCTGTTGGCCTCTTTCAGAAATCTCGATCTGAGGAATGTAGAGGGCGGCCTGTGATTGACAGAAAGAGGAAGTTTTTGGACACAGATCTGGCTCACGATTCTGAAGGTAGTAAAGCTTTCCCTGCCTATGTTGTGGCTTCCCTGCTCCCAGTGACAGTAGCGTGTAGATTCTTCCCTGTCTTCTCCCTAGCAAAAGAAACATCCTCATTCTGGGGTCTTCTGTTTTCAATTTCAGAGCTGTTTCAGGATCTCAGTCAACTTCAAGAGGCTTGGTTAGCTGAAGGCAAGTTTCATGGATGTCCTATTTTCCATATAAAACATTTTACTGTGCTTTTTAATAAAACTTAAAGGTCTAAAATAAAAATCTATTTTCCAGCACAAGTTCCTGATGATGAACAGTTTGTCCCAGATTTTCAGTCTGATAACTGTAAGTACCTTTCTGGTGATGGCACATTTGTTCTGAAATTGTTTGGTCTTGGATCATCCATGTCTAGAATATGCTTTTTTCAGCTATGGCCAGATTTAGACAGTAGTATGCATTTAGTTTCTTCTAATAATTCAGAATTAACCCTGAAAACTTTTATTTCTTAATAAAATTATTTCTAAAGTATTTCTACTGTATTGCAGGTAAGACTTACTGAACATAATTTTATCCTAAATTTCTTTTTACCTTAAGAATATTGTAAAGCTGACTGGGCGCCGTGGCTCACGCCTATAATCCCAGGACTTTGGGAGGCCGAGGCGGGCGGATCACTTGAGGTCAGGCATTCAAGACCAGCCTGGCCAACATGGTGAAACCCCGTCTCTACTAAAAATACAAAAATTAGCCAGGCGTGGTGGTGGGTGCCTGTAATCGAAGCTACTCAAGAGGCTGAGGCAAGAGAATCACTTAAATCCAGAAGGTGGAGGTTGCAGTGAGCTGAGATGGCGTCACTGCACTCCAGCCTGGGCAACAGAGAAACGTTGCATCTCAAAAAAAAAAAAAAAAAGAATATTGCAAAGCTTTAAGCTCAAAATTATAAATTAACTGACATAGTATATTTGGTGTTGGGCCAAGCACCTATTAATCACACATTATTTTATGGCTTTTTGGGGGTTTGTTTTATAAATTAAGTCCTCGATGTGAATCATGAACCTGATATTTCTCTTTTTCTTAAAGGTGCAGACAATAGTTAATGGAAAACTCCAGTTAACTTTGGCTTCATCCAACATGTTGTCAATTTTGTCTCTACTCCTAAGCTGACAAGGGATGGTCACAGAGTGGCCTGATTTACTCTTACTTTTCGTGTAGTTGCTGTGGCTTTTCTCTTCAGAGAAGAGAAACTTTTTCTTAAAATGGCCACTAAGTGCTCGTTACTAGAGAGAAAATGCAGTGGGAAGCTCGAAAGATGGCTTTCAACACTGGCGGGGGCATGGTTACTCTGCACTGATCTTTTGGGGCTGTCCTCAACAGGTTTGGGAGCTTTTATGGTCTAGGCGGAGTTATCAAGGACAAAGCTGGCTGATGAAATTTGAGCAGCACAGGGCTGCTCTAGAGAGCATTAGTCACTGGCGAATGAGCAGGTTTAAGAGAGGCCTGGAGAAAATGCTGCCTCTCTTGAGAGTTGCATCATAGAGAAATTCATGTCTCTTAGTCATAGTTTATAATAGCAAGCACCTGAGCCATGCAAGGACTCCATTTCTCATTTTGGACCCACAGATTCTTCCCAGCTTTGTTTTATCTCTGGGTAGGTGGGTGTATGTGTGTAAAAATGCCACCGGAGAGAGAGTATCTCAGGTCTCTCTCTAAGTAAAAAGTTGGGTATTCCAAATCTTTTAAATGTAAGAACAGAGGTAGCAGCTAAACATTCCTTAATGATAGGCCTCATGTCCAAGGCACAATGCCATGAAACTGTAAAAGGGAATAAACTGTAACACACACATGCATGGTTACCTTAGCTTTGTCACAGCTTGCTGTGGATGTGTTCTATGGGAGAGTAAATGCATGTTAATTATTGCCCTTTGATTGCTTTCAAGTGATTGGGAAGCTTGCCACTGAAAGACTAAATAAAGATAACCCAAATTTGTGTGTGTGTGTGTGTGTGTGTGTGTGTGTGTGTGTGTGTGTGTGTGTTTGCAAGATGAAAGACAGGGTTTGTAATCCAACTTTGTTCTGTGTTGACAATTTGGCCCAGCCTTTCCAGTTCTTGCTCAGAGCAGCATAAACTGCAGTCTGTTTGGGAGGTGGCTTTCTTGGCAGAGGTTCTTTGAAATGCTTTTATGACACTTTTGTTTGTTTCTGTGTAACCCAAAAGAGTTAAAAGGGAGATGAGATGGCTGCATTCAAATTGATTGCATGTGCTGAAGCAAGGGTATGTTCTTTGTCAGCAAGCAGGATTTATATTTGGAGAGATATTTATCTGTGGGAATAGGCTAAAGTGAAGAAATCAATAAATGTGTTTTGGCTCTTCAGAAATAATTTCTGCTCAGCAAATAGAATGTGCTAAGTTCTTTAATTAAAATTCCATACCTCAAGTGGAGGTAATTTGGGAGATGTTTCTGCTTACCAAGTATGATTTTTTTTTTTACTTTGCTTACTTTTTGTTTTAACTGCTAAGGTTGAGCCTTTCTGTCTTTTAAGGATAAAAGAGATGGTTGACTAGCCTAGAAAACGTCTTCTAATGATTCTTTCCCTCTGACTTTATTTCTTGAGGTAGAGCTTCAAGAAGGGATAGATTCAAATAGAATAACTTGCCTAAGAAGCAAGGCAAGAACACAAATGTGGGTGGTGCATCTTTGAGCCATTCATTCTTGCTTTTATGTTTGCCTGCAGTTCAGACTGACAGCCAGAAGCATGAGGAGGAGCTGGCAGAGCCCACAGCCGGCTGCATGCACTTACTTTTCCATGAGCACTTTCCACAGCCTCAAGTTCAGGACCAGCTTCACCCCAGTCATTTTCTGGAAGAGCCTGTGATTTTTTTCAGGGGAGGGAAAAAAACTCATTCAAATTTAATGAAACCTTATGAGTTGGTTTGACTCACTTAACCAATGAATATAAGCCAAACTTAGATTTGCCAGGGGAAAGCAAACCTTTTTTTTTTTTTTTTTTTTTTTTGGAGAGAGAGAGTTTTGCTCTTGTCGCCCAGGCTAGAGTGCAATGGCGCAATCTTGGCTCACTCACTGGGATGCCCGCCTCCTGGGTTTGAGCAATTCTCCTGCCTGAGCCTCCCGAGTAGCTGGGATTACAGGTACCTGCCACCACGCCTGGCTAATTTTCGTATTTTCAGTAGAGACGGGGCTTCACCATGTTTGTCAGGCTGGTCTTGAACTCCTGACCTCAGGTGAGCCGCCCACCTCAGCCTCCCAGAGTGCTGGAATTACAAGTGTGAGCCACTGTGCCCGGCCTGTAACAAATATTCTTACCAGTGGCCACTGGTAATACACTTTCCTATTAATAATGATTTGATAATTTTCCATTGTGTATGTGTAAATTTGTTGTATACATGAAAGAAAGAGAAATACTAAGAAATGTAGGTAATATTTTTATTTTGGAATGTCAGTTTTAAAGATTATAGCTTTTTTTTTTCTCTAAACACTAAAAGTTCAACTTCTAAAGAGATTATATTTCGTAAGTTTCTTAGAATTGGGTTTCCTGCCCATAGGGATACATCCTTAAGTCTGATTTGAGTGAATGAAACCATTGCTTTTCTATCTTATAGAAATGCCGCGCTTACTTCTTTTTTTTTTTTTTTTTTTGAGACGGAGTCTCGCTCTATCGCCCAGGCTGGAGTGCAGTGGCGCAATCTCGGCTCACTGCAAGCTCCACCTCCCGGGTTCACGCCATTCTCCTGCCTCAGCCTCTCCGAGTAGCTGGGACTACAGGCGCCCACCACCACGCCCGGCTAATTTTTTGTATTTTTAGTAGAGACGGGGTTTCACCGTGGTCTCGATCTCCTGACCTCGTGATCCGCCCGCCTCGGCCTCCCAAAGTGCTGGGATTACAAGCGTGAGCCACCGCGCCCGACCGCTTACTTCTAGCTGTACAGATTTCACCTCTACCTCACACATATAGATAACAGTAAAACATGGAGACTTTGAAAGGTCAAATTCAAGGGAATAGAAATCTATAGATCATAAGGATTCTACCAGTGGGCCTCATTGTCCCTTGGTCCTAAGAAGTAACCCCAAAGATCTCAGATTGCTTGAGTTGGATGTCCCTTGTAGAGACAGGCTTGCCCAGCCCCCTCCTTTCACAGCTATTCCCAAATAACTGGAGAGACTGACCAGTAGTGGGAGCAAATGGGAAGGGTTAGGTGAAGTAAGAGGAAGATGTATAAAATAATATTCTTAAAGAAGCTCTCACAAAGCTGCAGAGCCGGGGAGTAGTGGCATATTCAGGTGTATTCAGGGCTCTCCATTATTTCAGATACCTAGAGATGGCGTTCAGGAAAGCATCGGGGAGACCTCTGGCTGTCCAATTCAGCACTCACTTCTCTTCCTTCTATGATCCTGAGAAAGTTACTCAATACCTTGATGCTTTGAGTTTTTCCATCTAGGATTTGGAAGAGAGAGAGTAATTATAAAAGAAAAAAAATTATAAAAAACTGACATATTTAGGCTCACACCTGTAACCTCAGTGCTTTAGGAGGCCAAGTCGGGAGGATCACTTGAGCCTAGGAGTTCGAGGTTACAGTTGCAGCGAGTAGTGATCACACCACTGTACCCCAGCCTAGGTACCAGAGCAAGACCCTATCTCTAAAAAACAAAAACAAAAAAAACTGCCATGTTTCCTAGAAGACACCTTTCGTGTGTATACAGATAAAACTGTGTACATATGTCGTATATATGAAGAAGTGTTTGTGCATGTGTATATATCTATATAAGTGTGTATGTAGCTAAATGTGTACCTTAACACATAGAGCTACTAAACCAGGGAATCTGGGTCAGTGCATAGATGTATGTACATCTTTACTACACATTTTCATAGAACTAACTATGCCATGGATAAGATTGGAACTCGAGTGTTTCAAAGTCGGGGTAAGGTGATTTTTTCTGAACTGACTGTTTGGGTACTTAAAGAGTATGTTACTAGATTTTAGCATATATAAATAGTTTTTTAAATATACATTTTGGGTCTGATTTTTAATTTCACTTATTAATTTCAGTTATGATATTGTGAATATATACCTGTTAGCATCTTGAATAACTAAGATATTTTATGCTGAGTAGAGAGCATGATAAAAATCTTATTTCAAAATCATGGCCTCCATACCAAATACAGCCTAGAAAATTGTTTTAAGATCCAAATGACCCCATTTTCCCCTTGAAGTGTTCTTTTTAGATCTGTGTTTCAAAAAGAATGGAACAACTGGAGGAAGTACAAGTAATTTCCTAAGGACCAGCTAATTAACTGATAAAATCGACTTTTCATAAATACATTGCAATAGACGGCTGGGGAAATAGGATTAACTTATGACAGCCCTTGAGCCTAAAACACATTGATTTTAATCCTGTTTCACGATGAGATTATTCAGCTGGATTTCTTTATTAATGTGTGAGGTTAGTACAGTAGAGGCAGTGCCTTTCCTTTGGAGAGGGTACATCATTTTGGTCTTTGGTCCTAGGTGTGGTGTAGCAAAACACCACGTTTTCTTGCTTGGGCCCCCTCTATTCGAAAGGATCATCCTAAAGTCTTTTTGTTTGGCAAGGTAAGAAAGAAAACAGTGGGCACTTTAAAAATAAGAGGTTTGAGGGAAAACAAGGCCATTGGTTTATGCTTTTCAGGAGTCAGTAGTTCTGAAGGTAGAAAAGAATGCTGACGAAAGCGTCAGGAAAACATGGAGGAGAGATTCTTTGACTCCAGGTTTTACAGTGTTACTTTCTTAAGTGTTGGTTAGTTAGCCCAGTACTTACTGCTGGGAGGGTGCTAAATGATTTGAAATCCTTCCTGTTTTGATAGCCTCAAAGATTCTTAGACTCAGTATTCTCAAGTACCCAAGACCTACAGTACCCATTTACTTAAAGCAGCCATCTGTTTTACAAAATCTGCTTTCGTTTACCTTTAATTCAGTTAGGCTTATTTAAAACTGAATTTTTCTCTTACCCTTCTGTGTCTCTGTGCTGTTAGTCGTCTAACAAAACCCAGTAGGCTTACCAGTCCTTTGTATTTGGTGAGAAAGACTTGGGATGGGGAGTTACATCTGTGTCAAGATCACTTGTGTAGGTGCCAGAAGTAACAAAATCCTGGCATCCATGAAGAAATTACCATTTATCCCCTCCTCTTTCAGCAGTCTTCAGTTTTACAAGAGTAAGACATGGGTAGCATAATGAAGCCGAAAATTTGTACTGTCTCCCATTTCTACCATCTAGTAGTATCATTGTTTTAATTTCAGCCCTACAAAAAAATGTTTCTTGGTGGTGGGGTGGGGTGTGTGATTCTCTGCCGAGAAACTGTTCCCTCCACACATTTCTTGGGTTTTAGTAGTGGTAAAGTACATCCAGCCTCAGAGGCTGACAGCCCCCTCTCGGGCATACGGCTGCCCTTGAGACAGCTTGGGCCCCATCTGTGCCCTGGCACACAGTGCTTCTCCACTTGGAATCCAAGGAGCTCAGAGGCTTGTCATGTTGCAGCTCCCAGCTCTTGGACAAGTGCCAGGCATGCTGATGCCATTACCGGATTAGGTTGCTTTTTTAAAAATTCATTTTGTGAACTCATCAAGCTCATTTAACAGAGGCTTTGGTCGTCAGTTTCTATCATTGTCCTATCCCTCTAGGCTTGGCTTAAAGGAGTGGCAAGATACCAGGCCCCTAGTATGTGCCCACACTAGTTAGAGTGTGTATGTATAAATTGTAACCATAATGTAAGTACACCTTTGGGCCTGGCAGGCAAATGACAGTGAGTTAGCAACTCAGATGTTAAAGGGAAAAGAATTCCCCGTAAGAGGACTCTGCATAGAAAATAAAGAGGGCTCCCTTGTTTAAAAAGAAAGAAGCATCTAGGGGAAAATTGAAGCAGAGAGTGCAAGATTCCAGGGAGCAGGATAAGATCTAGTTATTAAAAGGCCAGGAGTTTGAGGCTGAGGCATGGAATGGGGATTCTGCGGTCAGAAGGACTTCAGAGAAATGCTTCCAGTGGCACTGAGTTCACTGGAGGGGACATGAGGGCAGGCAGTGAGAAGAAGTATATATAAGACATTTGAAAAAAGCCAAATATGTGATAAAAAAAAAAAAAGGAAACCATGAGCTAAAATTTATCTCCTGGATTTGCTTTTCATAAAGAAGTATGCTTTTCCTTGAAATAAAGTCTGGTTGTCAGACCGGCTCCATCCGCTTTCCCTCAGGGTGACTATTGAAGGTTTGGAAAAAATGTCTAAGAAACGAAACCAGTCCCTCAGGGTGATTATTGAAGGTTTGGAAAAAATATCTAAGAAACGAAACCAGTTTTTTTGCCTTGTACTTTGCAAAGTCTCGGCGTAGATTTCACCCTCCAACCTTAGATCTCCACATTCTTCCCTTTTGATGTCTCATGAGCATTCAGGAGGGTATTCCGAACTCTTCAGGCTGGACCCAAAGCCAAAAAAGGAACTGTGAAATTGTCTTAATAGGTAGCTTGTCCCCTCCTCTGCGGCCAGAAAATCTGGTAGTGTCTCCAGAGCCCTCCTCCCCTGGGGAGGAAGCCGGGTGGCTCCCGGTGTAGCTACCAGCAGTGAATGGGAAGGAAAGTCTGGAGAGGCAGGCTTCCAGAGAGAGCTGCCCCCTAATGCAAACCAGCTCACCCTGGGGCAGGAGAAATACCACTCAAGTCTGTTTCTCGCAGCTGGTAGCTACAGCCAGATTCTGAACCGAGGGGCACATGATAATTTTTCTTTTGCCTTTCCCCTTTTGCCAGAGGGCACTTTCTGACCTTACTTCTAGCGGACTTTTGCACACCCTGGCAGATTTCCACAAGGGTCTTGGCCATTTGAATCCTAGGAAGGGTGCACAGCAGGCAAGATCCCCTGCTGTGTCTGAATTTCTTACATAAACACAGCGTACTGGGCGAGCAAGCGTCCCTGCGGCGACAGCTGGGCGCTGAACACTATTAGGTCTGCCCCAGCTAGCAGAGCTGCAGACTCCCCCTCTTGCCTGAATGGAGCATTCCAAATTGGTTGTGAATGGAGGGCGGGGCTCACTTGCAGACTTTTTCAATGAATAACCAGACCCCATTGTGCAGCCCGTGGAAAAACAACCAACTCAAACAACACTGGGACTGTTAGAAATATGCTTGTGATTGGCAGCTTGGAGAGCCTCCAAAATTAGTTTCCTTTGGCTTCCCTGCTGCTCCCTGTTCTCCGAGCCTGGGCTTAATGGGGTTTGAGTTTTCTTTTAAGTGCTCACTTTTAACCCTTAAACTGCCAGGCTGATGGCCTGGGATTCTGGGGAAGAGCTGCTGCTGACCCACAAAGCCAGTGAAGCCCACTCCCCTTTCTTTGTCTCTCATTTTAGACTGTAGCTGTCTAAAGGGAGTGATAATAGAGGAGAGGGTGATTTAGCTTCCTCTGGAGGGGGAGGTGTTGAGACTTGATCTGAGACTGTTACCCTTTTATCTCCTTCCCGTGAGGTTGTAGCTTTAGCTCCCCATTGAGGATTCCTGCCTGCTCTTCTCTGACCTCCCCTCTACTCCAGGCCTGAATAGCCCAGGTGTTTGCCTGCCACGACACAGACACTTCTTGCTTAGGCTTACAATTTTAACACGGGGGGAGACAAAGTTATAGTTTCTCTACTCCTTTGCCTTCACTCCTGTTTAGTTTTCCACTGTGGTCAGATAAGTATTTTTTAAACAACCGTACTCAAACTCTGGTACTGAGCAATGGGGGAACCTCACTATGGCTGTAAACCCTTCCACTGGACACTAATCAAATGCATTGCCTCCCAAAATGAACATCCTTGGAAGTACCAGAAAAACCCAGCCTCTGAGCGACCCCCAAACCAAAGTAGCCTCATCATGCCAAAACTAGGCCAGGTTTTAAGGGTGCACGTGCCTCAAAATAGCATCCACCCTCGATTGATTGATTGATTGGCCAAGGGGGTGGGATGGGGGTGGTCTTGCTGTGTTGCCCAGGCTGGTCTAGAACTCCTGTGATCTGGAACTCCTGGCCTCAAGCAGTCCTCCCACATAGCTGGGATTACAGGTTTGAGCCACCACACCCAGCTGCTTCCACACTTAAACATCCTCCGACATCTTACCCGGTAGCTCACCGGCAGCTCACAGACACACATCCAATGTGCTCTGTGGGATAGCCCAGGGATGTATGATGAGCATAAAAAGGACAATCAGTTAAAAGGCAAAACAAAACTTAATAGTAATGATCCAGAGCAACTTCCTCAGGATTTTAAAGAGCTCTTCTTAGTTCCTACTCTTCATCCTCACAACCTTAACAAGGCAGTTTGCACTTGTGTTTTGCCTCGAGGATTTTTTTCCCTTGCTGTAAATTGGCCTTGCAAGCATGCCTTCCCTTCCCTATTAAAAAAAGAACAGGCCTGGGCAGATTGTCCTTTTGTGAGAGAGTTTGAAACCTCTCAGTAGGTAACCCTAGATATCAGCTGTGTAGGAGGTTGCTGATCTGTGTGTTTCTCCAGAGGGGCTGAGAAGGACTTCGCTTACATAAACACTTTCAGCTGAGTGCCTGGAAATGCTTTGTAATGGCCTGCAAGAGCACTTAATGAGGGTCTTTTATACTTTTCCCATAGAAAAGGTAGAATAGAAGAGGGAGGGATGTCTTTCACATGGTCACCCACAGTAAAGGCCAAATCCTGGAGCCTACCCCTAGTTTCCTCATCTGAATTTTAATAGAGAATAATTGAGGGGGGATAACTTTGCTGTGCTGAGGGGTATCTTGACTCAGAAAATTTCTGCTTCTCCTCAACTCCCTCTTCATTTTTTTTCTTCCCCAGCAGCCATGGAATTTTATTTCTTGCGGAAGAAGGTGGAAACAGCATAGGGTTTTGGGAGGTATTTAGTATTTTGACAACTAATAATCATAGTCCCTGCTTCCCCATTTTTATTCCTATTGAAACAGGAAACAAATCACGTTTCTTAGGCTCCAAGTGTCTGCAGAAGCAGAGGAGCCCTGTCACGTGTTTATGTCCCGCCTCGGCCACAGCGCCTGCTCTGCACACTGTGGACACCTGGCACATACAGCCGCACACCACCGCATTCCCTACCACATGCCCTTCCCATCCCAGCTGCCCCAGCCTCCAGCTGGTGGGGAAGTAACACTGTAAAGGGTCTCAAACCCAGAGTTCTGAGTCCTTGGGATGACCTTCTAGATAAACAGAACAAAAGCTAGTTAGGGCTATTTCTCATTTTCTGTTTCCTCTTTTAAACACATACACTAGCCAAGTGTTGCTAGGCTGCATTTAGACTTTGAGCAGCTAATGCTATGTTTCCCAGTAAGACTGCATGTGCTAGAGAGCAAGTCACAGTTTAGGCACCCTTGACGTACTTGCTGAGTTTCTGCTTTTAGGAGAAGTGGGGCTATAGATAGAAGGGAATGGTTCTGGGGGAAGAAACTCATTTCCTTAGGGTTTGGATTTTCTCCTGTCAGATTTTAAGGATGAATTTTCAATTTGAAATTAAAGATAAGATTTTCCACAGTGCTTAAATCCTATTTCAAGTACTGTTAACATTTCACTTTAGTGCCAGTGTAGATGAGAATTATGTAAGTTGGGAGTAAATTATAGAAGGGATGTTAAAGCTTAAGGTTTAGTTTTGCAATTTTTTTTCCTTTCAGGAAAAATGTCCTGTTTCCCCTTATCCTGATTGCGTGATCCACTGTGAGCAGCCCTTCATGATAAAATCCACTGTGGTTGATGTAAGGTCACAGTAGAGGAAGCCTCCCTGTCATCTCTAATGAGTTGGGAGAACAAGGGTTTCCTTAGACCTCTTTCTCAATCTTGAAAATAAAACTAATAGTTGTCTATCATATTTCTACAGGTTGAGTATTAAAATTCTTTGAACAGCTAAGCTGCCCAAGGAAAGTAGTAAAATACTGGTTCAGATAATGCTCAGATCCTCCTTTGGTGTAATCCGGCCAGTCCCTCACATTTGTGTGCTGCTGGTCTCTTAAGCATGAAAGTAACCAACACGCCAGCTCTGTGGCTCTAGGTCTAAAAGAACCCAGCCTATGGTAGTCAAAAGGGGGCAGTGCATTAGAAGTCAGAAGAACCTCTTGTTTTTATCTTGACTCTCCTGGAGTCAGTTCTGTACTCACAAGCATGTTACTTGACTGTTAAATGCTTTGGTTTCTCCACATCCCACAAGTTCTGAGATGCGACACTCTTACGCAATTAGAAATATTCATCCTGTACAAAATATTTTTAATGGAAGAGCCCTGTATATGCTAACACTTGAGCCCTGCCTCAATCAAAGTTGGTCTAATTCTTTTCTCGTCTCCTAACCTTTAATTTCTAACACTTAAATTCAAGGCATCTAGGTTTCCATTTTTGGAGTTCTAAAGTAACAATCTTAAATTGTTAGGCTAAATGAGTCCTTTGAAGAAAGGGAACTGTACAAATCCAAGCTGTTTCAAGAAAAATGCTGAAGTGTAGAAAGAATATGAACTTAAAGGAAGTAAATCTGAAACTAGTTCATCTGGGTCAAAAAAAAATCACTCTACTACCATTGGCATTCAGTTTTCTTCCTTATTTGATAACAGAGGTTTTCTGTTTGGAAATGACTGTCTGAAAGAGGCAATTTTGTCCCGAGAATAAGATGCAGCTATTCAGTGATAGATAATCATTCTTACCCACAGGTCACCATCTATGAATCAGGACATTGCTGATTTAGTACTCTACACCCATGGACGGAAGGCTCTCCTCCCATCCATGACCACTTCTTTTGGGAGGAGGAGCAGTGACGAAGCATTAATACAAAGAATTTCTTTCCTTGTATTTTAACCAGAGTTAGAATAGAAACCTTTACAAATCACCCATGTCATTCACTGATAGAAGTGAAGAAAGGACAAGACCAGTATCCCAAAAGCCAGCCCTCCTAGTTGATGACCAAAGGCATGCCTTGCCAACTTCTCTACCCTTGCAAACTTGCGTCACCTTTGATGACTCTTTGACTCCAGAGGCCTGCAACAGGTCCATTGCCTTGAGCTCTTCCCTGGGCCTTCTCAGACTTTGGAGAGTGGGAGCAGCTTTCAGCCTCATGCAGCAGAAAAGGTAGACAGTGTTCAGGACCACATTTGCTCTTCCTAGCCAAAGCTATTGCCCCACGCCATCTTTCCCCCTGTCTGTCCTTGAGGACCTGGGTGTCATCTTAGACTCGATCACATTTCTTCTCTCTGGAAGGAGTAAAGAGGTAGGGCAAGTCTTGAGCTCCCCCTGGAGTTTGGAGTGCCCCCCACACTTTAGCCGGTCAGCCTGAGTTGTACTGTCCAACCTGTGGGTTACAATTATATGTTAGACAGTAACCTCCCAAGCTGACTTCCATGGGCAGAATTTAGTTTTTGTCTTCTAACCAATTGTATTTCAGTTGGGGATTTGATTGCCAGATACCCTGTGCTGGTTCTGCTCTCTAGCTGCTACCATTGCTGTAAGCGACCATGGAAAACGGGGGGATGGGAGGGAGGCAATTGTTTGCTGAATGTTGCAATCATTGAGCCAGGCTTAGCAGAAGCAAACCTTTAAACCACCTCCCCTTCCCCCAGGTTATATGAAGCCACTAGATAATATAAACCTTACAGTTCAAATAATGAGATTTTTAACAGTGTGAGAATGCTCGAAACTAAAGCCCTTTTCTGTAAAGTGTAACCTCCTTGTCAAGTCATTCCCCCTTCCCACAAAGAAATTAAAGTTCCTTTGTAAGTATAAAATCACCATTTTCATCTTTCCCTGCTTTTACCCCTAGCCAGACGGGCTTTGTTCTGGGGGGTCTACTAGAAGCTGCAACCTGGGGGTCCCCTAAGCTGGAATTGCTGATATGCTGGATTTCTCCATTGTTGAATCTATCCTGTATCTCATATAGCCCACATTCCCGGGAGCAGTAAGGGCATAAAATATCATAACACTGGTCTTATACAAACACTTGACTCTCCAGAACTCTGCAAGATCTTGTCTTCAAAGCACCAATTCTATATACAGCCAGCATTTCTCCCAGAGAAAGCAATGTTCTACAAGCCCAGTACATGATACGTGTCACAACCTAGACCCATGTTGCTATCGTCAGCTCAAGTGCATGGCAGAGACTTAGGGTTATCTGAGGTAAACAAGCAATGGAGGAGAGACTTACAGAGAATGGCCTCATGGTCTTAACTGCTTCTCAGTACCAGTTCTCTCATCTATTTTAAAACCCAGGTTTGAGGCTGGGTGCAGCGGCTCAAGTCTATAATCCCAACACTTTGAGGGGCTGAGACTAGAGGATCACATGAGGCCAGGAGATTGAGACCAGCCTGGGCAACATACTGAGACCCTGTCTCTTAAAAAAAAAAAAAAAAAAATTTAGCTGGATGTGGTGGCAGGCACCTGTGGTCCCACCTACTCAGGAGGCTGAGGCAAAAAGCTTGCTTGAGCCCAGAAGTTGAGACTACAGTGAGCTATGATTGCGCCATTGCTCTCTAGCCTGGGTCACAGAGCAAGACCCTATCTCTAAAACAAACAAACAAACAAAAAGGGGTAAAATGAAACCCAGGTGGGGAAAATTTTATCAGTAACTCTTAATTCCTGTATTCTGGGAGAAATTCCACTGTCTTTGCAGGCAACCTCTTAGAGATATTTCAGATACTATTGTCTACTAATGCTATTTATACATTTTCAAAGTTGGTTCAGTTCTTTTCTAAGCTCCTTTTCTTCCCTTTAGTTTCTAATTGTTATACTCAAGGCCTTTGGATTTCCATTTTCAGAATTCTAGAGTAATCTTCCAGTGTCCTTAATAATTGTGTTTCTGCCACCACACTTAGTTCCTAAGTGAGAGTGGGCTTTCTGGAGATAGTCTCTATGCTGTCTTTCAAGCAAGGTGCCTAGCATTTTTCAACATGGCACTCACCAACAAAATTCCTCGGCTTGCATTTCAAAAATCTTCCCCAAAAGCTCTTGGCTCTTGAATTTCCAGACTTGATACAACCTCATCTACTCTCATGAGCAAGAAATGTGTCTCCTTCCCTCACTTCCTTTCCCACTGTGGCAAGACTTGGCTCTAATTTCATTGGCTACTATTACATCCTGGTATTTCTAGCCATTTTCATGCAAGGCCATCAAAACTTCAAAAACTTGAATCTGGATCTTAGGTTGGTCTTATTCCTATACCAATGTAACCTTAACCCTATTTTTTGGATATGTCTTTCCCATAGTCCATGTCATGATAATACATTCAAAGCCTTTTATTTTGAGCTGATTGTATTACCCCAAGTTTCTAGGTTTAAATCAGGAAGAATTGAGTGTTTTTTGTTTTGTTTTGTTTTTTGTCCACACACCAGTTCCTGAAGCGTCTCTTCTGCTGACTGTAGTTTTTTTTCCCACTGCATGGGAGAAATCTGATTCCTGAAGCCAAGTGTTCCAGGAACTGGCTTTACCACTCCCTAATTTGGCTCTTGCGTTATTTATTGTACAGAAGATGATAATTGGCCTTATAGGAAGGGATTCTATTCTATAACTGTTCATTGATTAATTCTGCTATCTCATGGTTGATCTGAGACCCTGGAGCCCTGAAATATACCACCAGGGTGACAGTCAGTCCTTTGATTCTTGCTGAGAAACAGGACAAATAGCAAAACTACCCCAGAGTCATCAACATCATCACTCCCTTCCACCACCATGATTAATTGCTGATCTAAAGTCCTGAATACTATACAGCTGTGCCAGTTCTGAAGCTTCTTTCCCCGTACCTGCTAATAGCAAACCCTATCCCAAAGCACAAGCACAAGCACAAAGCACAAGCCTTACTTTCTTCATGTGGGACTTTGCCCAGGACAAATGCAGCCGTTCTTGCAGAATGAGCCTGCCCTGAAATCTCAGCCCTGGCATGTGGTGTGGCCAGCCAGTTGTTGGCTTACCAGGTGTTTGTCACGTCCCCCATGAGTCGTATGGGGGCCTTGATTCCACACTAAGGTCCAGCTGCCATTCTTGGTTCCTAAGACATAAATGCACAGGGGATTTTCCAAGCCAGCGTACTTACTTTAACACAGTTTAGGTCTTCAGCCCCGTGTTCCTTTTTATCTAGCCTGGTAAACTAGGCTGAACAGTTGGAGCCCCCAGGCTCAGAACAGCGAAAGCCTAGGCCACCCATTTCCCGCTTCCTCTCGTCCTGATCCCAGCCCTGCTCAGCGTTTAGGGATAAAAAGGCTAACCCAAGCTGCTTATGAGGGAAGAAAATGAAGGAGAACCATAAGAAAGAGAACTTTAATTCTGCCAACCTTCCCAGGTTGGTGATAGCTGCCTTGCGCTCTCTGGAGGACCCTGGGGATGAAATCGAATGAGTTGTCCAGCTGTTCTGGACAACCTATTGTCCTAAACCTGTTTTACATATAAATTCACAAGGAGTGGAAATTCTCCATTTTTTCTCAAGAATGGTTTGTGGTTGACTTGGGCATATATTTTAGTTCCTGTTATATATGCATTAATATGAATATAGAGTTACTGATAGGTGTTATTTTTGTTGATTTTTTTTTTTTTTTTTTTTTTTTTGAGACAGAGTCTCGCTCTGTGCCCCAGGCTGGAGTGCAGTGGCGCCATCTCGGCTCACTGCAAGCTCCGCCTCCCAGGTTCACGCCATTCTCCTGCCTCAGCCTCTCCGAGTAGCTGGGACTACAGGCGCCTGCCACCACGCCCGGCTAATTTTTTGTATTTTTTAGTAGAGACGGGGTTTCACCGTGGTCTCGATCTCCTGACCTCGTAGATCCGCCCGCCTCAGCCTCCCAAAGTGCTGGGATTACAAGCGTGAGCCACCAGGCCCGGCCTTTTGTTGATCATTTTGCATTTGTGTAACTGCTGTCTTTTTACCCAGGCAGTTTGGTGGAAGTATTAGCAGCAGGCAGTAATCACAGTGACAGCAGTGGCTGTTTTTATTTTGCCATCTCTGGAGCGTTCCCTTGTCCTTTCTAAGTGGGCCAAAGCCAACAAAATGTGTTTGAGAACCACTAGCATAGACATTAGGTGTGACCAGCATTTATCCTTGTGTAAGGCTAGATTCCCAGGGCTGTATTATCCTTCCAATTCAGTAACAGGCCAAGGGTGGCTTTCTTCATTTGTCGATGTATGGTTTTGAAGTTCTTAGCGTTTCTACTTTTGACATGTTAGTCAACCATAAGATAAAGGATTTTTTTCCTCCAAATATCTCAGAGGAAATGGGACATAATAGCTGTTTTATTGATTTATTTTTAAAACATATTTCTACATTTGCTTCATCTCTGTGTATATATAGTTTTTTCTTAACCATTTGAAAGCAAGTTTCAGGCATTATAACATTTCACCCCAAATACTCTGGTGTGCATCTCTACAGATTGACATTCTCCTACATAGCCTAAGGAAATTAACTTTTATTCAGTAATATTTAGAATTCCCCAGTTGTCTCCAGATATCTTTCTAGCAATGTTGATAATGGTTTTGATCTAGGAATTCAATTTAAAATCACACATTGCATTTATGTTTATGCTTCATTTATCTTCTTTAATATGCAACAGTCTCCCTAGCTTTTTTATTTTCCCTGTAACAGTGACTTTTTTGAAGTCTTGGCCAGTCATTGACTTTTTTAGGGTCCATTTTTAAAGAATATATAGAAATGCAAACAGCATCCAGAAATGCTGCCCTTAGGCTTAGAAATCTCTAATATTGTTGATTCTCTCACTTCTCACATTCATGTATTTGTGTTGACTTTAAAACAGTGGTGAAAGAACAGAGTGACACAGATGGAGATAATTGGGTCAGAGATCGTTTGTACATGTTTGAGGAGAGGGCTTTTGGGGGGCTTATTAAACAGTTTTTAGCACAGCTTGCTCGATAGTTGATTTTACTATTTGTGGATGATTTTTCACCTATTAAATTCGACAATTTATCCTTACACAGGTTAGCTGTGTGAGATATTAAAGAAAAACAGCACATTCTTCCATACCTACACCAATTCTGCTTTTAGAACTTGTGTCCCCTAACTAAATTTGATAACATTGTCGATTTTTATTTTTGGAAACTGTTGCCAGGCAGGATCAATGTTAAACAAGTTTGAGCATGCCTCTTATTTGGTTTGGAAATCCAGACATCTCCTTTTCCAGATATTCTTTTTTAAGTGCCAGAACCTGTCCACTTAACCTTATCTCCTTGTGAACCTTCTTGTTTCCTAGAACAGAGTATTATCTACTATTAGAGTCATTCACTAGTGCTGTTAGAGCATTTACAAAGAATATTGAGGTATAATAGCTTTTATGTGTGAAATGAGTTTTTAATCTGCTCGGTCCTAAAATAAATATTTCTGACCCTCTCTGGTAATATAGTAGAACTTAAAAAATAAGTCTTACCCTATCTACATCTTTTTTCCTGCTAACTAGGTATTTGAGCTTTGTCTCAAAATCCATCAGAAAAGGCAAGAGCTAAGAGCAGGCAGCACTATGTTGGAAGCGCAAGGTACACTCCCTTCCGTGACTTAAAGCCCTCTGGTCTTTGCCAGTGGAGTACTCAGATAAGTTAAGGGTAAATCAGGGAAAAAGAGAGGTCACACTTGCTCTTCCCTGGTGGATTTTTCAGTTCTGTTTTGCCAGTGTCTTTGTTATATTTCCAGGTCCCTCTTCTTGATCATCTTTTCCTCTGCCTTCTTTCCCTGTGTTCTATTCACTCCCACAACCATAGAATATTAATAGTATGGGCAGGTGTCTCAGACTTCTCTCCCCTCCCACCCCCATTCTTGGACTATGCAGTATGTAATTCTTCCTCTGGAAGGAAAGGAAGTGAGATGGCAGTGGTCACAGAGGGGAGCAGTGACCCAAAGCTGGTGGCCAGGAGACTTAGGAGAAGGCCTTCATTTCAGGATGATGGCTCTGGAACCTTGAGCAGTATATAGCCATTACTATTTGTGTACATTCCACATCACATTTGTTCAAGTGTAATGGGAGGCTCTGGAGACCTAGGCCAGCCCCCTGAGCTGCAGCCTCATGGACACGCCATTCAGAAGCACGTATCAGTGCTCTGGTCAGCTTCTGTCGTGAGACACAACTTTCCATGTGAAGTAAGAGGATAATGACTATTGAGTGTGACCAAATAAGGTCTTCCCTGGAGGTCAGGCCTGCACAGCTGATTTGGGAAAGATGAGTCTGGCCCAGATGAAGGTAAACGAAACTGAACAAGGGAGAAGGAAAACCCCAAAACAGAACCTGAAGGGTGGCAACTGGTGGAAGGCGGTCAAAGCCTGTGTGTGAAGTAGGAGAAATCCAGATGGGCTTAGTCCTTCTCCCCTTCAGACCGCAGGGTAACTAATTGGCAATTTCTTTAACACTCAGCAGCTACATAAATGTTTTATGTATTCACAACAAAGTCTGTGGCAAATTGAAACTTTGATGATTATGAAACACCAAAGAAAGCCTTATTAGACAAGATGGGTTTCGTCTTTCTAAAAAAAAAAAAAAATCCTTTTGAATGGAACTGTCGCTCATCATAACATTCAACAAAAGTGTTTTCCTATGTCTTGATCCTTGGGGCTGTAATAGTGAAGTTTACCATTAGCACGGGCATGGGGTGGCCGCCTTGAACAGTCCACAGGCCTGCACTTGTGGGCAGGAAACAGATTTTGTCAGCAGAGGGAATTATTATTTCTCTTGAATGGACCAGCTTATTTTTTCTATTTTAAAACAACTGAGTTGTTTCTTTGGAAGACTGTTTCAAGACCATCACAGAAGAAAGATTTTCTAAAATTTGATAAATCTTAGTATTAACTCTGTGGTGCTATTTGATGAGGACCAGGCTGCTTTTTTAAAAAGTAGAAGTTTAATTGAAGTAACATACAGAAATCACAAGAGTACAGCTGCATGATGAATTCTCACAAACAGTATGAGCATTTAGATCAGAAAACGGAACTTATCAGACTATAAGAAGACTCCTATGCCCCCTTAACAGGCACCACCCCCTCAAGAGTAACCTCCCTCCTGACTTTCAAACACCACAGATTAGTTTTGTCTTTTTTTGAACTTTATATAAATGGACTTACATAGCATGTACCCTTTTGTGTCTGGCTTCTTTTAGCTCAGCATACTTGTGAGATTCATCCATGTTGTTAAGCATAATTGCAATTTCTTCATTCTCCCTTCTGTGTAATGCTAAGATTTTGTTGGGGGTTACATTGAACCTATAGATAAATTTGGGAAGAATTGATATCTTTATAATGTTAAGCTTTCCAATCCACGAGCATGATCTATCCTTCCATTTATTGAGAGTTCTTTAATTTTTCTTAGTGTTTTGTAGTTTTCAGTGTAGGCATCTTTTTTCTTTGTTTTTTCTTGAGACAGGGTCTCACTCTGTTGCCCAGTCTGGAGTGCAGTGGCATGATCACGGCTCACAGTAGCCTCAGCCTCCTGGACTCAGGTGACCCTCCCAACTCACCCTACCACATAGCTGGGACCACAGGTGCATACCACAGTCCTGGCTGATTTTTTTTTTTTTGTATTTTTTTTGTAGACACGGGATTTTGTTATGTTGCCCAGGCTGGGCTCAAACTCCTGGGCTCACGCGATCTGCCCTGCCTTAGCCTCCCAAAGGGCTGGGATTACAGGCATGAGCCACCATGCCTGGCCCAGTGTAGACACCTTATGTGTCTCATTAGACGTTTTCCTAGGTATTTGATGGTTTTGTTGATATTGTATATGCTTTTAATTTCACATTGTTTTAGTTACTGTATATTGAAAGTTTTTTTACATGTTTACCTCATAGCCAATGACCTTGCCTACTGATTCTTATACTTTGTGGATATTTTTATATTTTCTATGTAGCCAACCAGGCCATCTGTTAATAATGACAGCTTTCTTTCCTTCTTTCTAATTTGCCTTATGTTTATTCTTCTTGCCTTATTGCATCGGCTAGGACGAGGCTTGGATTTTGATCCCCATGTCAGATAGAAAAATCTAAGGAGTTCCCTAGTCTAATAAGAAAAGCAACTATGAAATTGGTTGACTTGTGAGCATCACATCTAAATTTAAAATGGTGTTATGGTTGTCTGCAAGGCAATACATGTACTTGATCATGCATACCCACAGATACGGACCTAATTACATCTTATCAGCTAGCTGCCCTTCTTTTTCCTACCCCTGACGAGCTAAGACTGTCATATATATTTGTGCATAGATCCTTAGCAGAGTTCTTACAGTCAAATAGGAGTCCAGACAGCTCACACAAGGTCTTCTTGCCTCAGTGGTGGTAGTAAGACAATTGTCCAGAAGCAATTTCAGGGGTACAGGGCTTCTGGGGAGAGAGATGGCATCCATGGCTGCAGTGCAGAGTCTGGGTAGTAGTAACTGGCTGTAGAAGATAGCAGGTCTTCTGAAGTGCTGGCAGCTGTCTGAATGAGCAGAAGGTTTTGATCAGCTCAACTATAGAAGGGAAAGTGAGACCTTTTAGATGGAATGCTAGAATGGGAGGCAAGAATTACAAAAAGTGAAGGCTGCCAGGCACAGTGGCTCACACCTGTAATCCCAGCACTTTGGGAGGCCAAGGTCAGGAGTTCGAGACCAGCCTGACCAACATGGTGAAACCCCATCTCTACTAAAAATACAAAAAATTAGCCGGGTGTGGTGGTGCATGCCTGTAATCCCAGCTACTTGGGAGGCTGAGACAGGAGAATCACTTGAACCCGGGAGGCGGAGGTTGCAGTGAGCCGAGATTGCGCCATTGCACTCCAGCCTGGGCAACAAGGGCAAAACTCTGTCTCAAAAAAAAAAAAAAAAAAATGAAGACTACTGGAGTCAGAGATGGCATTGCTTGTGACAATGGAGGTGAAATAGAAATCCTAGTTAATTTTGATATCCTAGAGCCAGACAAAGGCGTTAAGTCCTTGAGTGGATTTAGGGGTATGAGGTGTGGCTCACTCTGGGGAGTATAGGGTAAACATGAGGATACAGCCCTGAGAGCTGGAAAAAAGTATCCTTCTGTTGTCTTCTCCTGTATTGTCTTCCTTCTCTCTTTCTCTTTCTCTTTTATTCCCTCTTTGATTGGTCTTTTTTCTCTCAGATTCCTTCTGGGAGCCAATATAATGAAAAGACTAAGAACTGCATAGGTAGGAATCCTGGCCACTGACCAGCTGTGAGACCGTGGCAAGTGACTTTGAGCCTTGTTTTCATGTTTGTAAAATGAAGACGATGGAAGCATTAATAGCTTTCTGATTGAATTGGGAAGATTGAATGAAATGAGGTATGTAAGAGCAACTAGGCATAAAGGAATGGCAAGGGGTCTGGCTGGCTGCCTCTTTCTTGGTCGGCCTTCTTTGTTCTTTTCCAGAGATATTAGTTCTTCTCATCCATTTTTCCTTTGTTCTAGAGCATTTTCTCTTAAACAGGTGTAAGTGGTATTTTTGTTTAGTTGAAAAAAAGGTTTATGCCTTCTATTTTTAATGTACAAAGTGAGCGAGTGGAGTATCTCCCATTTCTGTTAGTGTGGTAGAAGATGACTAAAATGACAGTGCGGGGGCCCTTGCCTCTTCCCCCCTCGAATAGCAGCAGCCCTAAGACCTTTAGTTCCTTTGGGCCTCAGGATCCTTATCTATAAATGTAAGGGCTTGAATTCAGCATACTGAGGCCCTAATCTCTCTAATTGCATTGTTGAGAAGATGCTAAAAGTCAGATGCCTCACTAAATTATGCAGGCCAACCATGTCTGGTTTGCTTAGCATCATACACCCCCGACATCCAGAATACCTGGCCCATCGAAGATACTCTGTGAATGAATGAATGAATGAATGAATGAATGAAGGAAGGAAGGAAAGAAAGATCTTCATGACAAAGAAGGTAGTCCACATTCAGCAGGAATTATTATCAGGGCACCATTGACTTTGTGGGCCCCTCTTCTACAATTCTGAGTTTAAACTCAAAGTTTCTAATTGCAGAAGATGTTTATTAGCTCAAATGTCAACTTTTTTTTTTTTTTTTAGCATTTCTTTTCAAACTTCCTCAAGAGTTCATGATCCCTTTTCAATTCCAATTTGTTGCCATCCTTTATAGTCCTGGGTCTCTGTCATCATTTAGCAAGTCAGCTGTGCAAAGGTAAATACTATTTTTGAAAGCACAGGGCATAATTACACAGCATCATAGCACCATCTGCAAGGTGCTGTGCCTTTTTCTTTATTTCTCAAGGCTGTATCACATACCTCATTTTACAAATGAAGAAACAGACTGAAAGCAAAGAGCATTCCTTGGGCTTCTGAGTTCCTGCTTTAAATACACCACTATCTCTGACTAACATGCCAGAATTAGGCTCCTTCACACATCCTCTAGTCCCACAGACCTTTGAGGAGCTGAGCCTTGTTCCTCACCACTCACAGGGCCCCTCGTGGCTTTCCTGTCAGTGTAGATCTGTGAAACTTTCCATTCTCGTTCCTGCCATGTTTTATCCTGAGGGTAAAGTATATGTAACTAACATTGTACCCAGCCTTGTAGGGTAGATGTGGTCCCTGCCTTCAAGGTTAAGAACAAATTGGAAATATAATCCATTTGTTCATGCAAATACTTTTTGAACTCCCCCTTTGTATAAAGAATATACTATTCCACATATAAGACGTTTTGGGGTAGAAGGTACTATATGATTTAGAGCCAAAATGATGTGGTGCACACTAAGTACTGTCTGGATTTGAAGAAATCAAGACATCAGAATTCGCTGGCAGTTTAGATCCTTTTAGATACGTGCAGTTCCTGAAACAAATACAAAGTGTTTCTTTGTGGGCAACTTTGGCTTACCCTCTGGTGTTAGACTTGTCAGCAGAATTGGTAACTGTTATAATAATATTGTGACAATGTCAAGACACTTCTAAAACCTGAAATCAGACCATTGAATAATACCCTAATTGCTTTCTTTCCAAACTTAGGTAAAGTGGTGATTGCAAATGATTATCTTTAGATAAAGCAAGAAAAGTAGATGTTTCAAGGACATGTAGCTTTTGTTTAAATTGGGTCATCATTACCTTTCCTCATTATTTTGCCAAAACTTTTATAGCAGAAGACTGGTGAGAGGAAGGGCAGTGACCACAGGGCAGTGCTGAGAACTGCCAGACTATCTACTGTGTTGGAGGAAGGGATTTCTGTGTCAAATTCTCATTTACTAGCAACATTCAAACAAGCTTCGCTATTTTCTGTGTCTGAATATCTGAAACAGTTGATAACAATTGAGTGTTGGCTGCCATGATGTCACCATCAAAAAATCACGAGAGAAACTCTAATGACTTCTAAATATAATCTGCTAGTTCTCAACTTATTTTATGTATTCAGGAAAAGCAGTTGGCATTATATAAGAAAGAAATTATGAAAACCTGTCCTTTCCAGTCAGTCACTGGCAAGACTTTGCGGCAACATTGCTTTATAACCTTGTCATCTGTGATAGAGTCCTCTGTCTCATATTCACTCCTGAGTTCAGAATTTGGGATTAGAGAGGCACCTGAGAGGCCAGTTGGCTGGAAGATTGTTCGGTCTTATCAGATATTAATAGAAAAGAGATGATTGTTTAGGCCGGGCGCGGTGGCTCACGCCTGTAATCCCAGCACTTTGGGAGGCCGAGGTGGGCGGATCACGAGGTCAGTAGTTCGAGACCAGCCTGGCCAACATGGTGAAACCCTGTCTCTACTAAAAATACAAAAATTAGCTGGGCGTGGTGGCGGGCGCCTGTAATCCCAGCTACTCAGCAGGCTGAGGCAGGAGAATCACTTGAACCTGGGAGGCGGAGGTTGCAGTGATCGCGCCATTGCGCTCCAGCCTGGGTGACAGAGTGAGACTCTGTCTCAAAAAAAAAAAAAAAAAAGAGAGAGAGAAAAGTGATGATTTGTTTAGCTAGTTCTACCTAGTATAATTGCTAAGAATTAACTCCTAAAGA
The DNA here is from genome assembly GCF_009828535.3 of Hylobates moloch. NCBI lineage: Eukaryota > Metazoa > Chordata > Mammalia > Primates > Hylobatidae > Hylobates > Hylobates moloch. The sequence continues at coordinate 95,543,472 of NW_026652288.1, read as the reverse complement.
TGTTTTAGGAGTAAACATTGAGTCAAACTGAAAATGTTGGGTCACCAGACCACTAACTGTCGTTAGCTATTTAATGAGACCTTTGATACAGTGGCCAGTGGCCAGCACAGAAGCTTAACTTGCTCTCCTTCCCCACCTTCCAAGGTAGCTAGACAAGGAAGGAGTAACCATTCTAACTCAACTAGAAGGCAGCCCTTATAACGCAAAATGCATCTTTCCACTTCGGATAAAATGCCGTCTCTGCAACAATGTAGCTCCTAGAGGAGACAGAAAAGGCAAACTCGGTTTTTTGTTCTTTGGGTTTATTTTGGCCACTACATGTAAATCACCTTGATTTGAAAAATTCTTGTTACTCTGCCCTCTCAGAATCCTATGTGGTATATGTAGTTGGCTTCCAAGCCAAAAGCAGTAGCTCCATGTATTTATTCCATGAATTCAGCAAAATTCACTGCACCATCTATGAAAGGACTGGTTACGCAAACCCACCCTTGCTGGTCGGTCACTGAGACAGGCCTGGAGCAGATGTTGTAAGCACAAAGGTAGCCAGGCTTTCTGCTTTCTGTGTTCATTAGTCTTTCCTAGGTTGTGGATTGGTCTGTTGTTTTATTCCTTTGCTTTTAAAATTTTTGGAATGCCTCTAAAGTTGAATATTTCTTGCTGAGAGCTGATATTTAAAGTTACTTGAGAAAGGACTTTTTAAAAATTCTATATTTAATTTGTAAATATGCATCTGAATAAGAAATATATTTGCCACAGCAATTTTAAGCCTTTGATAAGCTTAAATGTGTTGGTAATGTCTACCAACACATTTTTGGCCGTTTTGTCCTTCTTGGAAAGAAAATTCTTCATCTCTGCAGCCACTTGCATTTTTGGTGGAGACCCGTTACCTGCAAGGTTTTTAAGGATTTTGCAGCTTCTGGAAAGCAAGACCCATGACCAAAGAAATTTGGGAAAAAAGACTTGGCTAATTAAAAGTATCAGATGATGATACTTAGTTTCTGACTTTGAAGAATTTAATTGGCTTTAGATGGGAGGTTGTGTGTTTAAGCGTTTTGCTTTTTCTGACATGTGACTTGACATGAGTTCCAAGAACAATCAGCTAGTTAGAAGGTTTGCAGAAGGCAGCATTGTGCTCCCTGTTAATCAGCTGTTCTCTCTCTGTTCCTCCCTCATCCCTCTTCTGATTTCAGTGGTGCTTCATGCCCCACCTCCAACCAAGATCAAACGGGAGCTGCACAGCCCTGCCTCTGAGCTGTCGTCTTGTAGCCATGAGCAGGCTCTTGGTGCTAACTATGGAGAAAAGTGCCTCTACAACTATTGGTAAGTGGGCAAGAGGAGTCGAAGAAAGGCTGCCCAGAAAGGCTCTGGAAGTAGCCATCAAGCTGAATGTTCCTTCCCAGTGTTACTTACCTAGCAGACCCTGGGGTAGAACACGTCCTTCTTTCATGGCAGTGTCATCCTCCGGGTGTAGCCTAGTCCCCTTGGGATCATTGTACTGCACACGAAAAAACCATTAAAGCCTTGTGGCTCCGCAGAGCACTAAGTTCATAGGGTACCCAGCCCTTCTAGGGAAAGAGTCTCAATCCTTGGATATTTGATCTGTGGCTTTGAGGCAGGTAATATATACTTCTTCATGTCTATCATATGTTAATGTGAACTTTAAGCACCAAAGAGGTAATCTCCAAATCAGAATATATGAAAAAGTCTTGAAGCTTGTGCCCTTTACTTAAGAATATCCAGGCCCCAGGAATGAAGCTTTAATTTTAAATCATTCTTTGCTCTAGAAGATAAACATAGATTTGCCTGAAAGAGGGAGGAGAAGAGTTGTTAATTCAAATGATGTCACAGCACAAACGGACCTTCAACACATATTCTGACTAATTCCTGGGAACCCTGGAAATAGTTGGGAGAGGGGACCAGAGAACACCTGGCAAAGCGTAAATTCTCCCCTCACCCACCCACCCTACACAGGCATACACGGAGAATTCTTTTAGAAGGAGGGAAAAAGGAAACCGGAAGCAGAGGCTAAAATTATCCTTGAGAAAAATCACTAGAAGTGTTAAACAAGTCCCTGTGACGCAGTGTGTTTGTCACTTTTCAGAGGTACAAATATCCCCTCGGGGCTACGAGCGATTTAACTATGTTAATGCTGTTATTTCCTGGCAACAATGGGCTGCAAACTAGCTTTCTGCTGGACCTGGTAACCATGCTAATGGCTTCATTTCAGCTTAATGGTTCCTTCTCTTTTTCTGTTTACAGTGCCTATGATAGGAAGCCTCCCTCTGGGTTCAAGCCATTAACCCCTCCTACAACCCCCCTCTCACCCACCCATCAGAATCCCCTATTTCCCCCACCTCAGGCAACTCTGCCCACCTCAGCGCACGCCCCTGCAGCTGGCCCCGTTCAAGGTGTGGGCCCCGCCCCCGCCCCCCATTCGCTTCCAGAGCCTGGACCACAGCAGCAAACATTTGCGGTCCCCCGACCACCACATCAGCCCCTGCAGATGCCAAAGATGATGCCTGAAAACCAGTATCCATCAGAACAGAGGTGGGTGTTGATCTGGGCTTCTTCCTTGATTGCCTCCCTCGCCCCTATCCTTTCTCACTGGGAGAGGGGAAGCAGTTTGTCTTATTTACCAGGTTCCTAAAAAGTTATCATTACACTGAAGCAGCGTGTGAGGCAAGACTAATAATAATACGAATATGACTGTTTATATACCACCCTGTTCCCAAGGTACTCTCCAGATGGTTGATGAACTACGACATCCTTATGAAGTAGGTAAGGGAGAGGTAACTGGTATTCTCCTCTCTCACAGAACTAGAGGAAGAATGACTTGCCAGGATAGCCTTGTCCCTCACTGAGGGCAGGTTCCTGACTCCTCATTGGATGCTGCCTACTATTAATAGAACTGAACTTTGGTCATTACCATTTCACTTACATATAAGGGACAATTGCAGATTTATACAAGGTAATATTACTTATCTGATTTTAACGTGTTTTAACAGTAGGAGATTAGCTGAGGACCTTATTTACACATCTGCTTTTGAGATCGAAATCTCCTGGTTACACTGCAGGTGGTTTTTACTTTCTACAGACATTGAGGCATCAGGAGTAACTTGTCCAGAGTCAGTCACTTATCAAAAAAGTGTGTGAAGGGAACCTTCTCTGCACACTCCAAACCTGACCTCTTTATCTGTGGTATTCTAGCATCTCAGATGCTTGTGGCCTTCTTTTTTAGAAGATGTGCTGGGGGCCTGTCTTTTTTATTTCAAGTTTCTCTGGGATAAGGAGATAACCACAGGGGGTAGTTGTCAACAGTATTACCAAAGGATGCAAGATGGTGGCCATGGTATTTCTTATCTGTCTATCTTGCGTTAGGTGGATCGGTGTCGGGGCCGCAATGGGGCAGGAGTAGGAAGAATACATGAGTATACCTTTCCCAGGCCTGGTCCATTCCAGATGCCTACCAGTATTTACTTGGAGGTCACTTTATTTCTAGATGAAATGCAGGGGTAAAAATAAGGTCCCTTTGTCTGGTTCTGATCCCCTTCCCGTTTTGCTCTGAAAGTCACCATTAAGAACTGCAAAATATGGCTGGTTGCTGTTTATTCCTTGGTTAGGCCAAGGGACATGAACGCCTGTGTTACGCGGGGCTCAAGGGCTGAGCACTGATGGGGTTGGCGGGGGCTGGCTCGGGAGTGGGCCTCTATTGCCACCGGGGGCTTATCTGGAGGACACAGCTGCCACTGAGCTTTTGGCAATTGTTACCTTGTACTAACAACCTGTACTTGTGCAGAAGAATTTGGTTACTTGGTTTTTTATGTAAAAATTGTAGATTTTTTTTTTTAAGTTGGCAACTGATTCAAATTAAAAACAACACCACTCTGCAGACTAAACAAAACTTCTCTGGGCAAAATCACCCTGCAGGCCTGCCAATTTGTGAACTCTGGCCTAGATATCATTTTTATTTCAATGATTTTTTGGTGTTTTTAAACAGCATCTTGCTGATTTTCTGCAAGGGTTATGGGGAAACTGGAGAAGGAAGGGTGGGGTTGAGTATATATTCAGTATTTGAAATTCTTAACAAACTTCTATTTGTTATACCATGAAGTGTAAAAGAAAATTCCTTTATCTAATATTTCCCCCTCAATCCTTGTTTTTTATCCAAGGGGCTTATGTAACATACTGTATTAACAGTTAACTGAGTTGGGAGACAAATATCCTAGTTCTCCTGGAGAATTGGGAGACGGTAGCCCCAGTCTCAGCTGTGAAATAAGCCTGTCTCCAGTCCACCCAGCCTCCTGAGAAGGAAGGAGGTTTGGATTCCTGGGATTGATGAGTTACTTGCCCTTGGGTGTTGAAGAGAGGAGGGAACCAGAATGCAGGTATTTCTTTTCTTGGGTGATTCCTCTTTGAAGTCTGCCTGTGCATTTTGGACTGACTTCTTATACTCTGCCTTTAGGACTGATGGGTCTAAAATTCAAAGCTGTCACACACACATTGGGGTGATACAGAGATCCTTGAGGTAATTGAGGTGAAGGGGGAGGTATTCTGTAGGCGAGCAAATCGATTACAAACAACACTGGGCACGTGGGTTTCCACTCAAGAGTGCTGTCCTCTCGAAGTTGAAAGTGCACAGGAGTCCCCACGGGAGTGTGGAGGGGGGATTTTCAGTGCAGAGTCCTTGTTAACATTCAGAGATAGAGTCTGTGGGCCTGGGGTGGGTCCTGGATATAGTCTTGTCACACTTTGAGAAATTGTGATCCAGCTCTCTCTACCCTCATCCTTATTCCACCCCACCTTTATTTAAAGCATATATTACCAAATTCTGTTCCTACTGCCTTTGTCTATTAATATGGTCATTCACGTGGTATCTGTGTGACATGAAACGCATCAAAAACATGACAGTGATTTTGCATCTAGATACTGGATAGTACACAGAAAATGAGACAGACCAAAATCCCTGGTTTGATTTTTGTAAAAGTAATAGAAATTACAGATGTGGATAATATCAAGCTTAATAATCATACATTTAATAACTTTTATGCCTGCCCAAAAGTGGGGCAGATTACTTTTATGGGGACTATAGGTTGTCTCTCGGCTTAGAACTTTTTATTAAAATTAGAGGGAAAATTACTTCAAAACGAAATCCCTAATACAAATAGATGGTATTTTGCATGATAGAAGTAAAGAGAGTCTCATTTGAAACTTTTAACAGCCCCGTGACATAGACAGAGTAAAAAAAAACGCATTTTACAGGTTAGAAATCAAGCCTCAGCACAGTTAAAGGACTTTCTAAAGCTCACGTAGCCAAATACAGGGTCCTACATTCAGCAACCAAAAACTTTCATGACGTGTAATTACGCCATTTGTTTCAGTTATGATTTTATTTGGGCTGCTAACATCCACTAATGTCTACTATAAAAACTGCGTAATTGACCTTGATAAATAATGTTTTGACCTTGAACATTATCTGTTTTTTTATTATGCTTTTAAGTTCTATCTATCTCTTCAACTACAAAATCTTAATGAATTCCTACATCGTTTAATCCAAACCCACGTGCTTAACATGTGTCCTTTTTGTTTTGCTGGGTGTGCCGTATCTGTTCAGTTGAACAGAGTAAGCTCTTTGAGGATAAAAACCTGTGATTTAGACTCCTTTCTTTAGGCCACATTTAGCCCTGTATCTTATTCGTCCTCGGTATATGTTTATTGATAGTGATAAAAGTTTGCTAAAATTATACTGTAAATAACTACAATGTAATCTAGTCAAAAGTACACCGTTGCCACACATGGCGGCACACACCTGTAGTCCCAGTTACTTGAGAGGCTGAGGCGGGAGGATCACTTGACCTCGGGAGTCCTGGGCTCTGTAGTAAACTATGCCGACCTATCAGGTGTCCACAGTAAGTTTGGCATCAATATGGTAACCTCCTGGGAGTGGGGACCACCAAATTGCCTAAGCAGTGGTGAACTGGCCCAGGGGTCAGAAACAGAGCAGGTCAAAACTCCCGTGATCTCACTGTGTGCCACTGCTCTCCAGCCTGGGCAACATAGTGAGACCCCCATCTCTAAGAAAATAATGAAGAAAGAAAAAAGTTCATTCTTAATGTTTTACATAGTCTTAGCATGTAATTCTTCACAACTCAATTTATTTTTAGAAGATAAATACTGTGTTTGAAAGCCATGATTTATACCGGTGATTTCCTCCCCGCAAGGAGAGGGGAAAAGACATGTAATTTGACATGTTCAGACATGTGCCACTTATCCTGAAAGACCAGCTGCTCCTGGAAGAGGAGAAACGTTTTTTCCTTCAGCCTTCCCAATCTTGTCAGTTTTCTCATTGTGTTATTTATGATGTTTACATGTGCTGGGTGGAGGAACTTAGAAAAATATTCCTATGTTACGCCTATAGTACTGGCCGTATATATTTTTGGCTTTTATTAAACCATATCTCATTATATCTTGAGTTGAGGAAAGCCCTACAATTCAACTGAAGAAGCTCCACTAAGAAAAATGTATCTCTAAGAATTTTGGAATACACTGCTTTCTCACTTGACATCAACCAAAGAGGTTAAAACCCAAGCAGCAGCAACATTTAAGAAAATGCTCCTGTACTAGAAGAATCCTCTGCTTCTGGACAGCCCCTAAGGGCATCAGTATTGTGGTAGGCTAGCATGCTGTAATTGACAGAACATAATGTGTCGTGCTGGAGTCATCAGGAAAAGGTCAACTGGGTAGTGTCTTCTGAAGGAGGAAACAGCCTAAGCTGTTTGAGAATGTCAAGAACGTCTCCTTCAGTGCTTATTGTTGAGGATTCAAAGCTTAAAGGGATGGGCTAAGTTTTCTGGAATTTCGATTTAACAAAAACTACCAATTCCTTAAGGATGCTAGATAAATTAAGAGATTTAATACACTCGTTTTTCCTCTTGTTTTTCTTCCTCTCTTAAAGTTCATTTCCCTTAAAGTAAATTGCTATTCATTTTTTGTCCTTCAGATTTTGTAGTACAATAATTTTTAGAGAGGAATGAATTTGACTGTAAGTCACATTTGTAGCCTGGCCTGGAATAAAGTGAATGCATATCTTCTCCAAGCGCCTGTTAATAACATGTTGTGTATGGCAGCACAGATTCACTTTGGGATCCAAAACTGAGTTTCATGGATGCTTAATGGAACCTTCTTTGACAGACTGAATGATGTTTTTGTAGTGGTTAGAGTGCAGAGGTTTTTTTAGTTCTGAGTCTTAAGAGGGTTTGTTTTTAACATTTCATCCTGTTTACCTTAGGCTTCTTGTTACCTTTTAACAAGCTAAAGGACATTTCCTTTTATCCCCAGTTTACTGAAAGTTTTTAACATGAATAGAGGTTGAAATTCATTAAACATTTGTACTGCCTCTATTGGGATGATCAAATAATTTTCTCCTTTAATTTCTTAATATGGTGAGTTACACTGATTTCTGTGAAACCAGCCTTGCATTCTTGTAACCAACCTAACTTGTTTATTAGTTTTTTTGTTTGTTTTTTTTGTTTGTTTGTTTGAGACAGTCTGTCGCCCAGGCTGGAGTGCAGTGGCGCCATCTGGGCTCATAGCTGGGATTACAGGCGGGCGCCACCACGCCCAGCTAATTTTTGTATTTTTAGTAGAGACAGGGTTTCGCCATGTTGGCCAGGCTGCTCTCAAACTCCTGACCTCAGTGATCCACCCATCTCATCCTCCCAAATTGCTGGGAATACAGGCATGAGCCACCACACCTGGCCCTAACTTGTTTATTCTGTATGATATTTTGTACATTGCTGAATTTGGGTTTTCTAATATAAATATGTAAGACTTCCACACCTGTCTTCATGATTGAGAAAGTACATAATTTTTCTTTCTTATATTGTCCTTGCTAGGTTTTAGCATTAAGGTTATACTCATCAAATGAGTAGAGGGTGTCCTCCCTTTTCTATATTTTAGAATATCTCATGTGAAATTGGAAGTCTTTATTCCTTGAACTTTTTGAAGAATTTACTGGTAACACCATTTGGGCCTGGCATTTTCTTTGTAGGAAGATTTTTAATTACTGGCTCAGTGTCTTCACATTTTACAGTTTTGCCCTGGATTTCTGTTTAGTTGAATAAATTTAATAAATTTTTCTAAGAAGTTGTCCATTTTGTGTGAGTTTTAAAATTAATTGACATAAAGTTATTCATGGTGCCCTTTCTAAAATCTCTATAGCATCTGTAGTTGTCTTTTTCATTTTTGATATTATTTATATAGACCTTTTTTTTTCCTTAGTCTTGGCAGACAATATTGTCTTTTCAACAAATCTACTTTTGGCCTTACTTATTCTCTCTTGGGTGTTTTCTGTTTCATTGATTTCTGCTCTCACTAAAATACTTTATTCTTTGTTTTCTTTGGGTTTATTCTGTTTTTCCAACTTCTTTGGTTGTATGATTAGCTCACTAATTTTTAGCCCTTTTTCTTTATAATATGTAAGCACAAAACCATATAAAATTTCTCTTAAGGCTGGGGTGACCGTACATGGAAGCTTGCCAGGTCACTTATGGTCTGTCTATGCCTTGTTTAGAAGTGATTGCTAATAGCTTCTTATTGCACTCTCCAAAGGATCCTGGTTTGGAGCATCAGTTATTTGATCTCCCTATCCAAGTTCTGCTTTAGATATATCATACAAGTTCTAATTTGCAGTATTTTAAAAATTCAGCTCCAAGTATTTTCTATTATTTCTTTCAACCTTGGAGTTCTTTATAGATATGTTTCTTAATTTCTAAACGTACGGGATTTTTCTGGTTGCCTGGACTACATGATTTTTATTTAACTCTCATCCAGAGAGTATTTTAAAACGATTGTTGAAACAGAATAGGCCAGTGGTTCTGGAGTTGGACAGACTGACAGATCTGCGGTTGAATCGCTGCTCTGCTGCTATGTGACCTCAGGCAGGCACTCAACTTCTCCAGACTTTGGTTTCTTCATCTCAAAATAGGATAATAGATACCACGTAGAAGCATTGGGTAGATTAAATAAAATCACACTTGGACAGAGAAGGTGTTCAGTAAATGTTAGCTTCTATGACAATTTTACTTTTTAAAAATCACTTTTATTTTACACAAACTACTTACTAAAGGACACTTCCTTAAATGATGTGTACTGCAAACTGAGAAACTTCATTGTTTAATGTTTTTAAAATATAACGCTGCCTTTATCCCTAATCTTTTCCTCATCACACTAATATTTTTTGTTTTGTTTTGTTTTGAGACAGAGTCTCACTCCATAGCACGGGCTGGAGTGCAGTGGTGCAGTCTCGGCTTACTAAACCGCCCCCCTCCCAGGTTCAAATGATTCTCCTGCCTTAGCCTCCCTAGTAGCTGAGATTACAGGAGCACACCACCACGCCCAGCTAATTTTTGTGTTTTCAGTAGAGGTGGGGTATCACCATGTTGGCCAGGCTGGTCTTGAACTCCTGACAGGTGATCTGCCTGCCTCGGCCTCCCAAAGTGCTGGGATTACAGGTGTGCGCCACCACACCCAGCCAAAGTTATTAATGTTATATCTACAACTAATACTTTCACCATCTGATATCCTGGGGACATGTCTTAGTTTCATCACCATCCCTCTCCCATATTTGATCTTGAGAAGTCAGACAAACAGGTAGGCCTAGAAAGGACATGCTTTTTGTTCCTTATTTCTCAGTGTCTTCTCAACAGTTTAAATGGGCCCATTTGAGTCTCAGCAATGTCGGCAGGTCTTATGGACTTGTTTCAGAGTTCTTTGGTGTACGTTTAGGGACAGGGTCTGGCTCTTCGTTATATCGCAGGAAAATAAACATCATTGTGAAGTTGGCACATTGCCACCTCCAATAGAAATCAGCATTCTCTTTCTGAAAAAGGAGAATGGATATTGAAAAGGCAACCAGTGGGCTCCTTTGATTTGTGCGTGGCTTGTGTGTGTCATAGTCTCCCACTTCCTTAAGATCTTCTCTTTTATTTGCGTATCTTTTTTTTTTTTTTGAGATGAAGTCTGGCTCTGTCACCCAGGCTGGAGTGCAGTGGCGTGATCTCAGCCTCCGCCTCTTGGGTTCAAGCAGTTCTCCTGTCTCAGCCTCCCGAGTTCCTGGGTTTACAGGCATTCGACACTGCACCTGGCTAATTTTTTGTGTGTTTTTAGTAGAGACAGGGTTTCACCATGTTGGCCAGGCGGGTCTCAAACTCCTGACCTCATGTAGGGAACTCACATGGTGATCTGCCCGCCTCGGCCTCCCAAAGTGCTGGGATTACAGGCCTGAGCCACTCCTACAGGCTCACGCCTGTAATCCTAGCACTTTGGGAGGCCGAGGTGTGTGGATCACTTGAGGTCAGGAGTTCGAAACCAGCCTGGCCAACGTGGTGAAACCCTGTCTCTACTAAAAATACAAAAAAATTAGCCATGTGTGATGGCAGGCGCCTGTAATCCCAGCTACTTGGGAGGCTGGGTCAGTAGAATTGCCTGAACCTGAGAGGCGGAGGTTGCAGTGAGCCGAGATCGTGCCACTGAACTCCAGCCTAGACGACAGAGCGAGCCTCCATGTCAACGGTGAAACGGTTACAGGTTTCACCATGTTGGTCAGGCTGGTCTCAAACTCCCGACCTCATGTAAGGAACTCACAAGGTGATCTGCGCGCCTCAACCTCCCAAAATGCTGGGATTACAGGCCTGAGCCACCGTGCTCGGCCATATTTGCATATCTTCTGATTTTAGCTTGGGAGTTGTGGGGAGAATGTGGGGCAGTTGAAGATAATGTTTATTGAGAACTCACCAGTGTTATAACAGGGCTGGGCCTTATAACGTACATTATCTTACATCATCTCTACAAGGTATCCTGGCTGTCCTTATTTTTTTGGAGAGGAAACTGAGGCTTCAGAGCAGTTAGATAACTCATCCAAGGTCACACAGCTACTAAGTGGTAAAGGTTGGATTTCAGCCCAGGATGTTCTGACTTCACAGCCACAGCCTCTTACCCAGCTACGCTGCTTCTCGATTTTCCATCTTCTTCCCTGAGCTTTAACAGAAGTATTAAGTGCATGATGTTGATTTCTTGGCAGATTTTATGTATCATCTCTCAGCTGGCCTTTAAACGGTCCCTGCTTCACCTGGCACCCATAATCACCATATAGCCTCCGTCAGACCCTTTTCTCCTTTTTTTTTTTTTTTCCTGTAAGCATTATGTTTACTCTGTGTGCTGGCAGCAGAAACCAGGAAGGAAATGCAGAAAAAGCATCTAACGGTTTTCATAACGTAAACCAAATGTTGGGAGTGTGGGTGAGCTCGTGGGAGGAAAGGTGCTATATAAATCTGACAAATAAATAAATAACTAGTTCTTTAAATAAACTGGCACCGAAAAAGCCTTAAATTGTGACCTATTGAATTTAGGCTTGTTCGGAGTCAGAAGTCTCCCTTTGCTCACCAAATGTGAGTTCCTTACACGTGCGCTCTGTTGGGCTAATGGTGGGAGTGGAGGGAAGGGAGGAAGTTAAGGGGAGGAAGAAGAGGTTTGGTAGGAACCAGGCTGTGCCTTCACCGAAAGTGATCGCCTGCCTTGGTAAATTAGAGGCATCTTTGTTGTAGCTGTATTATATATACAACACATTCTTAGATACTTCAAAAGGACTGGAGAAGGGAGGGTGGTTCAAGTGAAGGTCAGTGAGTAAAGTTCACAGGATGTATTTTGAGGACAAGGACTGAATGACTTTACTAACCTCTGCACATAAAAGACATTATCAGCAGCAAGCTCTGAGAATCTTTCTTCCAAATATGTTGGCTTTGTGACCTACCCCTGAGATCCCCCTTGGCCACTCCCGCTCTCTCAAAACAAACCAGTACGGAACAATCCCAATTATAGAATCTGTTCTGCAGATCACAGGCCTGTAAGCTTTGCGCATCCTTAAAGTTATGCCGCGGGGAGGGGATGAGGTTGCTGGCTAGTGCCCATGTGGAAGTACCTTTTCCTGAGGAGGCCATACCAGGCCAACTCTAGAGTTTCATTCTGGAAGGTGAGAAGATGAGCACTAAGCGGAAGTGAGGCCACCGGCCTGCCAGCTGCAGAGGCTCTGGTTACAGAACTGAGCAGCCCATGCCATCTCGGAGCTATCAAAGGAACTGATTTCTGGAGGTCACCTTCGAAGGTGCTGGGATGGTGGCAGAGGGGAAAGGGAGAGAAAATGGAAGGCGTTATTACCATTCCTTTCAAGTAGCACAAGATGTGGGCACTTTACAAAAATAAGGCCTTAAGAATATATTCGGCTGGGCGCCGTGGCTCACACCTGTAATCCTAGCACTTTGGGAGGCCGAGGCGAGCAGATCACTTGAGGTCAGGAGTTCGAAACCAGCCTGGCCAATGTGGTGAAACCCCATCTCTACTAAAAATACAAAAAAAAATTAGGCAGGCATGATGGCAGGCACCTGTAATCCTAGCTACTTGAGAGGCTGAGACAGGAGAATTGCTTGAACCCGAGAGATGGAGGTTGCAGTGAGCTGAGATTGTGCCACTGCACTCCAGTCTGGACAAGAGTGAGACTCCATCTCAACAAAAAATAAAAAGAATATCTTCATCAGCCGGGTACTGTGGCTTTCGCCTGTAATCCCAGCAAACTTTTGAGAGGCTGAAACAGGCAGAGCACTGAGTCCTAGAGTTCAAGACCAGCCTGGCCAAGATGGTGAAACCCCGTTTCTACTAAAAATCCCAGCTACTTGGGAGGCTGCGTCAGGAGAACCACTTGATCCCGGGAGGCGGAGGTTGCAGTGGGCTGAGATCGAGTCACTCAAGTCACTGCACTCCGGCCTGGGTGACAGAGCAAGACGGTTTTTGTTTTGTTTTGTTTTGTTTTTTTAAAAAACAACTTCATCTCTCTTTTCTGAAAGAATTCCCTTTAGGTTTGCGGCATGCTGCTGGTGCCTATGTTCTAAATGTCAAGTGTAAACCTGAGATGGGAATTTACACTTCTCCAAAGACTATTGAAAGGTTTCTTGAAGAAGTTCTGCCGTAAGGCATTCAGTGCCCCGTGAAAGGCTATCAGCCCACTGAACCTTCAATAGTTCATAAAACTTGTTTAAGACATTGGCCGGGTGGATTCTGAGGCTTTTGATGTCTGGGATAAATTGCCCAGTAGTTTTCATATTATAAAATGATCTTACCGTGCTGCTTTAGTTAGAGTAGTAAAGACAGTATGTTGTGCTGTGCTATACCCTGATGTAAACAGTGTTCTATCTGCACACCGATCTCTTCAGTTTAAGATTGTAAATCTTGATGTTCTAGAAATCTGCTGGCCACCTGTTCCCACAGGTTGATTCAAATCAAATTCAAACTATTTTATTAAAGCTATTCAAGAATTCTTTGAATTAATAGAATTCAAGCTAAACGTAGAGAATAAGACCTTAATATTACAGGATTGTATTGTTTTTCCTTGAACCTTGGCTCCTACTTTCTACCCGAGGGTATATATTCACAAATGCTTTTCTTTATACACATAGATTAGTGCTTCCTGTCTGTTTCATGGACTGAGGGTCACACATCTCCAACCTTCCACAACCACCCTCCTAAACTCTATAGTCTGTCAATTATGGCTGTGGCAGAAACCATACTTTACAGACATGATTGTATTTCATCATTTCAGAAGCATTTGGAGGATAATACATCCCCACGTCACAGATAAGCAAACAAAGCCAAGAAACTTTGCCTTTGGTCACTTCCCTACTAAGGGATGGCAGGCTTTCCCTTCTACACTGCACACCCAACAGGGAAAGGGCAGCTGGCACACAGCTGGATTTAGCTGACAGCTGAAGAGTGTTAAGGAAACTCGACTAATAGCAACAGGTTTTTATTCTATCTTGTTATAAAAACAGTGCATATTTATTATCAAACTATAGATGAGCAAAAAAAAGAAAATCACCTAAAATTATAACCACCCCACAGATAGGCAGTGTTAATAATATCTAAATGTCAGTCTTTCTGTGGTTTTGTATGACACCATACTACTACTTTTATTTTTGCTAAGCTTTGATACTCTACGTACTATTTAGCAATCTTCCTTAATATGTCAAAAATACCTTTCCAAGCCCTTATATATTTACATATTATGTAATTTCTAATGGTTGCTTTCAACCAAATGACTGTATCACAATATATATAGCCAGTTTCCTTGTTACACAGCTGCATTGGTGACCATCTTTGTAGTTATACCTGATCATCTGTGACTGAAGTGTTGTTCAGGTACCTGGCACAGAATTATTAACTGCCTGCTCATCTTCCAAGCTAAAAGAAAAAATACTTCTCTTTTGACTTTGTTACTTTTTTAATTACTAATGAGTTAAACTTTTTGTTTATGACCATTCCTATTCTGTAAGGATATTCCTGTTTATGTCCTTTGCCCATTTTTTTCTCTTGAGATATTCATCTTTTGTTAATTTCTAAAAGCTCTTTATGCCAACAATGAGATTGCTGTATCTGTGGAGACTTTTCCTCAGTTTTACTTTTGGTTTTGTTTCTGGTGTTTTCTGACTACTACAGATTCTTTCCCCCTGGTTTGATGTGTTTTGGTTTTGTTTCTGATGTCTTTTTAAGTTATAGAAATTTATACAGTGAGGTATATCCAGGTTTATCTTGATGATTTCTGCTGTTGGTATGATACCTAGGTTTTCCCTCACTCCTGAGTTTTGTAAGTTTTCATATATATTTACTTTCATATTATGGTTTCACTTTTTTTTTTTTTTTTTTTTTTTTTGAGACAGTCTTGCTCTGTCGCCCAGGCTAGAGTACAGTGGCACAATCTCGGCTCACTGCAACCTTCACCTCCCGGGTTCAAGTGATTCTGATGCCGCAGCCTCCTGAGTAGCTGGGATTACAGGTGCACAAAACCATGCCTGGCTAATTTTTTTAGGTTTTTTTGTTGTTGTTTATTTTGAGACAGAGTCTCGCTCTGTCACAAGGCTGGTGTGCAGTGGCGCTATCTCAGCTCACAGCAAACTCCACCTCCCGGGTTCAAGTGATTCTCCTGCCTCAGCCTCCAGAGTAGCTGGGACTACAGGTGCACACAACCACACCCAGCTAATTTTTGTATTTTTAGTAGAGACAGGTTTCACCATTTTGGCCAGGATGGTCTCAATCTCTTGACCTCGTGATCCCCCCGCCTTGGCCTCCCAAAGTGCTGGGATTACAGGCATGAGCCACTACCGTGCCGGGCCAATTTTTTTGTATTTTTAGTAGAGATGGGGTTTTGGCATGTTGGCCAGGTTGGTCTTGAACTCCTGACCTCAAGCGATCTACCCGCCTCAGCCTCCCAAAGTGCTGGGATTACTGGCATGAGCCACAATGCCTGGCCTGGTTTCACTTTTTATATTGGAACATTTAATCCATATGAAATTTATTTTGGTATCTGTATAAAATGGGGTCTAACTTTTTTCCCCAACTAATTTGAAATGCTAACCTTAACAAGTAGTAAATTTTGGAATATACTTGACAGTTTTTGGCTTGCCATTAAATTCCTTTGATCTGCCAGTCTCTCAATTTGTTGTATTACTGTTTGAATTATTGTAGTTTTATGACATACGTCAATAGCTAGTGGGTCCTTATGTCTTTTCAAAATAAAGTTTAGAATCATTTTGTCAAGTTAGTTGGGAAGGCATTTGCTTTTATAGATTAATTTTCAGTGAATCAATAGCTTCAAAGTCCTAAATATATTCTCTTAAATCTTTTTTCTTTCTTTTCCTCAGAAAACAATTTTAAGATTTTATTCTTATATGGCCTATAGGTTTCCTGATTATTCCTAGGAATGTTATGTTTTTTATTGCTACTATGAATGGGCTTCTCTCTCTTTTTTCTTTTTAACTACATTTTCTAACTGGTTAGTTTGTATTCAGTCTTTAAAGATTCCTTCTATCTATAGGTGAGAGAATGGATGAACTAGTGAACAAACATGTATATGTTAGTGCTATTTGCAAATAATTGGTCTCATATATTCAGATACATAATCTGGCCCATCTATACAGATAGACTGTGCATAAAATATACACACATGGAAGATAAGAGGCTACCACATCATTGCTTTGATTTTTTTTTTTTTCTTTTTTTTTTGCCACTTCCTGACTCAAGAGCTTCGAAATACACAATGTAATTTTGGGAAGAGGGTAAAATGTCCAGAAATAAGCATTATTAAGTACTTTGCAAATAATTTCATTAATTGGAACTTCTAGTCCCCAGTGCTCGATCATAGTAGGTATTCATCAAGTCTTTGTTCAACATGAAAACCTCTTTCTTACAGATTTCAGAGACAACTGTCTGAACCCTGCCACCCCTTCCCTCCTCAGCCAGGAGTTCCCGGAGATAATCGCCCCAGTTACCATCGGCAAATGTCAGAACCTATTGTCCCTGCAGCTCCCCCGCCCCCTCAGGGATTCAAACAAGAATACCATGACCCACTCTATGAACATGGGGTCCCGGGCATGCCAGGGCCCCCAGCACACGGGTTCCAGTCACCAATGGGAATCAAGCAGGAGCCTCGGGATTACTGCGTCGATTCAGGTCAGCATCAAATTGTGCTATTCATTGCTTCATTCTTGCACTCTTCTGTCTTGTTATTCAGTGTCTTATACATGCAGGTCCTTGGGGACAGGAATTTTTATAAGAATTTTTTTATAATTTTTATAAGAATTGCCCTCAGATAACTTAGGAGCTAGTAGAGCTGACATGTTTATGCACAATGGAATACGAAACAAAACAGAAAAGCTATGTAAGTGGTAGGAAGTGCAGTAGGCATTCAGAAGTGGTATGAAGTACATCTCTGAGTCCAAGCCTGGAGAGTGTTGGGGTTCAGTTTTGGATGGAATTTGCTCTTGACCTTCTCTGAGATAATACATAGATTGATCTATTCAGGCACCAATTGGTTATGGGAAATGCTGAGGAAATAGGCAGAAGGGAGAGACCTGTTGCTTTATGACAGAAAAATTACCAAGTGTGAGGTAGTGATTGTGTGTAAACATTTCCATCAGCATTCCTCTGGAAAGCTTTGATGTATTTTTCTCAGGAGTAGCATGAACAGCAACATTTTTTCCTTTAAGACTGACATTTTGATCTGTCCTGATGGGTTTTGCACCCCACTCCACTCCCTTAAAGCAAGACACTCAACAGATGTTACCATATCTGTAATTCTTTGATCTGAGTTGTATTGCCAGGGTGATGGCTCATCCCACATGGACACAACACAAATTACTGTCTTTCCTCCCGATGGACACTGATAACATGATGGCTGAAGAAGAGATCACTTGAGTGTGGTTTGGTTTCAGTGTGACAGCCCCAGCATGGCAAAAATGGACCAAACTGCAATCCTCTACCCCTTCCAATGCTGGTCCTGGCTTCCTAACTTCAGGTCCCCTAATCCCTTTGGCCTAAAAATACTCCCACCTCTTGGAGCAGAATTGGATGTGACCACCAGCAGTAAAGGGGAGCAAATTAGAAAAGATCTAAAGCAGTCCTCTTCCCCTTACCACCCTAACACCCAGGAGTCAGCATGGGCAAGAGGCCAGGCTTGGCCTTTTGAAAGCCAATATTTTTTCCCCTGCCATTGGCTCTTTCACCAGATTTAGTGTTAACTCATTTCTAAAATGAGTGAACAATGAGAGTGAAACATCTTTTTTTTTCCTCCCGTGACTTGATTAGGAGAGCCTGCCTTTCAGATGGTGGGTTATGGTGTTTGCCATCTTGCTTATTGGTGTGGCACCTCTTTCCCAGGACAAAGGCAAAAAGACATGACCCCAGAGCAGAAGGTTTAGGGGCTTTACCACAGAGCTGCAGCTGACCGATGTGCTGCTTCTGCTGCAGAAACTATTGACGGGATTGTGTCCACCTGTTTTCCTTTCAGAAGTGCCTAACTGCCAGTCATCCTACATGAGAGGGGGTTATTTCTCTAGCAGCCATGAAGGTAAGGAGCCTGCTTTTCTTTCCTCTCCTCTCCTGTCTCCTCTCCTTTCTTCCTTTCTTTCTCTCTCTCTTTCTTTCTTCTACCTTCCTTCCTCTTTCTTTTCTTGAATAATACCCAAGCTTAAAATTGCTCAATTTCCAGGCTAAGATTTGAGATCATAGATTAAATCTTGCTTAGCTCATGAATATGAGAGCTAATTGATTGTAATCTTCAATTATTTTGCACGCAGGGTTTAAGGCATGCCCCTAAGCCCTGTGAGGGCTGCCATTTTCATTAGCAATGACCCCAACTTTTTGAGAGTATAGGACAATTTGGAGAAAAAACAAACCCACCTTATTTCCACATTTCCAGAAATGGAGGTTATGTTTATATAACACTGTCAGCTGGAACTGGAATATAGGAGTTATGTCAGTGAGGGTGGTTTTTATATGTTTTATAGTTATGTCAGTGAGGGTCCAAGGATATCTTAGAGTTTTAAAAATGTGTCTCTAGGTTTTTTACTTAGTTTGAGTGCTTGGGTGGGTAACTCTTCATTGTAGTTATTGTTATATGATAAATGGTTGCCACTTTTAACATGGGAGGGAAATTTAAGGTATTCACCAACCTTGAGGGGGCTGGTGGGGAAGTGAGCTAGCAGAGGGTAGGGAGTATTGGGGATGGGAGTGGAGAGGTATATTATGTACAAAATGCATTATTGAAGGACATAAAAGGAACGTTTTCTAATTGGATTTTTAAAAAATACCTCAAAGGAGAAATATGGGCGCAGATATAAAGCAGTTTATCCACAGCCAGGATTATCACATATCCTAACATTTATTTTTATGTGAAGAAGATCGTTTTATATCAATATATCAAGGGTGTATGCTGTCTGCTCAAGTTCTATTTTTTTGAGACGGAGTCTCGCTCTGTCACCCAGGCTGGAGTGCAGTGGCCCAATCTCAGCTCACTGCAAGCTCCGCCTCCCGGGTTCACGCCATTCTCCTGCCTCAGCCTCTCCGAATAGCTGGGACTACAGGTGCCCACCACCACGCCCGGCTAATTTTTTGTATTTCTTAGTAGAGTCAGGGTTTCACCGTGGTCTCGATCTCCTGACCTCGTGATCCGCCCGCCTCGGCCTCCCAAAGTGCTGGGATTACAAGCTTGAGCCACCGCGCCTGGCCTGCTCAAGTTCTTGTGCCCAATTCCTTTGGGACCAACTCAATTCAGTAAGTCTCTGAGATCATCTCACTCTAATTAGGAGCAGGAGCAGTAGGCAAGGTTGAGCCTGTGACTTTGCCTTTATTAGTGCTGACCTACTAATTAGGGTGAAAGTAATTGGGAACAAATAAGATGCATAAGTGTTCCATAGCATATGGCTTCAAGGAAGTGGTCAGAATGGAGCTAGAATGTCAGTTTCTTGGAGGAGCTTGCTTTTGAACTAGTTTTCTTTTTTTTTTTTTTGAGATGGAGTCTCACTCTGTTGCCCAGGCTGGAGTGCAGTGGCGTGATCTCCACTCGCTGCAAGCTCCGCCTCCCAGGTTCATGCCATTCTCCTGCCTCAGCCTCCCAAGTAGCTGGGACTACAGGCACCCACCACCACGCCTGGCTAATTTTTTGTGTTTTTAGTAGAGACGGGGTTTCACTGTGTTAGCCAGGATGGTCTCGATCTCCTGACCTCGTGATCCACCTGCCTCGGCCTCCCAAAGTGCTGGGATTATAGGTGTGAGCCACCACGCCCAGCCTAGTTTTCTTTAAAATATAAACTTGTAGCTTATTCTTAGCACAAGCAATCAATACTGATTACACAAAATTCAGAAAATACAAACAGGCAAAAAGATGAAAATTAAATCTCACTGCCCAGAGATAACCATCAACTTGCTACATAGTCTTTCAATCTTTGCTGTGCATATGTAAATATAGGATTATACAGATCATACAGGACTCATTGTTTTATAGTCTTTTTTTTAACAATAGTCACTAACTCAAATTGAATACTTACTGTGTTTCAGACACTGCTTTGTGTTCTTCAGATGCATAAATTCAATTGTTTAATTCTCATAGCAGCCCTATAGAATAGATATTTCTTTTTGGTTTTGTTTTGTTTTTTTGAGACGGATTCTTGCTCTGTCACCAGGCTGGAGTGCAGTGGCGCGATCTCAACTCATTGTAACCTCCGCCTCCCAGGTTCAAGCGATTCTCCTGCCTCAGCCTCCTCAGTAGCTGGAATTACAGGCGCGTGCCACCACGCCGAGCTAATTTTTTGTATTTTTAGTAGAGACGGGGTTTCACCATGTTGGCCAGGTTGGTCTCAATCTCTTGACCTCGTGATCCACCCGCCTCGGCCTCCCAAGGGATAGATATTTCTATTTGCCCCATAGGGTAACGAAACCGAGGCTCAGAGAGGAGAAAAGATGTGCCCAAGGGCACATGGCTGTAAGAGTAGAGCCAGAACTCTAAGCCAAGCCCTGTGGCTCCAGAGCCCATACTCTTCATCTCCTTCCATACTCCACAGCCAATGTCATCTCTATAGCACCCAACATTACACTGGGATTTCCTCATTAATAGCTGCACAGTACTCATTTCATGGGTATGCATTTAGCTAATCACCTGTTGCTGAAAAGTGGGTACTTCCAGATTATTCTCAAATTCTGTGAACATTCATCTAGCTGTAAATGTTTTCTTGTTCTCTTGATTCTTGAAGCTAAGTTTCTGAAATTTCTGGGTAAAGGGGATTATGACATTTTTTAAGGCATCTGCTGCCAGTTTTTATGAGGGTCTGTTTTGTTGTTGTTTTTAGTGCATTGTCACAGATTTTTAAATTTTACGATTTATCTAAAGAAGTAATTAGATGTGAATCAAAAGGAAGAAGGGAGCCTTTTGTTGGGGGAGGATAATTGGGCTTTTAAGCTCCTGCATAAATGAATGACAGTAGCAAATCAATGGGCTCATTTGATGGAAAGGAGCCCTGGTAGGGACTGAGATCATGCTTGGGGGGCATGAAAGGCCTGGAGAGGTGGCCTCAGAGCTTAAAGTTACCCTTCTGGGCAAAGGCTAACTTGGGATGGTGGATTGAGGAGTTCCCTTCTTTTTTTTTTTTTTTTTTTGAGACGGAGTCTCGCTCTGTCACCCAGGCTGGAGTGCAGTGGTGCAATCTCGGCTCACTGCAAGCTCCGCCTCCCGGGTTCACGCCATTCTCCTGCCTCAGCCTCTCCGAGTAGCTGGGACTACAGGCGCCCGCCACCACGCCCGGCTAATTTTTTTTTTGGTATTTTTAGTAGAGACGGGGTTTCACCGTGGTCTCGATCTCCTGACCTCGTGATCCGCCCGCCTTGGCCTCCCAAAGTGCTGGGATTACAAGCGTGAGCCACCGCGCCCGGCCGAGGAGTTCCCTTCTAAACATTGAAGTAGGGAAGTTTTTTTAGAACACCTTCCCCAGATGTATGTCTTCTTTTTCTTAAATGTATCTTTCCCTAAAGATTTAAAGCAGTGTGATTCCCAAAATCTGTGGCAACAGCTTCACCTGGGACTTTTTAGAAATGTACATTCTCAGGACCCATCCCAGGCCTACTGAATCAGAACCCCCAGCGGTGGGGCCTAGCAGTCTGTGTTTTAACAAGTCCTGCAGGAGATTCTGATGCACCTTCAAGTTTGAAAACTACTGAGTAGTAACGGTTCTCAAGTTTGGTCAAACATTGGAATTACCTGAGGAGCTTCTAAAAATGTTGATTTCCAGGTTTCCTCCAGAGCAATTAAATCAGAAATTCTGGGGTGGGACCCAGGCTTTAGTAATGTGTAAAGCTCCCCAGGTGATTCCAGTGTGCATCCAAGGTTGAGAACCACCAGTCTCTTGTCATTTTAAATGAAAGTCAAAAGAGCTGATACTCATGAAGCATTGGGTGGCTTTTATAAGTGATTAGTGCATACGAGCGGTTTTTATGGGTAGCTGCTTAGCACTCACTTAGTTAGATGGGAGACCGAGTGTTGTTTCACTGGGTACCCTGTGATGTTCTGAGTGAGTGTCCAGCCCTGGAAAGGAAGGGCTGTCTCCCGGACACTGGCTGTGATGGGCACAGCTGCATGGGGCTCTTTGAGGTTCCTGAATGTTTCTACAGAAGCAGTTGATGTCTGCAG
Source organism: Hylobates moloch (assembly GCF_009828535.3). Taxonomy (NCBI): domain Eukaryota; kingdom Metazoa; phylum Chordata; class Mammalia; order Primates; family Hylobatidae; genus Hylobates; species Hylobates moloch. The sequence continues at coordinate 95,521,418 of NW_026652288.1, read as the reverse complement.
CAGGCAAACTAGGAGGGAGTGGGGGAAGAGAGGGAGGAAAACATTTTGCATAATTACAACATTTAGGAAAGAGCATGCTCTTAAGGGAAATATTTTTAGCAAGGCATTGGGTTGCTTACTACACACAGACTATCTGGTGCATTTGTGTGTGTTTTCCCTCCACCCTTTCCCATTCCTTTCCCTGACTTCACACACATCAAAGAAGTTAGTTTCAAAGAATCCAGCATTTTTAACTGTTCTAAATTACCCTGACATGCTTTTCCTATCCTAATACAGGCTTGACCACAGATGCCTGTGAAACAGTTAAGGAAACAAGTGTTTCTGATTGGCATCTGTGATTGCTAAGATAGCCATCCTGCCTTAAGTGTTCACCTGGAGTCCTTGCATAATGTTTTCAGTCTTTCATTTCTAGTTTGCCCCTCAAATGGGTCTTCCTTCCTGCCACCTTTATTTGAGTGATTAGATGATTGTGGCCACAACTGATATAACTGCTGGCTCAAATTCAACTGACTTAAATTTCACTTAAACCAATAGTATCTTCCAGATGGTGTAGAGGACCACATGTGATGATGACCAGAAACCACAAGATACAACAAAGTGATACTTCTTATAGGCAGACCTTCATCTGATTAGTTTTGAAAACCAAACTGAAAATTTCTTCTAGATGTAGGTGGTTGTGTTTTTTTCTACGTACTGCGAATATATTTTTCTTACCTTAGAGGAGAAGAACTCTAAAAATAACATGGCAAGTTTGACAGATACGTAAACTTTGAGTAGTTCACTTGTAATGACTTTATAATAAGACCATTAAAACATCACCAGAATATCAAAATACCTATGGAAGGTTGGGAAATATGTAGCTTCCTGGCAGGCAAGGCAAAATGTTTGAAGCATAGTGGATTATGAAAGTCTTGTTGGTAATACAGAGTATACCAGTTTGTCATAAAAGTCAGTTTAGTGCCAAATTGGAAAATAAATTTATCAGGAGTCATTGAATCCCTGACTTAAAAGTTAGCATTATATTCTTAAATATTTTTTAATGAAGACTATAAAACGTCTCATTTATTCAAATATTTATTTAGTACTTATGTGTAAGGTGCCATGAGGGCACCAAGATACCAAGACACGATCCTTATCCTCAAGGAATTTAGAATCTTTGGTGGAGGATATAAGATCAAGCTCTGACATTATTCAGTTAATTTCTTAATAGCACTTACCACAATGTACAATGACTGTTTATTTTTTTAACTACCATTTATTACACATTTACGTACCAGGAGCTACTCTTAGCACAATGGTATAAAGATAGAGAAATAGATCAGTTGAATGATACTAAATTAAACTCTCATAACAACACCATAAGGTAGGAATTATTATCTGCTGCAGTGAGGACACTGGAGCACAGAGATTAATTTATTCAAGATCGCACAGCTGACTGGAATCCATCAGTACTATGCCACCTCTCGTTTCTTTTTCTCCCTTATTGTCTGTCTCCCCCAGTCGAGATGCAGGCTCCATGAGAACAAGGACCAAGTCTACATTCGCCTGGCTGCCTACTCCCTTCTAGCACGATGCCTGGCATAAATACTTAGTGGATTAAATAATATATAAATGTCAATAAAATAGACTTCCTTTGATGTCGTTAAGCAACAGAGAACTAATGCTTAGGGCCGAGAAAACAAAAATGAATAATACAAACCTCAAAACAGTCTCAGGTGTGCAGAGTTTCTTCAGTCCCAGGCCTGGTGCTGGTCCTGCCAATAAGCTACTTGATCTGGGTTGACTGAAGAAACAAAGAATGGCGAAATTATATCTTGGCACCTTTCCTCATGGATTTTTCCTTCCTTTTTTTTTTTTGAGACAGAGCCTCTCTCTGTTGCCCAGGTGGGAGTACAATAGTGTGATCTCTACCCACTGTAACCTCCGCCTCCCACATTCAAGCAATTCTCTTGCCTTAGCCTCCCAGGGAACTGGGATTATAGGCGCCCACCACTATGCCTGGCTAATTTTTTGTATTTTTAGTAGAGACGGGGGTTTCACCATGTTGGCCAGGCTGGTCTCGAACTCCTGACGTCAGGTGATTCACCCACCTTGGCCTCCCAAAGTACTGGGATTACAGGCTATTTGTCTTCAACAAACCGATCTAAAATCACTTACTGCCTGCTCCTTCATAAGCCACATAGCACTTGTTATTATGGTTATCCTCATTCAGAACCCTTGAAGCTTTACAGGTGCAGTCACCCTTGTAATTGCTCATGGAATTATAAATTGCTCACCACCGTGCCTGGCCTTGTGGATTTTTCAAGTCGCAGTGAAGCCTTCTCAGACTCTAATGAAAGTCCTTCATTGCAGAGCCTTTTCACCTGCCTGCCCCCACTGCATATCCAACACACATAGACCTGTGCTATGCGCCAGGTGAACTAACAGGAAAACGGAGCACAGGGAAGCACCACTTATCAGACAGGAGCCCTGGGGCATGCTCCTAAGACGTGTGCTGGTAAAGGAATATGCACTGGAGACCTTACGCCTTGAGACAGGCTGAACTACAAGGAGGGATGTGACCCCCATCAAAGTTATCTGTTACCTGGCTTTGATTTGAACCACCAATCTTGACAAGGTGCCTAGTGACATGGTGGTTAGCACTGAACGTATATTAGGGGTTTGTGGATGAAGACTGTCAGGCCATCCTTCCTTCTTGAGCCCTTTAATTTTTTGCCTTGCCTTCTTTTATTTCCTTTGCGTGTGTTGTTGGGCCAGTTCCTCCTTGACCTCGGTTTTGTCATCTATACAATGAATTTGTTTGATTGCTAGAAAGTCTTTTCAGATCCTCTCCACTGTTTGGTAATAATACCACCAATACTGCTTTCAAAATCCTCTACAGGCCTAAGTCTTCATTCATTCTGGCAACATTCTTTACCCTTCAAGCTCTTTCGTAATTGAAGAGGTATGTGAGTAGCTTGGATGAGTTTATAGGAAAGGTTGAAATTAATTTTAGCTAAAAGGAAAATGGCAGGTCTATGTACAGATCAACCAAATCCATCCAGCTAGGCCAACTGAAATAGAGATGTGTTTTCAGATGTAAAGGCTTAGTCAGAGCAACATTGATCCATGCAGACCTCAGAAGCAAAATACGAAGGAACGTACTGGTGACTCAGCACTTCCCTGCAGTCTTAGCTCTAAAAGCAGGAATTGATGCTGCTCTGACTGAGGCGCAGGTGATTACATCAGAATTGGAATGCCTAAGCCCTCTTGAAGTCCCTGAAAATTCAGTCTGTCATAGATACAGCAGTAGGACTTAGGATCTGAAATGATAGGATCCCACTCTAGTCCTTAAATCCATAGTTTTAGTACAACACAGAATTTGTTAAGCAATGTAGTCTTTCTTTTTAAATTCTCTTTCAGGTTTTTCATATGAAAAAGATCCCCGATTATACTTTGACGACACTTGTGTTGTGCCTGAGAGACTGGAAGGTAAGTAGCCCCATCCAAGGTTTGTTGCCAGGTAGAGGTTTGGAGATGTCAGAACACCTCAGCCATGACTCTCTTTCCCAAGTCCAGTGATTAAATCAGCATGAACAACTCCTTTTTGTCCCAACCACCTGAGAAACTTAGGACTAAGCTATTGTGTGATGTGTCCTTGTCCCAAACAGGCAAAGTCAAACAGGAGCCTACCCTGTATCGAGAGGGGCCCCCTTACCAGAGGCGAGGTTCCCTTCAGCTGTGGCAGTTCCTGGTCACCCTTCTTGATGACCCAGCCAATGCCCACTTCATTGCCTGGACAGGCCGAGGCATGGAGTTCAAGCTGATAGAACCGGAAGAGGTATGCACTGGATGCTGGACTCAGACGGGTTTTGATTTGTTGTTGTTGATGATGTTTTTTGTTTAGATTTCCATTGAGGCTTTTTGTGTCAAGTCTTCTCTTCCTTCTCATTCATCTTCTGGCCTGGCCAGTGGGCTTGGCTGTGTCCCTCCTATGAATGGGACAGTTTCTAATACATGGACAGGCAGAGTTCTCCACTGTAGAATACATTAAAAGTATTTGTAACACTTCTGCAAAATCTAGGGAGCAAGATCATGAAGACTTATATTCAAATAGGATATGCTGTCCCTCTTGGAAAGTCTTTTTCAGGTGTTGTTTCAATGATACAGACTTGTTTTGGTCTTAGCCCCTGTAGGCCATAGTCTATCTCTGAGGCTACATGAACATACTGTATGACATTTTGACAATATATTACAGGATACAACTACCCACTGTGTATTTCACATGGCTGTAGCCTGGAGAAATAAAATTATCACAGGTGGCTCAATCTTAATGAGCTTAGATTTTTTTTTTTTTAAAGGTGTGTTATGGCCGGGCGCAGTGGCTCACACCTGTAATCCCAGCATTTTGGGAGGCTGAAGCAGGTGTATTGCTTGAGTCCAGGATTTTGAGACCAGCCTGGGTAACATGGCAAAACATTATCTCTACTAAAAATAAATAAAAATAATAAAAAATTAGCTAAGCATGGTGGTGTGTGCCTATAGTCCCAACTACTTGGGAGACTGAGGCCGGGAGGATCAATTGAGCCTGGGTGACAGAGCGAGACCCTGTGTCCAAAAAAATAAGTGTGTTATGTGACATCACAATAGAGTAGTTGAGAGATGATACAAACCTGTTATTCTAATAGGAAAAAAACATTGTTACTGTTTTTGTGCCCAGAACAGAAATACACTGTTGACAGAACCAGTACCATTTCTTCAGTGGAGAAGACACACCCTAGAATCCCTTTCCTGAATATCACATAACAAAGCAAATTAAATCAGGCTCTCAGCATCACATATTCTAAAGGGGTTGATTTTTAATTTCTGTTTGATGTAGAATCTAGAGAGATTATAAATGGAACAGAAATAACTGCCCAAAAAAACTGACATATGCTTCTTTTAGTAGCATGTTCTTAGGCATATAAATTAAACCAGCAGATCAAAAGGCATCTTTGGGTTGGGTATAATTAAATTGGGAACAACACTCTTAGACACTCTTAGAAAGCATTTGAACGAGAATTGCTGTTTTCAGTGTTCAGTTAACTCTAGGGCTCGCTTTAGCACACCAAAGAAATACGCTGGCATGGGGTTAACAGGAGGAGGTAGCAACCGGGGACTTGGTTTGGAAGAAGAAAGTGGTCTAAAGATTCAAGTGGGGAAAGGAGGAGAATGTATGGATTGGAAATTTATGAAGAATCCTGATTGATAGGAGAAGAAGGCAGACTTCATTAAAGGCAATTAGAAAACAAGATATGCATATGTGTTCCCTGTTTTATATTCACTCACGAGAATGGAAATGTGTCAGCTTCTCTAGATGGACTAATTAAACAGCTTCTATTCGGTTCAGTCTACCTTCAGAGTTGGAGTTGAGTGCCACTGTGTTAGTTTAGTGCCTACGTGGTTTTTTTCTGGCTATGTAGAAATAGAGCCATGTTTTAGGCTTCTAGCATCCCTACAGAGCCATCCACCCCACGCGGACTGATGCCTCTCCTCACTGCTTTCTGAATAACGTGGCCTGGTTTATGTGAAGTTTGAGAAAAGCATGTCACCTAGGTTCACTGAGGCTCTCTGAAAGTAGTTCTGTCATGTGGGCAGCCCTTATTGATTTATCTCGTTTCACAAACAGGAGCTTTTATTATTTTATTGCCACTGCCTCGGGCCTAAGCACAGGCTGTCCAGCTGCAGGTAAACCTGGTTATGATCCTTCGTAAAGCTGTTATTGAATCTTCTGCACTCCTACCAGTGGCATAGAGAATGATGAACAGATGGCAAAGGGCCCCTGCTTTCTTACTTAATAAAGAAACTAATATTAATACAGAATGCTCATAAATGCCAGGCAGCCAAGTCATGTGAGAAGCCTGTGGTGTCCTTGAGCCTCCTCGGTTGACCGGGCAGCTTTGTTTCTTCAGGAAATGGTGCTTTCCACCCCACCTTGAAGTCCCCAAGCTTTCCCTAAGCTCCAAATGTTCATTTCTCTTCACCCAGGATCAGTTGGGTGCCACATGTGCACGTTAGCCTCAAGACAGGTGACATTTGCTGAGCTCCCCCCCACCCCTCCTTGTATACCTGTGAGGGCCCTGTTCTTGTTAATGTCAGGAAGATACCAGCTTCTGGAAGAAGCTGGAAGAAGTCGTCATGGGGGAGCTTGAAGGGTGAAGCGGAGGAGGAAGCTGTTGGGGACGTAATTGTAGGCAGCTGTGTGGCTGAGTAGTGCACTCTGGGTAATTATCCATAATATCCATTACACTGTGCATGGAAATTGTGGTTTTAGAACTGCGTTTTGGCAGGCCCCCTAATCAAATGTCTTTTGATAGTCATCCAGCTTAGCACCCTCTCAATTATGACTGACTCGGCTTTAATCTGGAGCCATTTTAACTGTGAATCTGCATTAATGAATATTTTGGGGGGTAGGGTTGTTTGTTGAACATGTGGCAGATAACTGCTGCTGGGAGGTTTGAAGGGATGGGCTGCTAGAAAGAGCCACTCCCTGGGCTGTGGCTGCTCTCTCTTTAAAGGGGAGGAGGAATAGGTAGATCCGTTAACTCCTTCAGCCTCAGTCCTCAAGATACGTGCTACCAAAGCATCTAATGAGAGAGAAGAAAGATCTGATGACAAGCTATTGCCTGCCTCCCAAGTCCCAGAAGAGGGGCAGCCCTAATTCCCAGCTGCTCTGGAACTGAGCCGCCTCATGCATTACTGTAGAAGGAACAGCCGTGGTGAGGGCTACAGAATCACAGGGCTCTGGCCCGAGAGGATGAGTCAGTAACTATGGCTACGAGAGCTGCTTTGAAATCTGTGCATATACCAAACCTTTCTGCAATAAGCAATTGCATATGCAAGTGACAGCTGAGAGGTAGCCGCTGAAGTTGAAGAATATTCAAGGATTGTTTTCTACCCCTTAACATAGTAAAATGATGAGGCTGGGCTTCTTTGAAATTTCCGTTTCACTTGTGGCAGACGGCAGTTAAAGATTAGTTTTACAAAGCATCATTTCTTTGAACAGGGTACAATGATGTATATTATTAGGTTAGCAGATTTCTCGTCTTACCATTATTTCCATTGGTTTTAAATGTTTATCTTCTCTAACCAGGAGGTAATTTTTGGTTAATTTTGCCTTTTGGGCTGTTTCAAAGGTAGAGCTGAGTGGGTACCATATGGAGAAAAGAGGAGACCCAGGACATCATGTCTGCTGTGGGGACATGAAGCAATTGAACGGAAATTGGACTTCCACAGGGTTTCTTGCAAGGCAGAGTAGAATCATTGCTATTATATTGTAATTAAGAGAGATGCATTCTTATCAGATCATTTTTGGTTTTTATTAAAGGTCATTTTAGAATCCTGAATTTAGAAGATGTTGCTTTTTTTTTAAGGGAAAGGTTTATGTGAAATGCTGTTTTCTCTCTGCTTTCTACTCTGTGTTTAACATTTGGCTTTTAAAATATCGAAGGGCCGGGTGCAGTGGCTCGTGCCTATAATCCTAGCACTTTGGGAGGCTGAGGCAGGTGGGTCACTTGAGGTCAGGAGTTTGTGACCAGCCTGGCCAACATGGTGAAACCCCATCTCTACTAAAAATACGAAAATTAGCTGGGCATGACGATGGACACCTGTAATCTCAGCTGCTCGGGAGGCTGAGGCAGGAGAATCGCTTGAGCCTGAGAGGCATAGGTTACGGTGAGCCATGATCGTGCCACTGCACTCCAGCCTTGGGTGACAGAGTGAGACTCCATCTCAGAAAATAAAAATAAAATAATCAAAGGAATATAGTTGTTTTTTTTTAAGTTTCCAAAACTGACCTAAAATGCTCAAAACGTGACCCCTGACCCCTGGTTTGCATACATTTGAACCTCTGAGTAAAACTCACATTTCCAGGGTTATTCTACTATCTTGACAGTCATTCTCATAAGTAGGATTTTGGAACAGAAATTGTTTGGCTGCTGTGATAATTGGGTAAACTCTACTAGGAAGTTTTCCTGCTAGGAGGCTTCTTTGCCCAGAGCTCCAATTATATTGCCCTATCAGTGCACCTCAGGTGGACTGGGTTGGATATAATGCATTTCAGAACTGTTCGGAAAGCCCTGTTAATTTTTCATTAAGTGGATAATGGTGCTACATGCTTTCATGTCCATTCTGCAAGTCTGCTGGGAGCGTGGGGTTGGATGGCAGCAGGCTGAAATGATCTGATTCCCCCTTAGTCCGTGAGCTGCAATAAGTAAACATCTCCCAGCCCCCCTCCAATCTTATTAGAATTGAACTTTTGCTCTGCTGGCCCATTAGCAACTCACTAGTGTGTTTCTAATGTTTCAGGAATGACCATTCTAATTATTCCTTATTGACTGCTACAGAAACCATAGCACTTAATGGCAACATGTTAATGGTCTATGGGTATTGGTCAATAATTCATACGTGGAGAAACAGTAGAGGGCCTGCATCCTCTGGGATGTTAGCCAAGCCCTCTGCAATCTTAAAGTGCTAGGATTCTTCCATCTCTAGGTCTCACCTCCTAGTAGTTGTCACTGAATCATCGCCTTTGTTGAATGTTTGGTCTTGAGGGAGTTAAATGCCTTCCCTTCCAGGTCAGAGTAGCAGATCATTGACCAAAGCAGTCAGGTTACAGAACTGGCTCTGCTGGGACTGGGAGAGAACATGGGGCCCAGGGAATGCATTTCCATTGCTCTTCACTTTCCTGTGTCTTCAGGTTGCTCGGCGCTGGGGCATCCAGAAGAACCGGCCAGCCATGAACTATGACAAGCTGAGCCGCTCTCTCCGCTATTACTATGAGAAGGGCATCATGCAGAAGGTGAGCCATTATACAAGACCCTTCGCCCACTCTGGTCTCTTTTAAGGAAAAAGTTCACGGCTTCTGTAGTAAAACTGGTGATCGTCGCTACGAGAAAATGTTACCCCCTAAGTGATTCTGTGGTAGGAAACAATCTTGAGAAGACAAACTTGAGACAAGAATCAAAAGAGATATAGAGTACATTTGATGCTGTTGGTTGTGTGGAAACTAGAAGTTGCATGTAGAACACAAAATAGAAAATTAGGCTCCTGTGCTTTCCCAAAACTGCCTCTATATATGGAAATTTCCAGAAACTTAGGCCAACTGTTGTATCCAAAAAGAACTACAGGGAATCAACTTGAAGGTCTCTACTTCAACAGCTTGATTGAAGTCTTTAGTTATTAAAACACCTAGACCTCCAAATCTGTTAGTTTGATATGCTCAGAAGTGTTAAAGGAATAAGAACATCTAATTTTTCTTTCAGACTTACAGAAACTGGAACTCAAGTTAAAAACCCAACGTTTGTAGAATGGCAGCAGTGTCACCTGGTAGCAGGTTGCTCTTTGTGGAGTAGAGGATGAAGCATATTTTGAGGAAATCAGTACAAAATTCTTAGTGGGATAGGTAGCGAGGGGCCACAGTCTTAACATCCCACGGATAAGTAGAAGATGGGAATGGCAAGTCTTTCTTAGCTACCAAATTCGTAATGTACTGTTGCCCAGATCCTAGCATTTACACATTGAGCCAGTCTACCTGGCAGTAGCCAATAAGGTGAATGTGGCAGAAGCATGTGGGCAAAACTGCTGAGAACTTGTCTACAAGAAGCCAGATTCATCCTTCTCATAGGCGGGTGGTAATGTGACCCCATATTCTCCTCACCACCTTGAAAAATACTCAACAGCTCGTTGTGATTTTCTGGATAAACTCTAGACTTGTTAGTGCTTCATACAGGCTCTGAGGCTATTCCCAGTCTGGTCACCACCTAACTCTCGTTTCTTCACTCGAATTTGACAGCTTTCACTAGCATAGCCACCTTTTATTTTAATGTAGTATTTGTTTGCCAAAGAATACATGTTACATGCATGTACATTATCAAGCATACCATAAAATGGAAAACACCTATTAAACTGCCATCCTACTTAAGACCTAGAACATTCCTAATGCTCTTAGTACCTGGCCAGCCCCTCCTTGTTTTCTGTCACCTTTCTGTTTCAGATTGGGTTAGGTGGTCCCCTTTGCTTCTTCTGATGGCACCAGTACTTGTTCCTACCACTGCTCTTCTCACTGTGTCTTAACTCCTTTCTTGTTGCTACCCCCCACCGGAGTATAAGCTCCTTTGGGTTAGGAATCGAGGTTTAACTTCAGTGCTTGATACAGAGTTAAGTGCTGTAGGATAGGTGGTCCCCTACCCTACCTCTCCTTGTTTTAAAGTATACGGTCCAGTGGTTTCACAGAGCTGTACAACCATTACCACAATCAATTTTAGAACATTTTATCACCCCAAAAAGAAACGCCATACCCATCAGTAGCCACTCCCCATTGTCCCCTATCCTCCTTAGAGTTGATATCATCAGGCCAAATCCTAAGTTCAGGTGGGAGAGCCATTATTCCTTTGCTGTTCCCAACTCCACATCCAACATGGGGAGATGCAACCCAAGACACAGTAACTTGAACCAATGGAAATGAGCTGTCCTTATGACTAGCTTCTGTGTTTTCTAAGGGAGTAGAAGAGAACTTTATTTCTGAGAATAAGTAGGCAAAGAGTACAGGAAGGCCCAGGAATGAGGCTTCATGGGCTCAGATTCTGACACTTCAATTTGTTAGCCGTATGATTTGAAGAAAGTCACCTAATCTCCCAAAGCCTCTATTTCTAATAAAAATGTAGATAATAATTCTTGCTTTAATCCCACAGGGTATATATTTGAAAATATTTCAGAAATAACAATGTGCCATCCAATGTAAGGAAGGGGTTATCATTTTATTTGTTACATGACTCACAAGTAAATGAGAGCTCATTAAAAGGTGAATGATAGTCCGCCAGCGTGTAGAGAGACTTAGAAAAGCTGTAGTCCCATACCCTCCATTTTTGAAGGGAAAATTGAGGTTCACAGAGGTTAAGACTCATTAGTGACTAAACCAGGACCGGAAGCCGTGCAGCTCCCAGCTTCTGATCTAGGATTATTTCCACTGTGCTCTCCTGCCTCACTCTTCCACACAAACTAATTTTTGGGGTTGGGCTTTAAGGTAAAACCGGCATACAACACTAACTAGAGATGGTTGATTGATAGAGATTTGGAAGCAGAGCCATACTTGTTCAATTAAAAAAAGATTTTAGAATCACAGCAGAATGACTGAAGGGCAGGATTAAACTCAATAGTTGGCATTTTTAAATCTAAAATGTTTATCTTATCAGTAATTTTGGCTGCCTTCCCTTGCCCCTCTGCGTCTCCAGACAGAAGCCAATTATTGGGTTTGATTTTCGGTATTGGGTGCCTCTTGTACTGTTGCTAAACAACCAGCAGAGAGAAGGTGATCCCATTAACGCAGATGGCTCATCAGCCACATACCATGAGGTCCTTGAATAACCAAGACCTTCTGGTTCTAATATTATAATGCAGAAAACCCATAGAAAGGTAGTCAGCGGTTCCCTCAGTGTAGCAGAGCCATGCGATGAGTCATTTATAAAGCTGCAGGTAAGCCAAAAGCAATTCTTTTCAGCTTTGGAACATACTTAAGGCTTCTGCGCAGGCTCGCTCTCATCAGATTTCTAACCTTTCTAAATAACAAGGCCATACTGTGAAGACTGTAAACTCTGGAGGTGACCAAAAATGTGGTCAGGCTTCTGCCTTGCACTGTCAGTCCTCACACCTTTTTGGAACACCAAACTCCAGGCTCAGTGTAATCATGCTTTCAAAGCTGTCACTGGAAGACAGAAAGTGAAGATTTTCTTTTAAGAGTCCATCTAGTGTGAATTCGAAATTCAGATATCTTCTTTTTTAACTGCTGTAGTGTCAGTAAAACACTTGGCAGATAACAGGTTCCCAGGATTTCTCAAAGTAAGTCTGAGTGATTGGGGTAATCAGCTGCTCCTTTGGCCTCTGGCTTTGTGACTTAGGAATACCTCGTTCTCTTCCCCTGATCCCATGCCCTGTTCCAACTGGGCCCTGTAAGGTGTGTGTTCTCCCGCAGGTGGCTGGAGAGCGATACGTCTACAAATTTGTCTGTGACCCAGATGCCCTCTTCTCCATGGCTTTCCCGGATAACCAGCGTCCGTTCCTGAAGGCAGAGTCCGAGTGCCACCTCAGCGAGGAGGACACCCTGCCGCTGACCCACTTTGAAGACAGCCCCGCTTACCTCCTGGATATGGACCGCTGCAGCAGCCTCCCCTATGCCGAAGGCTTTGCTTACTAAGTTTCTGAGTGGCGGAGTGGCCAAACCCTAGAGCTAGCAGTTCCCATTCAGGCAAACAAGGGCAGTGGTTTTGTTTGTGTTTTTGGCTGTTCCTAAAGCTTGCCCTTTGAGTATTATCTGGAGAACCTAAGCCGTCTCTGGATTGGCACCCTTAAAGACAGATACATTGGCTGGGGAGTGGGAACAGGGAGGGGCAGAAAACCACCAAAAGGCCGGTGCCTCAACTCTAGATTCTGATGAGGTTTCTGGGAAGAGATCAAAATGGAGTCTCCTTACCATGGACAATATATGCAAAGCAATATCTTGTTCAGGTTAGTACCTGCAAAACGGGACATAGTATGTGACAATCTGCATCAATCATGGACTACTAAATGCCTTTACATAGAAGGGCTCTGATTTGCACAATTTGTTGAAAAATCACAAACCCATAGAAAAGTAAGTAGGCTAAGTTGGGGAGGCTCAAACCATTAAGGGTTAAAAATATATCTTGAACATTGGAAAGCTCTTCTAGCTGAATCTGAAATACTACCCCTTGTCTAGAAAAAGGGGGGCAGTCAGAACAGCTGTTCCCCACTCCATGGTTCTCAAAATCATAAACCATGGCTACTCTTGGGAACCACCCGGCCATGTGGTCGCCAAGTAGAGCAAGCACCCTTTCTCTTCCCAATCACATGGCTGAGTGTGGATGACTTTTATTTTAGGAGAAGGGCGATTAACACTTTTGACAGTATTTTGTTTTGCCCTGATTTGGGGGATTGTTTTGTTTTGGTGGTTGTTTTGGAAAAACAGTTTATAAACTGATTTTTGTAGTTTTGGTATTTAAAGCAAAAAAACAAAAAACAAAAACAAACCTTTTGGTAACTGTGCACTGTGTCCTTTAGCCAGGGCCGTGCCAACTTATGAAGACACTGCAGCTTGAGAGGGGCTTTGCTGAGGCTTCCCCTTGGCCATGTGAAAGCCCGCCTTGTTGCCTGCTTTGTGCTTTCTGCACCAGACAACCCGATGGAACATTTGCACCTGAGTTGTACATTTTTGAAGTGTGCAGGGCAGCCTGGACACAAGCTTAGATTCTCTGTGTATAGTTCCCCATGTTCACTAACATGCCCTCTCTGGAAAGCATATGTATATAACATGTGTCATGTCCTTTGGAAACCTGGTCACCTGGTGAGAACCCTTGGGATTCTTCCCTGGGCATGACTGATGACAATTTCCATTTCATCAGTTTGTTTTGTTTTCCTTTTTCTTTGAATCTTGGACTTTAAACCCTAGCTGTATGATTCAGTAGGGTTTGAGACTTACGTATGATACTGACAGGTAAGCAGCAGTGCTAGCATTCTAGATTCCTGCCTTTTTTAAAAAAGAAATCATTCTCATTGCTGTATTATATTGGAAAAGTTTTAAACAACCAAGCTAAAGCTATGTGAAAGTTGAGCTCAAAGTAGAGGAAAAGTTACTGGTGGTACCTTGCTGCCTGCTCTGCTGGTAGAATTCTGTGCTCCCCACGACACTTAGCACATTAAGAATGACTACACTGTTCCTCGTATGTGAATGAGGCAGTGCTGACTCCGTGAGTGTGAGACACATGCTTTGAACTGCTTTTCTATTCATGGAGCACTCCATAGTCTCAAACTGTCCCCCTTATGACCGACAGCACATTTGTGAAGAGGTTCACAGGCATAAGGGGTGCACTTTATAGCTATGGAAACATGAGATTCTCCTCTATTGGAAGCTGATTAGCCCACAGAGGTGGTAAACCTGTAGATTGGGCCTTAATTAGCATTGTACTCTAATCAAAGGACTCTTTCTAAACCATATTTATAGCTTTCTTAACCTACACATAGTCTATACATAGATGCATATTTTACCCCCAGCTGGCTAGAGATTTATTTGTTGTAAATGCTGTATAGATTTGGGTTTCCTTTCTTTACTTACCCTGGTTTGGATTTTTTTTTGAATGGATTTATGCTGTCTTAGCAATATGACAATAATCCTCTGTAGCTTGAGCTACCCCTCCCCTGCTGTAACTTACGTGGCCTGTGCTGTCACCGGGCATAGGACAGCGGCATCACCGTTGCATTCCCATTGGACTCATGCACCTCCCGGATGGTTTTTGTTTTTTTCGGGGGTTCTTTGTGGTTTGTTTGCTTCTTTTCCAGAGTGTGGAAAGTCTACAGTGCAGAAAGGCTTTAACCTGCCAGTTGATTTGAAATACTTTCCCCTGCGCAGGGCCGTATGCATCCTGCCAAGCTGCGTTATATTCTGTACTGTGTACAATAAAGAAGTTTGCTTTTCGTTTACCAAGCACCCGAACCTGCCTCTTTCTTGCCCTCATTGGTCTAATTTTAAAGCAGGCAAAAGCCCCCTGGCTTTCTCTCCGCCCCCACCCTAGCCCTCTCAACAATTTAGCCTTACCAATGGACAGTGGCATTGAGGGTAGTTTAGGGAACTCTGTTACCTGGAAATAGACGTACACAGCTCCTCTTAAACTCCAGCTAAAAATTTAATCCAAAGAGGTAGAAAGTCGAGAGAGCCTCTTCCCAGCCAATGGTGATCTGAGATCACCTCATCCCCTTGAGCCCACCGAGCCACCAATTCTTAGTAACACTTTTTTTATTTTAAAGTGTAGCCCATGTTTGGCTTTGGGTTGTGTGACAAGATTACAAAGCAGTCTAGGACTTTCGAGTCCCAGAATTATTCTCAGCCCCTTGTGTGAATACTTTGAAAACCAATAACAACTTAAGGCCATTCATTTTCTGATTTTTCCCCAATAAGGTTTGCTCTTGACAAGTGAAAAATCAAGTAATGGTTGATAAATAATGAAAAAAGCTCAGGAAGGTTTTGCCCACTATGTTTTTTTCTGGCCATGCAGCAGTAAAAACCTTTCCTCCAAGTTTGTCTCTTTTTCGTGAATATATATCACTCGGGAAATATGTGGAAGAAAATAAAGTTCGCCGGGTTGTGTTGCAGTATTATGGCTTTTAGTGTTCTTATTTCACCCTTTTTCTGCACCTCTAATTTGGCCTTTTCAAGACTTCTATTACAGTGGAGAAATAAAGTAGAGCCTTTTTTCAAGCCTAGAACAGAAGGCTTTCTGTCGGTTTATCTGCTGTCTTTCTTTACTGTTTTACAAGCCTCTAAATGTAGAAACATCGAGACCGAATCGGTGCACCGCCGCTTGAATTGGAGCTTGTGAGGAATGAATGTCTGCCACATAAACCCCATTAGCTTCGACAGATTAAGAAAAGATGCTTGGGGAGAAGGGGCAGGGGTGCGCAGGAAAAAGCCGTCTCTGCCTCTCAGCTTCACCATGATAAGGCTTTTAACAATCCGCTCCCCATTATTCACGGGCTCGTTATCCAGCCTGGGCCCAGACCCAGATCGTTAACCTAACGCAGGAGGTCAGCAAACACTGCCGCCCGTCTAGTGTTGGGCGCTAGGATAAGGAAGCCCAGAAAATGGGAAGTTTCCTCTTCATCAGGGTCCCCTTTCCTGAGCCAAGCCAGGGGAACAATGCGTATTCAGTTGTTAGATGACAAAGAGGTAGTGTGAGTGCAGAAGAATGTGGTTTTGAGAGCCAGAGTATGTGCAGAATCTAAATTCTAATGCAGCTGGGACAAATGTAAACTAATGTGGAAGAAAAACACTAATGTACGCAGACGGTTGGAAACTTTGGAGAGACAATTCATTGCCCAGCGGTGCAGGTGGCTGCTGCTCAATGTGTGGCCTCTGAAATAACAAGCGAAAGGAAAAAAGTCCAGAAGATCATCAGTTTAATACAAATGCATAGTGTAAGTATTGTTTAGTACAAACACATAGTGTAAGTATTCTATTCACCATTAAGTGTATTGTACTTAAAATAGGGGGAGGGTGTGAGGGTGGTACCAGGCGAGCGGCTATGTCCTTTTGATCCCAGCAAGTACACTGGTGTCCCATTCAGAAGGGGCCCTTTGAATGACCAGCCTTAGCTCCTCCAACTTTAAGAGCTGGCTCTACACCCAAGCCTGGGTTTGTTGACCTTGGCAGTGAACCTCAGATAACCTTTGGGTAGCACTTTACAGAGCACTTTTTCATCTCCATTATCTTTTTGGCAGGCTTTCTTAAACAGTAATACTGTTGAAATTGAGTCTGAAAATACCATGGCTGTTAGCCTCCAAAAGTATTTCTTTTTTGGAATTTTCACAGTGGCTACTGTGGAAAGAGGACTAGTCCCCTTGGAGGCTAGACATTTGGGTTCTGGCCCCAGGTCAGTGGTTGACTGGGTTTAACTAGATGGTCTCGGGGGGCCATCTGGCCTAACCTCGTAGGTTCATTGAGGGCACTGATGAAGTACTACTCCCCGATCTCATAGGCAGTAAGGGATAAAGAAAGGAGTTTCCTAGGGAAGTCAAGGGGTGTGTGTACGTGTGTAGGAGAGTTAACAGTTAAGAACATCATTCTCAAGTGACCATTTTTAAGCAAGCTCTGAAGATGGCTCAGTCCCACCATTAAGGGCACGTTTCTTCTTTTTCAGTCATCCACTGAGCACCTGCTAGGTGCCAGGCACTGCTGGATGCTAAAAATAAATGATTTAGATGGCATTTTCAAGCTAAAGCCCTGTTTGTGGTATAGTAATTGTGTGACAACCTCTTACATGTTTAAATGCTATACTTTCCAGGTCATACTTAAACACTACTGACACCATCTCATCCAGACTATGTTGACCAGAAGGTGGGGAGGCTGGGGCATTTATCCTCCAACTCCTGCCCCTGTTGGTTGAAGGTTATCCCCAGAGATTTTAACTCTTCAATATATATCCTATCAGGAAGAGAAGAGAGTAGACGCAGATAATCAGTGTGCTAGGAACTGTTTTCAGATGCAGTTAGCTCAGGGGGTTGAGGGTACCTGGAGCTGGCATCAGTGATGTCTGACACCTACCTTTAACAATTAGCCAGACTCTCCTGGATGACCTGTTTCCTAGAGTGAAACAAGGGTGAGTCTGTGCTTTCATCATTGAGTTATCATGTACCAATCACCAATGATGTGTAAGACACTGTAATAGACACTTTGCAGGTGGAGATAAGGGAGTCATAATGAAGCCCACCCTCTCTCCTTCAGCACCCAACAATCCAGTGGGGGAAACATTTCTCCAGGTGAAACTAGAATGCAAGGTACAACATACTGAGTATTACTCAACCAATAAATAGTGCCTAGTCTATGCCAGGTACTGCTCTAGGATTAGTGGAGGGAAATAAATCTGCTCTCAAGGATCTTACATCTGGGCAAGGGAGGAAAAAAACATGATAGAATTTGTTAGGTATTAAGTACTGTGGGGTCAGGGAAGGGAAATGGTGAGTAGTGGGAGTGGAGGGTTGCAATTTTAAGTAGGGAGGTCAGGGAAGGTCTCAGTTGAGCAAAGACCCAGAAAAGTAGCTGCCAGGTGGCTATTGGAAGGAAAAGCCTTCCCTGCAGGGGGAAGAGCCAGTGCAAGACCCTGAAGCTTTGAACATGCTTGGAATATTTATGGAATAACAAGGACTGTGAAACTGGATCCAAGAGTCAGACGGAATATGGTTAAAAGAAAAGTAACGGGTTGTATCATCTGGGGCCGTGTAGGCTTTTTAAGGACTCTGGCGTTTACTCTGTTTATGTTTAGCTGTTAGAGTTTTTTGAGCTAAGAGGTGACATCATCTGATGTGTATTTTGAAAGATCACTCTGACTGCTAAGTTGAATATAGACTGTAGGGAACAAGGAAAGAAGGAAGAACACCAAGTCATAGGAGGCTGCGGTAATCCAGGTGGGGTGAGATGGTGGCATGGGCCAGGGCATAAGGAAAACATATATTAATATATTTGTAAGATAGAGCCAATAGGCTTTGGACTTGTAAGGTGAGAAACGAAAGAGAGGTCAATTATGGCTCCAAGGTTTGTGGCCTGAGCCCAAGGAAGGTTGATGTTGCCATTTACCAAGAGGGAGAAGACTGAGGAGGAACAATCTGGGGACAGGTGGGGGAAGAACAGGCATTCTTTAGGGGGCATATTAACTTTCAGGTGACTTTGAGAAATCCAGATGGGAACACATTGGGTTATACGAGTCTGGAGTTCAGGGGAGAGATCCAGGCTGGAGATAGCAATTAGGAGTTGTCAGTGTGCAAGAGAGTATCTAAAGCTAAAACTGGATGAAATCACTAAGGGAGTAAGTATAAACAGAAGAAAAGTTCCAAGGACTGAACCCTTGGACACTCCAAGATTAAGAGGCTGGAGAGATAAAGAAGAACCTGCAAAGGAGGCTGAAAAAGAGTGGCCAGTGAAATAGGGGAAAACCGGGAGGGTGTCTCCAGGAGGAAGGAGAGAGCGACAGTGGCCGATGCTTCTGATATGTCCAGTACGGTGAGGACTGTGGCTGGATTAGCAATGTGGAGGCCATGTATGACTTGCAGACGCCATTTCCAGAGTGGCAGAAGCAATAGAACTGATCAATACTACTAGAATCCAAAGGTGGTTTGAATGTACCCTCAGCTGGGGACAGGGATCAGAGAAGTTTCCATGGATTTCAAAATCCTGGATTTGAGTTCTCCTCAGCCTCTCTCACTAGCCCTTCTACTCTCAGACCTTCAAAGGCTGAAAAAGGCCTAGGAACCCTGCCAGGTAGCCGGACTGGAAGATACACGGTGGGAAAGAGGATCTGAGGATAAAGGAAGAAGGATCAAGATCCTGTTATCACTACCTTTCCCATCCCCTTGGGGCTCTGTTTATTCTCATTTTGTGCTCTTAAAATAAATTTCTATTTTTGAAATGTTAAGTGTTTTTAAATAACTTTTTTCATATTACACAATTAGCATATGTTCTTTGTAGAAAACCAGAAAAAAATCATAGCCCAAATTAAAAACTATTCTGAAAACTCAACCTAGAGATCACAGCTAACACTTTACATCTTCCCAGATGGCTTTTCTCTATACTGTATTTTAAATATTAAAAATGGTCATGCTATACACTTTACAAAGTCTTTAAACTTGTTTTAAGCATTGTATTTTGAACATCTTTCCACATCAAGAAAAACTCTTTTACACCATTTTTAATGACAGCATGCCATTCCATAGTACATATGTAACATCATATATTTAAGCAGTCCCCTTTGCTGGAGATAAAGGGACCACAAATATGATATGGCCATGCCCACCAAACCAAGTAATCTACACTCCACCCAGCCCACAATCAAACAAATGACAAATAATAATTTGGGTCTTTTCTATTGTTGTAATTAGTAACCAACTCCTATTAATTTTACCTTCTAAATGTCTCTAAAATGCATCTCCATCATCAGTACCATAAATCTCCCAATATCTCTCACCTGGACTGTTGTAGTCACCACCTAATAGGTCTCACCACATCTACTCTTGCCCCACCCCCGCCCCTTCTGCATGATGTAGTCAGAGTGATTTGTTTTAAGTGCAAGTTACTCCCCTGCATGAGACTTTCCAGTGATACCCACTGGAGTGGCTAAAATTAAAAAGACCAGCAACACCAAATGCTGGCAAGTACACAATGCAGGCAGGAGTGTTAAATGGTACAACCAACTTTGGAAAACTATTTGGCAGTTTATTACAAAGGTAAACATACATCTACTCTATGATGCAACAATTCCAATTCTAAGTATTTGCCAAAAAGATATATAAACATGTGTTACAAAAAGACGTATGCAAGGACATTTATAGAAGCTTTATTTACAACAGCCAATCAAAACAACCCAAATGCCCATCAACCAGAGAACAAATAAACAAGTCATGATATCCATACAACAGAATACTACTCAGCAATAAAAGAAAATGAACTACAGATACACATAGCAGTATGGATGAATCTCAAAAACATTATGTTAAACTAAATAATAACACAAAAGAATACATACTGTGTGATTCTATAATATATGAAAGTCTAGAATAGCCAAAACTAACCTATGGTGATAGAAAGCAGTAGCAAGGGATGGGTGGACAGGTATTGGCTGGAAAGGGGTAGAGGGAACATGCTGGGGTGATCGATAGAAATTGTCTATATCTTGGTTTGGGTGACTGTTATATGTATATGTTTGTTAACATTCATTGAACTCAACACCTGAAGTCTGTGCATTTTATTTTATGTTAATTATTCCTCTGAAAATATTTGTGGTCATTGTTTGAGATAAAACCAAAATCCTGAACTTGGCCTTTCCAAGCCAATACCTCTTCAGCCTCACCATGCACCGTCCTCTCCCCTATAATATATGTTCCACCGCCCCTCTCCTTCTTCCAGTGTCTCAACCATGTCTTGATCCCTCCTGTCCCAGCCTTGACACGAACTATTCCCTGGAGCTGAAATGTTATACCGCCCCTGAATCCATCCCTGGCCTCCAAGCAGCTTACCCTCCACCCATTCTTTACTCTCATTTCTAAGAGCACCCCAGGGAAAACAATCAGTTTATCTTTCAAATAAATGAATCATTTCATTTTCCAAGGCTTCCTAGATTTGCTCTCATTCCCCTCCAACACCATTTTAATACTCGTTCAGTGCTTGCTATCTATTTTTTATAGAACTTCTCACAATTTTTAACCTTTCATTTGCAAGATTAGTTATTTAGCCTCCCCCAATAGACGGTACATTTTACGAAGGCAAGACCATACCTAACTGCTTTATGTACGATAAAGAGTAGGTGATTAAAAAATATGTATTGACTGACTGACTGCAGTTATGAGCATCTTTGTTCACTTACGACTTCCAGGATAACTTCCTAGAAGATATATGATTTGGTCAAAAGGGAGGCAAATTTTAAAGCTATTTATATAGACTGCAAAAAAGCCTTCCAGAAAGATTGCGAGGATTTGAACCTTTACTAGTATCCTGCAACTTCTTTCACCTAGGATCTTACAACCTTTGTCTACATTGGGCATTATTTGTTTGTACCCCTCTGTTTACCATTCATTCTTTCTTATCTTTATTCAAATAATATTTATTGAGCATTTATTATGTACCGCATTCTGAGCCAGATTTTGAAGATGAAATGATGAATTAGATCAGTAGTTTTCACATTTTTTCTTTACATTCTCTCTAAAAGAATTTTGAAAATCTAGGTATCCTTTAGCACTATTTTAAGTTGACCCTTAATAATTTCCACTGTATTGTAAAAATAATTTCCCATTTATTATAAATTCTGACATTTAAAAATATTATCACGATTTAGTTACTAAAAATGCAAAATTAGCTGGGCATGGTGGCAAGCACCTGTAATCCCAGCTACTCAGGAGGCAAGGCTGGAGAATTGCTTGAACCCGGGATGTGTAGGTTGCAGTGAGCTGAGATTGTGCCATTGCATTCCAGCCTGGGCGACAAGAGAGAAACTCCATCCCAGAAAAAAACCTTTTTTTTTACTCTATCATACTTGTATACAACAAATTATTTTAGATAATTTCCTTTGACAATAAAGCTATATATGTTAAAAATTATTCTGTATTTAGTGATCACAAGTATTAGTTCACAATTGATCAAAAAACATAAATACATCACCAAATCTGATATATACTTATTAAACATAAAAAGTAAAAATCTGTCTGAATTGAATCTCTGAATGAGCTAGACAGGAGTGTTATTGTTTTTTTCCACTAGTTCACTGCAAGAATGAGATGGGTTTAGCATCAATTCTATTCTTATTTTTCCATTTTAAGTCTAATAAATATCATGTGGCAGAGAGTGCTACCTGTACACCAAAATCATTTTTCTTCTCTTTCAGTAATGAGATTGTTAGGTAAATACGTGGGTGGCCTATATTTCCCAGCATTCCTTGCAGTGTGGCTGTGCCCATTATCTATATATATTGCCTCTCAGCTCAAATTCACCCTTGTCTGTTTCCTCTGTAAAGTTGATCTGGGCCCTTTAAACATTTTTCCTTTGGTGGCTGGCACTGAAGCTTTGGGGTGCTAGAGTGATACTGAAAGAGAAAAGCATTTTACTTCCTAGTTCCCGTGTGCAGCCTCCTCCAAGGATCAAAGCTTCTCCAGTGCCCAGCTACTGCCGTGCACAGTAGTCAGCAGCACCTAGCAGCCTGCAGCTTCCCTTGGCCCCCACCCTTCCAGTCAGTTTTGTAGCAGAGTGGGTTGAGCAGCTTTCCCTGGCACCCAATAGGGTAGATTTCCAGCAAGTGCAATCAGCAAGGCACTTCTCTACCCTTCGGTGAACAACAGCCATGCCCTGCTGTGCAGTAAAGGATTAACTCAGTTCACATTGTCCAAGCCCTATACCTTCAAAAAAAATGGAAAAAAGAAAAGTATTGGAATATCCTGCCTGATAAGAGTGTCTTTGTTTATCTAGGACCTTAGGCCATGCCAGGTAGTCTACGCTAATGGTGTGATTTATGGTGGGGGTCTTGGTATCAACTGGCCTCTGGGGGAGCTGAAGACTTGAATATCTAAGGTCAGCTGTGAGCACAATCAGCCATGCCTATGTGATCAACTCCCAGTACAAATCCTGGACACCAAGGCTTGGGTGAGCTTCCCTAGCTGGCAATACTTTATGAGTGTTTTCACACATCATTGCTGAAAGAATTAAGTACCGTCCATATGACTCCACTGAGAAAAGACAACTGGAAGCTTGCATCTGGTCTGTCCCAGCCTCTGCCCTATGTGCCTTTTCTTTTTGCTGATTTTAACTCTCTTTTCATTATGACAAACCATAACCCTGAGTATAAAAGCTTTTTTGAATTCTGAGTCCTCACATATCACTGAACCTAAGGATAATATTGGGGCCCTCAAATACACCTCTTCAATGAAATACGAATCTCAGCCCTGATGAAAGAGAAGGAGGTGGAGGTGCTCTTTCTCAGCTTTAGAGACAGTATCCACTTTTTATAAATGTTATCCCTTTACTTCTGAACTGCCAATCCCTTGTGACTCCAATCCCCTCTTACAGTTAATAATTCTTCCTATTAAACTTCCCCTATTCAAATTACTATATGGTTTCTCTCTGCTGATTGGACCCAGATGGATACAATCTAATTAAAGGTAAGCAGAAATAAAACATGCTCTTTCTGGGCTAGGACTATTAAGAGAGCAGGTGCTCCTCTGTGCATTCTTCTAGTTGGGTGTAGATGATGGCAAGACCCTTGGGGGATGGTGGAGCCACAGATAGAAGAAACCTGGGTGTCCGATTCACCACATGCAGGAGAACACTTGCCAATTAGGAAATAAACTTTATGTTTGAACCATGTTTGGGTCTATTTGTAACAGCAGTTTAACCTACTCTAATACTCCTTGTTCACTTAAATAAGCACTTAGGAATAGAAGGAGTTGTGTGTGAGAGTTTTGGATGGAAATGCCACTCCATTCTTGAAAGTCTTTCCAACTTTCAACAAGTTTACTTGTTAAAATTCACATATTCTTTCATCAAAAATTATTTGTAATGATTTATCAATTGACAACTCTATTAGGTCCCCCTTTAATTTTATTGAAAATAAAAGATTGAAAACAATTTAACTTGTAAAAGGATTTGTTACCAGTTATTACAATCTAATCATTTTCTCAATGACTTAGTACACCAGAAAGCCTTTACTAAAACTTAGCTACCAGATGACTCCACACAGTGGCTCTCAAAGTGTGAATTCCAGACAAGCAGCATCGGCATCCCCTGGCAGATTGTTAGAAATGCAAATTCTTGGCTTGGCGTGGTGGCTCATGCATGTAATCCCAGCACTTTGGGAGGCCAAGGCAGGTGGATGACAAGGTCAGGAGATCAAGACCCCGTGACCTCTTTTCGTGGAGACGGGGTTTCACCCTTCTCTACTAAAAATACAAAAATTAGCTGGGTGTGGTTGTGTGTGCCTGTAATCCCAGCTACTCAGAAGGCTGACGCAGGAAAATCCCTTGAGCCTGGGAGGAAGAGGTTGTAGTAAGCCAAGATCGCGCCATTGCACTCCAGCCTGGACAACAGAGCAAGACTCCGTCTCAAAAAAAAAGAAAAAAGAAAAAATAATGCAGATTCTCAGAACCCACCCCAGACCTACTGAATCAGAAACTCTGGGGGTGGGACCTGGCAATCGGTGTTTTGCCAACATGCCTTTTAGGTGATTCTAGTGCCTGCTCGTCTGTGAAACACTGCTGTGTGTTACACCCGCTATTCTTTCACCTGGATTCCAATTTAATAGGGCTAGGTTCCAAAAAGGTTCAAATATTGAAATATTAATTTTAGCCTACCTTTGCCATTTTGTATTAGTCATCCATTAGTTCACAATATTACTAATTAGTATCCTTTAGTGCTAATATTACTAGTGGCTTAAAACAACATACATTTCTGTAGGTCAGGAGTCCAGACATGACTTGGCTGAGTCCCCTCCTTCAGGGTCTCAGGAGGCTGCAGTCAAGGTGTTGGCTGGGACAGCAGTCTCCTCTGAGGCATGGCTGGGAGTGGATTCATCTAAGTTCACATGGCTGTTGGCAGTATTCAGTTCTTTGCTGGCTGTCAGCTGGAGGGCATCCTCAGCTCCTTGCCACGTGGGTCTTCACAGTATGGCCACGCTTTTTCAAAGCCAGCAAGGGAGTCTCTCCTAACAAAACTGGCATCACAATCTTATATCACATTATCACATTCATTCCATCATTCTTGCTGTGTTCCCTTGGTTAGAAGCAAGTCCAAGGTCCCATCCACACTCAAAGGGAGGGGATTACACAAAGGCAAGAATACCAGGAAGCAAGGATTATGGGAGCCAGTTTAGAATCCTTCTGCCATATCACCCAATATTTTTTATTTAAATGCTTTTGTTTTATTGCATCCTTTATTTTATCAAAACTTCAGAGATTCCATTTAGATCGTTCAGTAATAAGCATTCTGAAAAATGTTTACTAGAACATTTTTGGCAAAGTTGGGCCTCATTATCAAACCAATCAGCCAGATCGGACTCTGACTTAATTTCTGCCAGAAAGAGTCTGATGTCATTTTTCAATTCAAATAAATGTGTTGGCTGGGTGTGGGGGCTCATGCCTGCAATTCTAACACTTTGGGAGGCCAAGGCAGAGGGATCGCTTGAGCCCAGGAGTTCAAGACCAGCCTGGGCAATATGGCAAAACCCTCTTCTACAAAAAATACAAATTATCTGGGTGTCGTGGCATGTGCCCATAGTCCCAGCTAGTTTGAAGGCTGAGGTGGGAGGATCGCTTGAGCCTAGGAGGTGTAGGCTGCAGTGAGTCATGATTGCGCCACTGCACTCCAGCCTGGGTGACAGAGTAAGACGTGTCTCAAAAAAAAAATGTGTTAAACACAAATTTTAAGGAATAATATTTTTAAAACTTAAAAAGAGGCATTTTGGAGCATATATTGTAAGAAATATTACTAGAGCAGCCAGGTCAAGATTAAATTGATGCAGATCTAATGTAAGTAGTGATATCCAAGTTACCTAAACAAGAAGATAAGTTCTGATTATTTTATAAATATCTAGTGTGATGTGTGGCTAAAATTATTAATTATTATTAATGTGATGAGTATTACAGAAGGCAAGGTACTCATTTAGTAAATGTGTATTCATGTAGGTATTGAATTCTGGTAGACAGCTTTTGGGGATAATGTAATTAGGTAATGCATTAAAAAGGCCAAAACAGCTCCATTAATTTCATTAGACCTTAAAATTAAATTTCCCATGTATTTAATGAAAAAGAAACCAATTGGTCTGGCAGCTAGCATATAATTTTATTTTTTGTTAACAGGAGGTATGAAACCTTATTATAAGCTGAAATAAGACGAGTATTGACTATAATTGTAATGCACATTTCATAATATGATTTGATAAAATAGGTTTTAACTGAATGACACACACCAAATTTGAAAGCACATGAGAGTTTTATATAGTATATATTTTGTGTGCCTTTATAAAGAATATTTTGTTTGCAAATTTGTTTTTGAAAAATTTCAAAATTATGAAAAGTACAAATAGTATGATGAACACATGTAAACACTTTACTTAAACTCATCTATCCTATTTATGCACTTTTTTTTTTTTTTTTTGAGACAGAGTCTCACTCTATCACCCGGGCTGGAGTGCAGTGGCGCCATCTTGGCTCACTGCAACCTCCACCTTCCAGGTTCAAGCAGTTCTCTGCCTCAGCCTCCTGAGTAGCTGGGATTACAGGCACCTGCCACCATGCGCGGCTAATTTTTTTTTTTTTTTTTTGTATTTTTAGTAGAGACGGTGTTTCACCATCTTGGCCAGACTGGTCTTGAGCTCCTGACCTTGTGATCCACTCGCCTCGGCCTCCCAAAGTGCTGGGATTACAGGCGTGAGCCACCACACCCAGCCCTATTTATACACTTTTTAATGAACTTCAGCTCCCAAACACAAGGACATTCTCTAGGCCCATTGTCTAGCAGAATGTCTCACAAGCTGAATTTGTTTGATATTTTCTCATGATTGGATTCAGGTTAAATATTTCTGGCAGGAATCCTACTTAAGTGTTATTGTGTATTTCCTCTCATCCCTCTGAGAGGCATATAATGTTGGCTTGCTCCAATATTACTGATGCTGAGTTTGATCACTTTGTTAAGGTAGTAATGCCAATTCTTTTAATTATAAAAGTGTATTTTTCCCTATGTGATTAATAATAACCCATTTCCCAACTAAATTTCACCCAATGGTCTTAGCACCCACTGATGATCTTCGTACCCAAAGAAAGCTACACATTGATGGTTGCCCGTTGTTGATTATCTGATATATCTTGGATCCAGGAAACTAAGTAGATACATTTAAAAGAATCAACATCCTTAATCTACATTGCTTCTGTTGTTAGAGGGGCTACGTCTTCCAGTTAGTGACAGTTCTTAGGGATGAGTGTTATGACCACCTGAAAAGAATTCCTTTCTCGTTTAGGTTCCTTAGAAGCAGAACCTGAGGCTGCGATTCTTACTCAAATGGCTTATTGGGAGGTGCTCTTGGGAGACAGAGAGTAAAGGCGGTACTCCAGCAAGGAGGAAAAGCGAAGCAAGAATGCTCTGGAACACAGTTAGTCTCCCTTGAAGACAAGAGGATTGGCCTTTTTGGACCTCATGGAATTCAGTCCCTAGCAGAGTTTGGGGGTGGCTGGAGGGCACAGCCTCCCCGGTGGGAGGGCTCCTGTTTCACCAAGAGCAATTCCCTGAAGAAGGGGGATAACTGGGAACCCTTACCAACCATTACTCACAGCAACATTCAAATTCAGAATGTTTTTAAGTGAGCTAACCAAAGACATCTGAAAAACAAATTCCTCTAGTAAATGACCCTTGTAATGGATAAATGGATCAATGGGACAGATTAGAGGGACAAATTCATATCAGAATTTTATAAATGATAAAAGCATTATTTCACATCAATGGATTATTTTAAGTCAAGGGTCTTTTGCTTGCAAGTAAAAAACTCTATCAACAGTTCCCATACTTTTTGGCATCAGGGGTTAGTATTGTGGAAGACAATTTTTCCACAGAAATGTGAAATTGTGGGGGCATGGATGGTTTCAGGATGAAACTGTTCCACCTCAGATCATCAGGCATTAGATTCTCATAAGGAGTGTGCAACCTAGATCCCTCAAATGCACAGTTCACAATAGGGTTAGAGCTTCTATGAGAATCGAATGCCATCGCTGATCTGACAGGAGGCGGAGCTCAGGTAGGAATTAGCTCACTTGCCTAAGGCTCGCCTCCTGCTGTGCGGCCCAGTTCCTAACAGGCCAGTGACCAGTACCAGTCTGCAGCCCGAGGGCTGGGGACCCCTGACATTACATAGATAGATAATTGATAGATAAATTGGCACACATTACCATTACATCCAGGGGCAGGACATAGTTGGATCCAGAGGCTCAAATAATTTTACCAGCACCTAGTCTCGTTTTATCACACAAGGCTCTGCTTTTCACTGTGTTGGCTTTATTCTTGGGATACACACGGTAGTGGCCTCTGGAAGCCCACACTTATACTTTTACAGCTTCAAGTCCAACAGGAAAAGACTATCTCTTCTGAAATAATCCCAATAAAGGTCTTAGAACTTAGTCTCCTTGACTCTGATTGGTTTAGCTTGGGTCATGCCCTATCCCTGTGGCCAGGGAGATGATACCAAGGTTGATTTACATACCCAAGCCTGGAGCAGGAACTATTGTTAGTTCCAAACAAACCACATATAATGAGAGGTGGTTCCCCAAGGGAAATAGAGGAGCTACTATTAAAAGAAGAGGCAAGGGATGCTGGGCAGGACGCAAAAACAACAGATGTCTCCTGTAACTAATTACTCGGTAAAGATGTTTAGATACCTGATAAGCCATTTGAAAAGACTGAGGTTTGGGAATGAGTAATGAAGGTGGGCACCTACTCATTCTTTACATCAAAATTAATTCCAGATGATTTAAAAGTTTTTAATGTAAAAAACAAAACCACGAAAGTACTGGAAGGAAGCATGACTGAATAACTTTAAAAAGCTGAGAGTAGAGAAAGCCTCTTTAAGCAAAACACAGAAACCGTAAAGGATAATATTGATAAAATTTTACCACATAAAATTTTAAAAGTATTTTTTTTTTTGAGATGGAGTCTAGCACTGTTGCCCAGGCTGGAGTGCAATGGCACCGTCTTGGCTCACTGCAACCTCTGCCGCCCAGGTTCAAACGATTCTCCT
Organism: Hylobates moloch; assembly: GCF_009828535.3. Taxonomy (NCBI): domain Eukaryota; kingdom Metazoa; phylum Chordata; class Mammalia; order Primates; family Hylobatidae; genus Hylobates; species Hylobates moloch. The sequence continues at coordinate 95,492,592 of NW_026652288.1, read as the reverse complement.
GCCTCAGCCTCCCAAGTAGCTAGGATTACAGGTGCCTGCCAGCACGCTCAGCTAATTTTTGTAGCCTTAGTAGAGATAGGGTTTCGCCATGTTGGTCAGTCTGGTCTTGAACTCCTGACCTCAGGTGACCTGCCCATCTCAGAGTACTAGGATTACAAGCGTGAGCCACCATTCCTGGCCTAAAAGCTTTTGTACATTAAAAAATACCATACCAACTTTGGGAGGCTGAGGCAGGTGGATCACAAGGTCAGGGGATTGAGACCACGGTGAAACCCCATCTCTACTAAAAAAAAAAAAAATACAAAAAATTAGCCGGGTGTGGTGGCGGGTGCCTGTAGTCCCAGCTACTCGAGAGGCTGAGGCAGGAGAATGGCGTGAACCCGGGAGGCAGAGCTTGCAGTGAGCCGAGATCGTGCCACTGCACTCCAACCTGGGTGACAGAGCAAGACTCCGTTCTAAAAAAAAAAAAAAATACCAAATGAGAAAAGAAAGATCTACAATAAAGATATAATAATTATGGAAATCTATACACCAAGTAATATAATAATAACCATTATATACTATAAGTTATACAAAATACAACAAGAAATAGAAACACATTAGTAAGAGACTAATTCACCTCCTTCAGTCCATGACAGGTGAAGTGGACAAACAAATAAGCAAGGCTAGGTAAGTTATTAGTAAGGAAGTTCTGATAGATGAAATTTCAATCCTGTACTGTGAAAATATAGACTACATTCCCCATACTCCAAGGGCTCATAAAACATTCATGAAACTTAACCAAATATTAGGTCACAGAAAAGCATTCTCAGACCAACATACAATTAAACCAGTAATAATAAGAAAATTAGAAAATAAAGAGACGCTTCTACCTTCAGAAAATAAAAAGAATATTAAAATTCTGTCTTAAACTCTTCTTGGGTTTAGGAAATAAAACAAATTGTAGTCTGTCTCGAAACAATCATAATAAAGACAACAACAACAAGGAACTAAAGCAGTGTACAGAGAAAATTTTATCTTTATACTAATAAAGAAGAAGGAAGAAAAACAAATTGTCTAACTCCAAACTCAGAAACAGAACAACAAAATTAACTAAAGTAGAAAGAAAAGCATGATTAATGCATTAGAAAGCAGAAAAATAGTAGAAATAAGAATAAACCAAGACAATGAATAAAGGAAAAAAATGAAATTTTTTTATTTCAGATAAAAATTTAGCTAACCTTAAGGCCAGGCACAGTGGTTCATGCCTGTAATCCCAGCACTTTGGGAGGCTGAGGCGGGTGGATCACCTGAGGTCAGGAGTTCGAGACCAGCCTGGCCAACATGGTGAAACCCCATCTCTACCAAAAATACAAAAATTGGCTGGGCATGGTGGCACGTGCCTGTAATCTAAGCTACTTAGGAGGCTGAGACAGGAGAATCGCTTGAACCCGGGAGGCAGAGGTTGCAGTGAGCTGAGACCAAACCATTGCACTCCAGCCTGGGCAGGAAGAGTGAAACTCCATCTCAAAAAAAAAAAAAAGAAAAAGAAAATTAGCTAACTTTATCAAGAAAAACAGGGCAGAACAGTGGCCCCTGCAAAGATGTCCCCACTCTCATCCCTGGAATCTGTGAGTACACTACCTTATGTGGCCAAGGGACTCTGTAGATGTGATTAAGATACCAGATCTTGAGACGGAGAGAGTATCCTGGATTATCCACGTGGGCTCAATCTAATCACGTGAGCCCTTAAAATTAGGGGATCTTTCCTGGCTGAGGTTAGAGAGATGTGATGTGAGAATTTGACTCGCCATGGCTGGCTTGAAGATGAAAAACAGAAGGCCATAAGCCAGGGAACACAGACGGCCTTTAGAAACTAGAAAAGGCAAGGAAAGATACTGTCCTAGAGCCTCCAGAAAGGAACACAGCACCGCCAACGCTTTGACTTTACCCTGGGGACACCTGGTTAGACTTCTGACCTAAGGCAATGTGAGATAATAAATGTGTATTGTTTAAGCTACTAAGAATAAGCCACAGCAATAGAAAATTAATACAAGGATTAACCTTACAAAATAAGAAATGACAAGGAAGAAGCAAACCTAGAATTAGAGAAAATAAAAAATCATTATGTTACTTTACTAACTCTATGCAAATAACTTTGAAAACCTGAATGCTAGCTGCATACCAGTTACCAGAATACAAACATACAAAAAAGAAAACCTGAATGAAATGGTTGAGTTTCTAGGAAAACACAATTCCCCCAAACCAATCCCAAAATAGGTAGAAAATAAAAATAAAGCAATTTCTATTTAAAAAAGAAAGTTAAAAAATTTATCAGAGGCCCCCCAAAAGCAGCAGGCTCAGACAATGTCACAGGGATTTTTTTAAAACCATAATTTCGAGATTTGATAATGCCAATGCCATTTAAATTGTTCCACAGCTTAGAAAAAAAGGTAACCCCACAAATATATTTTTATAAAGAGAATATAGCATTGATACTGATAAATAACAAAGATTTCACATATAAAAACTATAAATCAATCTAATTTATAAACATGGATGCAAACAATTCTAAAAAATCCTATTTTTTTAATCCTAATAAAAATAGACCTCAGCTGCATTAAAATACAGTAATAATAATAATAAACCAGGCATGGCAGTACATGACTGTAGTCCCAGCTACTCAGGATACTAAGGCTGAAGTATTGCTTGAGGTCAGGAGTTCAAGGCTGCAGTGCACTATAATTCTGCGTGTGAATAGCCACTGTACTCCAACATAGAGAGACTTCATCTTAAAAAAAAAAAAAAAAAAAAAGAGGCCAGGCATGGTGGTTCATACCTGTAATCCTAGCACTTTGGGAGGCTGAGGCAAGAGGATTGCTTGAGCCCAGGAATTCAAGACAAACCTGGACAACATAGCCAGACCCCATCCCTACATAAAGTAAAAATTTTGAAAAAAGAAACAAGAAAAAAAAAGTAATGACTTTGAAATTTAAGAATGCAGGGATGGTCCATATTAGCAATTCTATCAGTATAATCCATATTAATAGATCTAAAAGAAAAAAATGACCATTTTTATAACACTGAAAAGGCAGTTGACAAAATAAAAAGGGCATGTATATAAGTCATCAAAAAATGTAGAAGGAATTAGTAAGTCATAATAAAATAAAATATAATTCATTTATAATATAATATAATTCATTTATAATTCAACCATCACAATAATATAATTCATTCAAGCTAAGCATTATTAATCGACATTAGTAGGTGAAAAATTTGAGGACTAACAGGACATTTGCATAATCTCAGAGTACCTCCTTACAGATACTTATTAACTGCAATGGAAGCAATAGTAACTTCACAGTGGAAAAACCTGGCTAGCACCACAAAGTGATCACAATTAACATGACTGGTTGTCTTAGTTCAGGCTACTACAAAAAAAATGCCATTGACTGGGTAGCGTACAAACAACAGAAATTGATGTCTTACAGTTCTGGAGGCAGGAAGTCTGAGATCAGAATGCCAGCATGATCAGATTCTGGTGAGGACTATCTGCTGGGTTGAGATGGCCATCTCCTCCTTGTATTCTCATGTGATGGAAAGAAGATGAGAGAGCTCCCTGGGGTCTCTTTAATAAGGGCACTAATCCCATGCGTGAAGGCTCTACTCTCATGACCTAATCACCTCCTGAAGGCCCCACACACTGGGGGTTAGGGTTTCAACATATGAATTGGGGGGGAACAAAAACATTCAGTCTATAACACTAGTGGCAGGACAGATCAACATTACATGCTCCTGATATGACATTGACAGAAACAGCATCGCTTCTGTGGTGTTCCTGCCGAAGAAGCATAACTTTATTCTAATCATGAGGAAACATAAGACAAATTAAAATTGAGGAATTTTCTACAAAAAGAAAAAAGAAAAAACAGCCACTACTCGAAAAAAAAGTGTCAATGTCGGCCGGGCGCGGTGGCTCACGCCTGTAATCCCAGCACTTTGGGAGGCCAGGGCAGGCAGATCACAAGGTCAGGAGATCAAGACCATCCTGGTTAACACGGTGAAACCCATCTCTACTAAAAGTACAAAAAATTAGCCGGGTGCGATGGCGGGCGCCTGTAGTCCCAGCTACTCGGGAGGCTGAGGCAGGAGAATGGCGTGAACCCAGGAGGCGGAGCTTGCAGTGAGCCGAGATTGCACCACTGCACTCCAGCCTGGGTGACAGAGTGAGACTCCATCTCAAAAAAAAAAAAAAAAAGTCAATGTCATGAAACACAAATTAAAAAACTGAGGAACTGCTCCAGATCAAAAACAGCTAAGGAAATGTGACAACTGAAAGTAAAGCATGATCCCGAATGCTTCTTTGCTATAAAGAACATTATTGGAAAAAATGACAAGTCAGAAAGAAGGTCTGTAGACCGGATAATATTATATTAATGTTAGCTTCCTGATTTTAATCATTGTACTTATGTTTATAGGAAACACTGAAGTATTTAGGGATAAAGGTGAAATCTTTTTGCAACAGTCCAGGAAAAAATATACATATTTTTATATATTTATATTAAATACAATTTAATTATATTTATATTATATTAATGTATATTATAATTTATATTATAATTAATTAATTATATTAATATAATATAAATATATTTATATTAAACTATGTAGATATAGATAGGGGCCAGGCACAGTGGCTCACGCCTGTAATCCCAGCACTTTGGGAGGCCAAGGCGGGCGGATCACCTGATGTCAGGAGTTCGAGACCAGCCTGGCCAACATGGTGAAAACCTGTCTCTACTAAAAATATAAAAATTAGCTGGGCAATGGTGGCAGGTGCCTGTAATCCCAGCTACTCGGGAGGCTATAGCAAGAGAATCACTTGAATCCAGGAGGTGGAGGTTGCAGTGAGCCAACACTGTGCCACTGCACTCCAGACTGGGTGACAGAGCGAGACTCTGTCTCCAAAAAAAAAAAAAAAATGGGGAGAGAGACAGGTAGATGATTAAAGCAAATATGGTAGAATGTAAATGTTGGGGAAATCTGGGTGAAAGTTATGTGGGAATTCTTTGTACTAGTCTTGCAAATTTCTGTAAGTATGAAATTATGGAAAAATAAAAAATTAAAAAGAAAAAATAGCACATAATTTTTGAAACAGCTGCAATTGTAATGAGGAAAAGAGAGATATGTTGGTCAAAGGTTTTTGGTTTTGTTTCTTTAGTGAAAGAAGCTTGAATACCAATGGAACAATCCCCACTGGTAGAGGGGAGAGGGTGAGGAATGACAGGGGGCTGGGGGGAGGCTAGTCCACAAGAGTGAGAATGAGAACTAGAGTGAGAGAACAGACAGATGAGGAAGTACTTGCGTATCAGTCCATTTTCACACTGCTAATAAGACATACCAGAGACTGAATAATTCATAAAGGAAAGAGGTTTAATGGACTCACAGTTTCACATGGCTGGGGAGGCCTCACAATCATGGCAAGAGGCAGAGGAGGAGCAAAGGCATGTCTTACATGGCAGCAGGCAAAGAGAGCATGTGCAGGGGAACTGCCCTTTATAAAACCATCAGATCTCATGAGACTGATTCACCATCACAAGAACAGCACAATAAAAACCTGCCCCCATGATTCGATTACCTCCCACCAGGTCCCTCCCACAACACATGGGAATTATGGGAGCTACAGTTCAAGATTAAATTTCGGTGGGGACACTGTCAAACCATATCAATTTGTGACTATGAAAAACAACATATGTTCAATGTATAACATTTAGAAAATATAGAAAGGTGTACATAAAAGAACCCAAATCATCTATCATAACAAGACCTAACATGAAAGCTCACTGATAGAGGCATTTTGGGTGCAGGCAGGCCAGAAAGGGAGGCCTGGGGCACAGAGGCATGGAAGAGACCTCAGAGAGCCTCTGGATGTGCTCCCTCAGTCCATAGACCGGGAAGCTAATGATTAGAGACATGAAATCATTTTCTTTAGATCACAGAGCTGGTTAAGGGCAGACATTATTTTCTAACTCCTGATCCAATATTCTTTCCACTTTACAGGATGTATCACTGAAGTTCCCCGTGGTTGTCAACCAGGGGAAGTACTGTCCCCAAAAGCAATGACAGATGTGTAGGGGCCTTTTTAATAGCCTTAAGACAAGGGGCTGCAACTGTCATTTAGTAGATGAGAACCAGAGATGTTAAACTTGCAACAGTGATCCAGGAAGTCCTGCACAATGAAGATTATACTATCCGACATAACAACTGCACCTGTGTCAGAAACCTCACAGCAGCTGTGCCTAGAAATCAGGCTTCTAGGGTCACAGTCCAGCCCACCATAGTGAGCCACGGGACTGGGCAAGTCGCCAACTCATCTTATTCATCCTGAAAATGAGCTTTTTATTCCAGATGAGAACTCACATCCTCAGCCTCCGACTTGCCCAGATTCTGTCATCACAGTGCAGTTTTCCCCTCAGAGGAGGCCACGGTGGCCACAAGCTGACTCTGCCAATGACACATAGGTACAGGCAGAGTAAATCCACAAACTCTCCACTTTGTAACCTCCTTGGGCTAAGCTAGTTCACAGATTTACCAAGCTAAGCATCTAGCATCTTAGATGATAACTATGCTCTTGTTTGTAAGACTCTTTCTAGTTACAGAGCATTTCCACCTGCATTATTTCATTCAACACTCCCATTGGTCCTGTGAAGTAATTATACCTCCGATTTTATAAATAAGAGAAGCTAGACTCAGTACAAATGACCCAGATTACTGGGTCAGTAAGTGAAAGAGGAGCCGGGACGAGGTCCTGTCTTCTGAGGCCAAATGCAGAGCTCTTTCTAGGCTACCTCATTGCCTTTGGGGGAAATGCCAGTCTCAGACCTGCTTCCTTTAGCCCAGACTGGGCAATGATCTCTTCTCTTTTCCATCCTCCTTCCCTCGGGCCATTCTTTTCACTCAGATGAAAACTAACTAAAGAGCAAGCAAGGAGACCTCCAGCTTACTCTCGGCTTCCTTAGGAAACACCAACAACGGTTTGAAAGAGAGCGAGCTCTCTGTCATTAGGGGCGTTCAAGAAGACACTGGGTGACCATCTGGCCAAGATGTGGTAGAGGAGATTCCTGATTATTTTGCAAAACTAAAAAGATTTCCGAGGACCTTTCCAAATTTGAGAGCAGAGGACTGTGTGCTTAGGGAGACAGCATGTTTCGGAAGCTGACTGGGCAGAGGCCCAAGCTGAGGGAATAGAGACAAGTCTGGAGAAGGAAATAAAGAAAGAGAGAAGAAAAAATCTGAAAGTGATTGTGAAGATGAAAGCAGATTCTTCGCTTCCAAGAAAGAGACTTGGAGCATCAACAGGGATGAGGAGACAAACTGGGTTGATGCCTGGAGAGGAAGTTAGGGGAAATGTCAATGTTTCTCAAATAGCCTTGCCCAGAAAATGTGTCAACAAACACCCAGCCAAACTTCACCGAATACAACTCAGGCAACACAGCCGAGGAGCAGAGGAGGAGCAGTCTCTGGAGAGAGAAGCACTTGAATTGAGTTAAAAATACTTTAAATTCACAATCAATCAAAAATGCTAAAGGCCCAGAGAATATATTTGGACTGGACGTCTTCCATTTCCCTGAAATTTCCCTGAAAGTAGGTGGTGTGGGATTCTTTTTTGAGCATTATCTGAATCAACATTGGGGTTGGGGAGGACTAGCCTTGTAGTGAGAAATCACCTTTTAGCCAAGCACTATCCTGAATGCAATTCCAGAGGGAACTCTAGGGACTATTCCTAAAATGGAAACCAGGTCCAGAATGCATCTTTGCAGCCTGGCAGGCTGAAGGGATAAACAGATTCAGGTGAAAAAAAAGGATTCCTTTTTACAGTATCCTACGGGATGCCTTTTTTTTCCTGAAATCCTTTTGAAATCTCCTTCAACTCCTCTTTTCAACCATGGGTACAAAGACTTTAATAAGTTTCGAAAAAAATATTTCAAAATAACTCCTTTCTTACACATGTAAAACATTGAGAAAATATAGATGCACCAAGAGGAGGGAATACATATTCTCTGTTTCTCTACTACCCAAAAATAAGCATTTTGCTATGTCTACCACATTTAAAATTGTTTTAATTTTTGGTTTTGGCATGGTTCAAAATCAAAGTGGCATTAAAAAGATATTTCTTGAGAAGTATTGCCCCAACCCTTCCCCCTCCATCGTGTTTCCCACCCACTCCCACCTTCTCAGGTAAACTCTGATTGTTTTTACATCCTTCTAATGTTGTCTAATGCAAATACAAGTACAAACATAAATTCTTATTTTACCCGTCTTACTACAAAAGGTAGCATATCACATACATTGCATTCAGCTTTTTGATTTGACAATATAGTCTATTGCTTTTTATTTTCCATGTTTATGCAAACATTAGTTTTAACTGAAATGGGATCATACTTCTGTAACTTGCTTTTTTTTTTTACTTAAAAATTGTTTGTGGACCTCTTTGCATATTTTCAAATATTCTTCCACAGTATCATCTTCAAAAGCTGCAATGTCTGGAAAAAGCCCTGGAATATTGCTGTGAGTGTTTTCTGCCTCCCCCAGGATAATCTCTGAAATAGAAAAGAAGAATGTGCTGGCCCTTGGAGTTGAGAGGTCTGTGGATGACTTCCAGCTCAGCCAGTTACCAGATGTGAGAATTTAGGCAAGGCCGAATTTAGGCTCTGAGCCTCAGTTCCCAGTACTAACACTTCTCACTCATAGTAATGCCAGCTTCACCTCTAACCCAGGGCTGTAGTGAGAACTAAATGAGACAATGGTTAGGAAACCATCATTTAGGAACCAAACACTTTCAGTAAACACTTTTTCTCAAAATTTTTAGTTTTCTAAAAGCATTTTTCTTATTACACATTTAATGTATATGCGTTATAGAAAAATTAGGAAAAGTAATAAACCAAAAATAGAAAATCAAAATAATCCATAAATTTGCAAAAAATCCTTTCAGATAGTTCATATATATACGTATATGTGTGTGTATATATATATATTATACTTCTATGTGTGTGTATATATCTACATACACAATATATAATTTACAAAACTTGTTCATATTCTACCTTTTGGTTTTGTAACCTTTTACTCCCACTCAACAATATAAATACTCTTCCATATTCATAAATAAAATATTTATTGTTATTGGCTACATCAAATTCTGTTGTATTCGTGAACATACCATACTTTTTCTAACCAACCTGAAAATGTAAGTTCTTTTGAGGTTTTTATTGTTGTATGTAATGTTATGCTGCACGTCTTTATAGTCAAATATTCGCATACATTGAAGAAGTCAATTTAGAATGCGTGTTGCATGTTTTCTTTTATTCACTCAGCAAATGCGGTGGAGCACCTATGATTCTCCATGAGCTGTCTGGGTGCTAGAGTTACGAAGATGAATCTGGCACAGGAACTGTTAATCTAGGAAATAATACTAAATCGTTACTGTATTTTGGGTTCGCTGACCTCTCTAGGGTTCCTGATGTGCCCGGCGGGACTTTTCACAACCCTAAGCTGTATTCATAGAGCCTGACTTCATTTCCCAACTTGAAGTGACTCTTTCTCTGCCTGGCAAACTTCTACTCATTTGTCAAGACCCAATGCAAATATCTCCTGCTCTATGGCGCTTTCCCTGATACCCCAAAAGAGAGTAAGACTCTCCTAGAGAATTACATGGCCCCAGAGTACCTGTTACACTCCATTTGTAATTATCCATGTACTTTCCTATCTTATCTCTTCCTCTGCACTTTAAGTCTCTAGGAGTTGGTTCCTAGCTTCCAGTTTCCTGTCTTGCTTATTGTCTCCAGCCGTGCCCAGCGAGATGCCTAACACATAGCAGATGTTCTCGCTGAACACTTACTGAGTGAATCACCAGTACCACATGGTTAGTAAAATAATAAATACAACAACTGAAGTTACATTATTGGCAAAGAAGGGCTGTTAACAAAGGCCCGTGGTCAGCAGCCGGCTTAAGGGATGGCTCAGCTGTCCTGGCCCATGGGCTGGGTCAGCTTTTTTTCCATATCCCAATTTTGTCCCTCTCTCTCTTGACCATGACTGTTGAAGGCCTAGACTTCACTCCTTGGTGCCTTGGCTCACTTTAGGCAGCCAAGGGGCAGCAGAGGCCCAGCAGGGAAATATCTACGGCCTAAAACTTTTATACAGTTATAAAAGTTATACAGTTTAGGGCGGGCGCAGTGGCTCACGCCTGTAATCCCAGCACTTTGGGAGGCCGAGGCGGGCGGATCACGAGGTCAGGAGATCGAGACCATCCTGGCTAACACGGTGAAACCCCGTCTCTACTAAAAATACAAAAAATTAGCCGGGCGCTGTGGCGGGCGCCTGTAGTCCCAGCTACTCGGAGAGGCTGAGGCAGGAGAATGGCGTGAACCTGGGAGGCGGAGCCTGCAGTGAGCCGAGATCGCGCCACTGCACTCCAGCCTGGGCAAAAGAGCGAGACTCCGCCTCAAAAAAAAAAAAAAAAGTTATACAGTTTATACAGTTATACAGTTATAACTGTATAAAAGTTTTAGGCCTCTTGCAACAAACATCCAAGTCTTAGGCACAAAGGAAAGGTCTCTTTTATTTATTTATTTATTATTTTTGTGTGTGTATGTGACGGAGTCACTCTATTGCCCAGGCAGTGCAGTGGTGCGATCTCGGCTCACCGCAACCTCCGCCTCCCGAGTTCAAGCGATTCTCCTGCCTCAGCCTCCTGAGTAGCTGGGATTACAGGTGCTCGCCACAATATCTGACTAAGTTTTTGTATTTTTAGTAGAGACAGGGTTTCACCATATTGGCCAGGCTGATCTCGAACTCCTGACCTCAGGTGAGCCACCTGCCTTGACCTCCCAAAGTGCTGGGATTACAGGCATGAGCCACCGAGCCTGGCCAGAAAGGTCTCTTTTAAAGGAACATATATATGGCTGGGTGCAGTGTCTCATGCCTGTAATCCCAGCACTTTGAGAGGCCAAGGCAAGCAGATCACCTGATGTCAGGAGTTCGAGACCAGCCTGGCCAACATGGTGAAACCCCGTCTCTACTAAAAATACAAAAAATTAGCCAGGCGTGGTGGCGGGCAACTGTAATCCCACCTACTCAAGAGGCTGAGGCAGGAGAATCACTTGAACCCGGGAGACGGAGGTTGCAGTGAGCAGAGATTGCGCCACTGCACTCCAGCCTGGGCAACAAGAGCGAGACTCTGTCTCAAAAATAAACAAATGAAAATATATACAAAATAATGAATACCAAATTTGGTATTAAAATGTTTATTTCGGCCGGGTGCAGTGGCTCACGCCTGTAATCCCAACACTTTGGGAGGCTGAGGCAGGCAGATCACGAGGTCAGGAATTCGAGACCAGCCTGGCCAGGATGGTGAAATCCAGTATCTACTAAAATACAGAAATTAGCTTGGCATGGTGGCATGTGCGTGTAATCCTAGCTACTCAGGAGGCTGAGGCAGGAGAATCGCTTGAACCAGGAGGCGGAGGTTGCAGTGAGCCGAGATCATGCCACTGCACTCCATCCTGGCAACAGAGAGAGACTCCATCTCAAAAAAAAAAAAAAAAAGTTTACTTCAACCAAGAAATCAAAACAACTTACAAATCTTTAAAGCTGGCCCATATCACAAGACCCTATCTGACACACCATTCTAATTTTTTTTTAACTTTTCAGCTATTCTGAGGGAAAAAATACAACATTAATCTGAAATTAAGGAGTACAAAAGAACAACACAAATAAATGGCTGCAATCTGGGGTAGGAAATAAACACGAGACTGTAGCATCCTGTAGTGCCAGAAAGTAAGGAAATGCTAAAAAATAAGTAAATTTTTAAAAATTGGTGGTCATATTTCAAAGGAACAAGAACTAAGTGAAAGAACTCCCAATGGCCAAAGCTGGAACAACTTAAGAAACAAAATTAACAAGTACAGGAATATCTCATCGTATTGTACCTCACTTTATTTTTTTTAACTTTTAAGTTCAGGAGTACATGTGCAGGATGTGCAGGTTTGTTATACAGGTAAATGTGTGTCACAGGGGTTTGTAGTACCTATTATTTCATCATCCAGGCAATAAGCCTAGTACCCATTAGTTATTTTTCCTGATCCTCTCCCTCCTCCCACCTTTTGCACTCCAGTGGGCCCAGTGTGTGTTGTTCCCCTCTATGTGTCCATGTGTTTTATCATTTAGCTCCCACCTATAAATGAGAACATGCAGTATTTGCTTTTCTGTTCCACGTTAGTTTGCTAAGGATAATGGCCTCCAGCTCCATCCATGTGCCCACAAAGGACATGATCTCATTCTTTTTATGGATGCATAGTATTCCAGGGTGTATATGTACCACATTTTCTTTATCCAGTCTATCATTGATGGGTATATTGATTGATTCTGTGTCTTTGCTATTGTGAATAGTGCTGCAATGAAAATATGTGTGCATATGTCTTTATGGTAGAACGATTTATATTCCTTTGGGTGTTTACCCAATAATGAAATTACGGGGTGGAATGTATTTCTGTCTCCAGTCTTTGAGGAATTGCCACACTGTCTTCCACAATGGTTTAATTTACACTCCTACCAACAGTGTAAAACTGTTCCTTTTTCTCCACAACCTCACCAGCATCTTTTTTTTTTTTACTTTTTCATAATAGCCATTCTGGCTGGTGTGAGACAGTATCTCATTGTGGTTTTAATTTGCATTTCTCTAATGATCAGTGATGTTGAGTTTTTTCTCAGATGTTTGTTGGGCACACGTATGTCTTCTTCTGAGAAGTGTCTGTTCATGTTCTCTGCCCACTTTTTAATGGGGTTGTTTTTTTCTTACAAATTTGTTTAACTTCCTTATAGATGGTGGATTTTAGACCTTTCTCAGATGCATAGTTTGCAAAAATTTTCTTCTATTCTGTAGGTTGTCTGTTTACTCTGTTGCTAGTTTCTTACGCTGCCCAGAAGCTCTTTAGTTTAATTAGATCCCATTTGTCAATTTTTGCTTTTGTTGCAGTTGCTTTTGGCACCTTTCTCATGAAATCTTTGCCCGTGCCTAGCTCCTAAATGGTATGGTGTTGCCTAGGTTTTCTTCTAGGGTTTTATAGTTTTGGGTTTTACATTTAAGTCTTTAAATCATCTTGAATTCATTTTTTTTTTTGGATGGTTTTGCCATTTATTGAGTTTTGGAAGAAAAGAAAAGCAATACATTTGGAGGAAAGTAAATCCAGCTTTGAACACAGCAAGCTTAAATTATCTGTAAATCATCCAAGTAGAAATAAACATTCTGATTGTTATCTAATCTGGAGCTCAGAGATGAGGCCTGTGCTAGAGATATAAATTGGAGGGACAAAAGCATATAAGCGGCCTTTAAAGACGAGACTAGAGAGATTACCTAGAGAGAGAGTATGTGTAAAAAGGGAAGAAAAAGTGGCCAGGACCCTTACTAAGGCTCTTTCTACTCTACCACACTGCATTTTTTTTATTAATTTTTTTTGCACACAAAACAATAAACATTTTCTAAAAGTACATACAAACAAAAAGATGCATATCAAACATATTAGGAAGGTTGCACATGGGAAGACGGGGAATAGAAATGGGGGGTGGGAATTAAAGAAAATAAATGAGAGAGGGACTTTGTATGGATCAATGATAATAACTCAATCCTCTATTTGACAAAGAAGAAGGAGAAGGAAGAGGAAGAGAAAGAAAGTGGGATAAAGGATCAGAAAGGGAGGAAAATAGAAAAAATTAGAGTATGACTCCAGGGTAGACCTGTTTTGTTGTTGCTGGGTTGGTTGGTTGGTTGGTTTGTTGTATTTTTCATATGTTTCGCCATGTTGGCCAGGCTGTCTCGAACTCCTAGCCTCAAGTGATCAACCCGCCTCGGCCTCCCAGAGTGCTGGGACTACAGGCGTGAGCCACCACGTCCAGCCCCTACATTGCTTCTGGCCTTGTGGTAGACCTCCCAGACGGGGCGGCCGGGCAGAGACGCTCCTCACTTCCTAGACGGGGTGGCGGCCGGGCAGAGGGGCTCCTCACTTCCCAGATGGGGTGGCCGGGCAGAGGCGCTCCTCACTTCCCAGAAGGGGCGGCCAGGCAGAAGCGCTCCTCACTTCCCAGACGAGGCGGCCGGGCAGAGGCGCTCCTCACTTCCCAGACAGGGCGGCCGGGCAGAGGCGCTCCTCACTTATTCTGAGATGGGGTGGCTGGGCAGAGGCGCTCCTCACATCCCAGACGATGGGTGGCCGGGCAGAGGTGCTCCTCACATCCCAGACGGGGCCGCCGGGCAGAGACGTTCCTCACTTCCTAGACGGGGCGGCCGGGCAGAGACGCTCCTCACTTCCCAGACGGGGTGGCCGGGCAGAGACGCTCCTCACTTCTTCCCAGACCGGGCGGCCGGGCAGAGGCGCTCCTCACTTCCCAGTGGCTGCCGGGCAGAGGCGCTCCTCACATCCCAGACGATGGGTGGCCAGGCAGAGACGCTCCTCACTTCCCAGACGGGGCGGCCAGGCAGAGACGTTCCTCACTTCCTAGACGGGGTGGCGGCTGGGCAGAGGCGCTCCTCACCTCCCAGACGGGGCGGCCGGGAAGAGGAGCTCCTCACAACCCAGACGATGGGCGGCCAGGCAGAGACGCTCCCCACCTCCCAGACGGGGCGGCGGCCCGGCAGAGGCTGCAATCCCAGCACCCTGGGAGGCCAAGGCAGGCGGCTGGGAGGCGGAGGCTGCAGCGAGCCAAGACCACGCCACCGCACTCCAGCCCGGGCTACACCGAGCACCGAGTGAGCGAGCCTCCTTCTGCAGTCCCAGCACCTTGGGAGGCCGAGGCGGGCAGACCACTCGAGGTCAGGAGCTGGAGACCAGCCTGGCCGACACGGCGAAACCGCGCCTCCAGCCAAAGGAGAAAAACCAGGGAGGGGTGGTGGCGCGCGCCGGTAATCCCAGGCAGCCCGCAGGCCAGGGCAGGAGAATCACGGGAGCCAGAGGCAGGGAGTCTGCAGCGAGCCGAGTGTACTCCAGCCTGGGCCACAGAGGGAAGAAAAGAAAGAAGAAAGCAAGGAGGAAGGAAGGAAGGAAGGAAGGAAAGAAGAGGAGAAGAAGAAGAAAGAAGAAGAAGAGGAGGGGGAGGAGGGAGGGAGGGAATTAAGTAAGTTTGGTTGAATTGATTTTTGTATATGGTGTAAGGAATGGATCCAGTTTCAATCTTATGCATATGGGTCGCTAGTTATCCCATGCGCTTCACTTTATGGTGCTTCACAGACATTGTGTATGTGTGTGTGTGTTTTGTTTTTTGTTTTGTTTTGTTTTTTACAAATTGAAGGGTTGTGACAAACCTGCATCAAACAAGTCTATTGGTGCCATTTTTCTAACAGCATTTGCTCACTTGGTGTCTCTGTGTTGCATTTTGGTGATTCTCACAATATTTTAATACTCAATTCTTTTTCATTATTTTTATATCTGTTACAGTGTTGCGTGATCAGTGATTTTTTTTTAGATGGAGTCTCACTCTGTTGCCCAGGCTGGAGTGCAATGGTGCAATCTCGGCTCACTGCAACATCTGCCTCCTAGGTTCAAGTGATTCTCCTGCTTCAGCCTCCCCAGTAGCTGAGACTACAGGTGCCCACCACTATGCCTGGCTATTTATGTATTTTTAGTAGAGACGGGGTTTCGCCATGTTGATCAGGCAGGTCTAGAGCTCCTGACCTCAGGTGATCCACCCGCCTCAGCCTCCCAAAGTGCCGGGATTACAGGCTTGAGCCACCGTGCCCGGCCACGTGATCAGTGATTTTTGATGCTACTATTTTGGGACATCATAGGGCAAACTTAATCAATAAACGTTGTGTGCATTCTTACTGCTCCACCAGCTTGTTGTTCCCTATCTCTCTCTCTCTCTCTCTCTCTCTCCTCCTTATTCCCTAAGACACAACAATATTGAAATTAAGCCGATTAAAAACCCTACGATGGCCTCTGAGTGTTGAAGTGAAAGGAAGAGTCGCACATGTCTCACTTTAAATCGAAGGCTAGAAATAAGCAAATTTAGTGAGGAAGGCATATTGAAAGGCAAGATAGACCAAAAGCTCTTGCACCAAACAGTTAGCTAAGTCACAAACGCAAACGAAAAGTTCTTGAAGGAAATTAAAAGTGCTCCTCCAGAGAACACGTGAATGGTAAGAAAGCAAAACAGCCTTTTTGCTGATATGGACAAAGTTTGAATGGTCTGGTTAGAAAATCAAAACCAGTCACAACATTCCCTTAAGCCAAAGTCTAATCCAGAGCAACTGGGTTAACTTTCTTCAGTTCTATGAAGGCTAAGAGAGGTGAGGAAGCTACAAAAGAAAATTTGGACGCCGGCAGAGGTTGGTTCGTGAGGTTTAAGGAAAAAAGCCATCTGTATAACATACAAGCGCAAGGCAAAGCAGTTAGTGCTGATGGAGAAGCTGCAGCAAGTTATCCAGAAGATCTAGCTAAGATTGTTGGTGAAGGTGGCTACACTAAACAACAGAATTTATTTTTTTTTCGAAATGGAGTCTCACTCTATCGCCCAGGCTGGAGTGCAGTGGCATGATCTCTGCTCACTACAACCTCCCCATCCCAGGCTCAAGAGATTCTCCTGCCTTAGCCTCCCAAGTAGCTGGGACTACAGGTGCCTGCCACCATGCTCGGCTAATTTTTGTATTTTTAGTAGAGATGGGGGTTTCACCATGTTGGCTAGGCTGGTCTTGAACTCCTGACCTCAAGTGATTCACCTGCCTCAGCCTCCCAAGCCTCCTATTGGAAGAAGATGCCATCTTTTCTTTTCTTTTCTTTTCTTTTTTTTTTTTTAACAGTCTTGCTCTGTCACCTAGGCTGTAGTGCAGTGGTGCGATTTTGGCTCTCAGCAACTTCCACCTCCCAGGCTCAAGTCATCCTCTCACCTAGTAGCTCCCTAGTAGCTGGGTCTACTGGCACAAGCGATCCTGTCACCTAGGAGCCTCCCTAGCAGCAGGGACTCCTGGCGCAAGCCACCACCTGGCTAATTTTTTTTTTTTTTAGAGATGAAGTCTCACTATGTTGCTCAGGCTGGTCTCTGACTTCTGGGCTCAAGCAGTCCTCCTGCCTCAGACTCTCTAAGTGCTGCGATTACAGGCATGAGCCACCAAGCCTGGCCTAGAACTTTAACAACTGAGATAAGTCAATACCTGGCTTCAAAGCTTCAAAGGAAAGACAGACTCTCTTGTTAGGGACTAATGCAGCTGGTGACTTTAAATTGAAGCCAATACTCATTTACAATTCCAAAAATCCTAGAACCCTTTAAAATGATGCTAAATCTACTCTGCCTGTGCTCTAGAAATGGAACAACAAAGGCTGGATGACAGCACATCTGTTTACAGCACATCTGTTTACAGCATGGTTTATGGAATATTTTAAGCCCACTGTTGAGACCTACTGCTCATAAAAAAGGATTTCTTTTCAAAATATTACTGCTCATTGACAATGCACCTGGTAACCCAAGAGCTCTGATGGAGATGTACAAGGAGATTAATGTTGTATCCATGCCTGCTAACACAATATCCATTCTGCATCCATGGATCAAAGAGTAATTTCAACTTTTAAGTCTTATTATCTAAAAAAATTAATCTTGTGAAGGCTATAGCTGCCATAGATAATGATTCCTCTGATGGATCTGGGCAAAGTAAATTGAAAACCTTCTGGAAAGGATTCACCATTTTAGATGCCATTAATAACATTCATGATTCATGGAAGGATTTCAAAATATCTACATTAACAGGTATTTGGAAGAAGTTGATTCCAACCCTCATGGATGACTTTGAGGAGTTCAAGACTTCAGTGGAGAACATAATCTACGGTTACTGGTAGAAATAGCAAGAGAACTGGAATTAGAAGTGGAGCCTGAAGATGTGACTGAATTGCTGCAATCTCATGATCAAACTTGAACAGATGAGGAGTTGCTTCTTATGGATGAGCAAAGAAAGTGGTTTCTTGAGACGGAAACTACTCCCGATGAAGATGTTATGAACATTGTTGAAATGACAACAAAGGCCTTAGAATATTACATAAACATAGTTGGTGAAGCAGGATTTGAGAGGATTTGTCTCCAGTTTTGAAGGCATTTGACATTTTACTCTGGGTAAAATGTTATCAAACAGCATTGGGTGCTATAGAGAAATCCTTCCATGGAAGGAAGAGTCCATCGATGCAGCAAACTTCACTGTTGTTTTATTTTAAGAAATTGTCAGCCGGGAGCGGTGGTTCATGCCTGTAATCCGAGCACTTTGAGAGGCTGAAGTGGATGGGTTGCTTAATTCCAGGAGTTCAAGACCAGCCTGGGCAACATGATGAAACCCTATCTCTATTAAAAATATAAACAATCAGCCAGGCATGGTGGCACATGCCTGTAGTCTCAGCTACTTGGGAGGCTGAGGTGGGAGGATCACCTGAGCCCAGAAGGTTGAAGCTGCAGTGACCCAAGATCGACACAGCTTCCTCAACCTGCAGCAACCACCACCTTGACTAATCACAGCCATCAATATCAAGGTAAGACTCTCACCAGCACAAATATTATGACTTACTGAAGACTTGGGTGATCATTGACATTTTTAGCAACAAAGTCATTTTAATTAAAGTATGTACATTTTTTAGACCTAATGGTATTGCACACCTAATAGACTATAAACATGTATAGTGTAAACATAACTTTATCTACTCCAGGAAACAAAAAAAATTATGTGACTTGCTTTATTGTGATATTTATTTTATTGCAGTGGTCTGGAACTGAACTCACAATATCTTTGAGGTATTCCTGTATTGGATTGTAAACCAAAATATAAAATAAATATCCAGAATTCACATTGACATAAATGATGGAAGAAAGCAAGGAAGGAAGGAAGGAGGAAGGAAGGAAGGAAGGAAGGAAGGAAGGAAGGAAGGAAGGAAGGAAGGAAGGAAGGAAGGAAGGAAGGAAGGAAGGAAGGAAGGAAGGAAGGAAGGAAGGAAGGAAAACGAAGGAAGGAAGGAAAGGAGGATCTTCCATGGAGAAGAATTTCAAATAATGTACATGGATGCTGCCCACTCGAGGAGGATTATGTAACTCCCCACTCCTTAAGTGTGGGCTGTGCACAGTAACTTCATTTCAAAGAGCACAGTTAGGTCAAGGGGAGATGGGAAAAGTAGCTTTACAGTGGAGAAACCTGACAAACATTACCTCAACCAGCAGATCAAGGTCAACGTTAACAGTGACAAACTATATTAATAGATTGACATGATGTTAAGAAAATGGCACTTTACCTCTGCAGACTTCCTCCCAAAAACCCATGACCCCAGTTAAACCATGAGAAAAACAAATTCCAATACAGGGGCATTCTTCAAAACTTGATCAGTACTCCTCAAAACTGGTCATCATTAAAAAAAAAAAATGAAAGTCTGAGAGATTGCCATAACCAAGAAGAGCTTAAGGATACATGGCAACTACAAATATAATGAGATATTTTGGATGACAACCTGAAACAGAAAAAGAACATTAGGCAAAAAGTAATGAAATCTGAACAGAGTATGAACTTTAGTTAATGATAATGTATCCATCTTGGTTCATTAACTGTAATAAATGTACCTTACTAATATAAGGTGTTGGTAGTAGGGAAAAACTGGGTGCAGGGTATATGGAAACGGTACTGTCATCTCAACTATTCTGTAAATCTAAAACCGTTCTAAAGAGTAAAGGCTATTATGAAAAATGGCTGTGACATATTGAACTCTATAATTGTATAATGAAATTATGCTTAAACTACATAACTTTACTCGTGAATGATCATGTGTTGAAATTTTATCACAGGAATGCTTGTTCTTCAGGCCATTCTGCTCCATCAGGAGACAAGGCCCCTGTTCTCTTGTGTAGAACCACCACACTCTATCAGTAGTGAGGGGTTTCTCTATCTTACCTGGAAGCATTCTTGAAAATGAACAGATAAAACCGAGGTGCTCCTGTAAAAATAGGAATGGGGGCCTAGAGACCAGAAAATTGGCCCTCTTCTCCCCAGCCCTGCACGAGAGGCAGGGACTCCCCAGGGCTTTGAGGAGTGAGTCTGATCATTCATTCAACAAATATTTGCATTGCTAGGGGAAACAGTGGTGAACAAGAGAGACATCCCTGCTTTCTGTAAGAGGTGGTCTGCAAAATCCTAGACCGAGGCAATGGTTCTCAATCGTGGCGGAACTTTAGGTTCTCTTTAGGCGAGCTTTAAAAACATACCAATGCCTGGGCCTCTTCCCAGGCCAATTACGTGAAAATCTCCGAGGGTGGAACCCAGAAATCTGTATGTGTTAAAAGCTCCCGCAAGAGATTCCAGAATGTAGCCAGGACTGAGACACATTAACAAAATGATCTAAGAACAGCTGACTCTATAACGGGTGTTCTGTGATCTTTGTCATCATGCAATAAGAGGAGAAAAGGGCTGAGGACCAGACCCTGGGGCGTGTCCCCTCCCCCCACAGGGAGTCTGGAGAGAAAGGAGCCATGGTAGCAGAGGTTCCTGAGCTGAAGGCAAGGCTGGTGCTGGCAGAAGTGGGGGCGAGGGGAGTGTGCTGAGGAGCAGTGCGTAGCAACCCACACACTTGCTCGTTTTAGAACAAATCAGCGCTTCTCAGACATATGTACTGAAGAAGCCTCCTCCTGGAATTTTCCAGAGGACTACGGAGCTGAAGACAACTTCCAGCATAAAAAGCATCCAGCCTAGATTCTGCTTATCTTGATACAAAGAATCTCAAGACTGGAAGGTCTGTAAGGGGTCAACAATCTCTCTCTCTCTCTCACACACACACACAGAGACAAGGTCACACAAATACACACGTTGTGAGCTGTGTATTTAGAGCAAGTTTTCATGGTGCATCTGAACATACCATGTGGATATTTGATCTGTCTTTTGGCATTTTTACAGCCACAAACAAGAACAGAGCTAAGGAGAAACCTGGAAACCATGGGTGAGGGATAAAGAAAGGGAAGAGCAGATGATCAGTGGCCTAGAGCTGAACAACTACCCCTCTTCTTTCACCCTTGTGAGGAAGGTATGACTCTCTCCACCTCACAGAGGAAGAAGCTGTACCTTAAACAATCAAATGTCTTCTTCAGGGTCATTTAGTTAGCATAGGACAGAGCAGGATCTATTCATCGTCACAATTTCATCTCTGTTTCCAGATGAGGAAACTGAGGCAGGAAGATGGTGGAAGCAAAGCTGGGCTTTGATGTTGAGAGTAGGTCAGTACTTTCTCCTGGGTATCACAGATGCTATCGATCTGGGAGGCACCATCTGCTTCCCGCACCCCCTCCATGCACACGCCACAAGGAAAGGCGCAGGAGAACTCTCTGCACTATCTTTACAGCTTTTCTAGAAATAGAAAATTATTCCAAAATTATAAGTTTATTTTAAAATAGCACATATTCAAGATTATTGCACTCAAAACTCTTTCATATACTATGGATAAACAAGGTAAAAAATTTTCAAATATTGGTTTATTTATCTTTATGCATTTTTCAATATCAATTTCGGTGTATGCTTTATAATATACATATCAATATAAAAGCACAAATACAAGTTGTATTCATCTCTTAAGTCTGCAAAACAAGGCACCACAAACTGCATGGCTTGAAACAACAGAAATTTATTGTCTCACAGTTTGAAGTCCAAAGTCAAAGTGTCAGCAGGGCCGTGCTCTCTTTGAGGGCTCTAGGGGAGGATCTGTTTCATGCTTTTCTCCTGGCTCCAGCAATTCTTGGTGTTCCTTGGCTTGTGGACACATCACTCCAGTCTCTGCTTTGTTGCTTTGTTGTCACATAGCCTTCTCCCTGGGTATCCGTCTCTGTTTGCCTTCTCCTCTTCTTTTTTTTTTTTTTTTTTTTTGAGATGGAGTCTCACTGTGTTGCCCAGGCTGGAGTGCAGTGGCTTGATCCCGGCTCACTGCAACCTCCACCTCCCAGGTTCAAGCAATTCTCCTGCCTCGGCCTCCTCAGTAGCTGGAATTACAGGCATGCGTCACCATGCCTAGCTAATTTGTTTGTATTTTTAGTAGAGATGTGGTTTTGCCATGTTGGCCAGGCTGGCCTCAAACTCCTGACCTCAGATGATCCACCCACCTCAGCCTCCCAAAGTGCTGGGATTACAGGGATGAGCCACTGCACCCAGTCATTCTCCTCTTCTTATAAGGAAACTGATCATATTGGATTAAGGCTCACACTACTCCAATATGACCTCATCTTAACTTACATCTTAGCTGTATCTACAACTACCCTATTTCCAAGTAAATCATATTCTAAGGTTCCAGAAAGGACACAAATTTGGTGGGGGGGGGAACACTCACTAACCCGGTATAGTCGGCCCCAGGGCACCACAAAACTCGTGTTCATCTCATGCAAAAATACATTCGCCCGGTCCCAAAATTTTAAGCCATTCCACTATCAACTCCAAGTTCAAAATCTCATCTAAATATCCACTTTTAGGCCAGGCAAGGTGGCTCATGCCTGTAATCCCAGCACTTTGGGAAGCCAAGGCAAGAGGATCACTTGAGGTCCGGAGTTCGAGACCAACCTGGCCAACATGGTGAAACCCTGTCTCTACTAAAAAATACAAAAATTATCCGGTCGTGGTGGCAGGCGTCTGTAACCCTAGGTACTCAGGAGGCTGAGGCACGAGAATCACTTGAACTTGGGAGGCGGAGGTTGCAGTGAGCCGAGATTGTGCCACTGCACTCCAGCCTGGGCAATAGAGAGTGAGATTCAGCCTCAAAAAAAAAAAAAAATCAACTTTAAAAGTCCCAAATTTCATCATCTAAATCAGTTATGAGTGAGAGTTGGGGTATGGTACATCCTGGGAAAAATTCTATCTGTGGACCTGTGAAATCAAAAACAAATTATCTACTTCCAAAATACAATGATGGACAGGCATAGAATAGACACTTCCATTCCAAAAGAAAGAAAGAAGAAGGAAACAAAGGGGTCATGGGTCCCAAGCAAATCTGAAACCCAGTACACAAGTCTGTACTAATGTGTGATAAAAGGGACTACTATTTAC
>NW_026652288.1:95179417-95469133 GCF_009828535.3 Hylobates moloch | reverse complement strand
TATAAATATATATTTTTTTTTTTTTGAGACCAAGTCTGGCTCTGTCACCTAGGCTGGAGTGCAATGGCATGATCTCAACTCACTGCAACCTCTGCCTCCCAGGTTCAAGGATTCTCTTGCCTCAGTCTCCCGGGTAGCTGGGATTACAGGCACGCACCACCACACCTAGCTAATTTTTTGTATTTTTAGTAAAGACGGGGTTTCACTATGTTAGTCAGGCTGGTCTCAAACTCCTGACCTCAAGATCCACCTGCCTCGGCCTCCCAAAGTGCTGGGATTACAGGTGTGAGCCGCTGCGACCAGCCTATATATACTAAATATATATAGGATGCTACCTACTTTGTCCAAGCAGGTTGTGTCCTGTGCCACATATTTCCTAGCCATTGTTACAAATAGCCCTGTTGGAAGAGGCGGTTGCAATTTCAAGCAATATCCAGCCACCAGCCACGGATCCCCACTAAACAGATCTATTGGGATTGGGAAGATTTCTAAGAATGAAATGAAAAGTTACCTTTTTCAGATGAAAGTTCTGGGTTGGTCAGGCTTTCAGGACAGTGATTTGCATTCTTTCTCTTCTTCTTTGGATGAATATAATGGCAGCTCTAAAGAAGGCAAATTCTGGCCGGGCGCGGTGGCTCACGCTTGTAATCCCAGCACTTTGGGAGGCCGAGGCAGGCGGATCACAAGGTCAAGAGATCAAGACCATTCTGACCAACATGGTGAAACCTCCATCTCTACTAAAAATACAAAAATTAGCTGGGCTTGGTAGGACGCACCTGTAATCCCAGCTACTAGGGAGGCCGACAGAGGAGAATCGCTCGAACCCAGGAGGCAGAGGTTGCAGTGAGCCGAGATTGCACCACTGCACTCCGGCCTGGCAACAGAGCGAGACTCCGTTTCAAAAAAAAAGAAGGCAAACTCTGGAATGTGTTATCACAATAGATTGTGATCACAGAACTAATTCTTTTAGCTAAGGTAGTATCCTCAGCTATCAGAATCTGTAGAGTTGTTTTGCTTTAAGTATTGAGTTAAAATTCTAAAACTGTACATCAATCTGGGAGGGACATTACTCCAACAAATAAATTAAATGTGATTTAAAATGAAACATCCCTATTTACGACTTGGGGCAAACTAGGATTGGATTAAACTGGTTGATAATACAATGTTGAAAATTATCCAAGATAACTCATAAAGTTCCATCTACATGTTTGTATCTCCAAACACTTGCTCAATAAATATACTTTTTAAAGTTAGGATTTGGTAATAATGTTTAAGTTCAACTATTTAATAGAATGTTTACTTTTTAAAAATAAAATCGGCTGGGCCTGGTGGCTCACGCCTGTAATCCCAGTACTTTGGGAGGCTGAGGCGGGCGGATCATGAGGTCGAGAGATCGAGACCATCCTGGCCAACATGGTGAAACCCTGTCTCTACTAAAAATACAAAAATGAGCTGGGCATAGTGGCTCGCACCTGTGGTCCCAGCTACTGGGGAGGCTGAGGCAGGAGAATTGCTTGAACCCGGGAGGCAGAGGTTGTAGTGAGCCAAGATCGTGCCATTTGCATTCCAGTCTGGTGACAGAGTGAGACTCCATCTCAAAAAATAAATAAATAAAATAAAATAAAATCACAGCTAAATGCAAAAATTCCAGCAACCTAGCATCAATCAGTGCCCCTTCTGTTGGACCATGCATCCTTCACCCACAACTGTTTTTATTAACTGGGATACTATCCATCTCTGTGTAACTTTATGAAATGTGTTTTGGCTTAGAGCACAGAAAATCCATTTAGACATTAATAGTGTAGTTGCCAGTTATGTTATTCATTCACAAGAGTAACAACAGTGTGCTGTGATTTTTTTTCCAGCATTTTCCCCCTAATTTTATTGGCTAATAAAATCCAAACACTGGAATCCTTTGCCCAGAAAGTGGCGCCAAAGGAAAGCAGCTACCCACCCAGACCCCCAGGGGCTCTCTAAGTAGGGCCTCGGAGTCCTGGGTGAGGCCCCAGGGGAGAGAGGAAGTCCTGCTCTCCAACTTCCCTACAGGGTCAGCCAGAGGTTTTTCCTATGGCTTCCTGGTTGAAGGAAGAAAATTCGGGTCTCCCTCTAGTTCTTGAAATCGAAAATGGTGGTATCACTGCAGCACACTCCTTCATTTCATTCTTTCGCTCAAATGTGTGTTTTGTTTTTTTTTTTTCTCAAAAACCTCAACAAGCAATTTTGAGCAAATATTATGTAGCAGACCCTCTGGAAGATGCTGGGTATATAGAAAGGAGCTCATAGCTCAATAGGAGAGGAGAAGTAAACCAGTAATTACAGCACAACCTTATGAGTAGCATAGTGAGATATGAACCAAGTACATGGCAGCCCGATTCAGATTAGCACAAACCTAACTAAACCAAGATTTAAAAGGAGAAACACCTGACCAGTATGACTATTTTTTTAATTGTCAAAAAGTTACTACTTATACCATATAAAAGTAAGTAAATATATATACGAGAGCATCACCTCAGTCCCATGAGACGAAATGGTGAAATACATAAGTAGGCAATTAACACAAGAAAAAATGAAAATAATAAACAAAGCTGGGTGTGATGGCTCACGTCTGTAATCCCAGCATTTTGGGAGGCCAAGGCAGGAGGATTGCTTGAGCCTGGGAGGTTGAGACTGCAAGTGAGTCAATGATGGCACAAGTGCACTGCAAGCTGGGCAAGCGAGACTCTGTCTCTCTTAAAAAATAATCATAATCAGGCCGGGCACGGTGGCTCATGCCTATAATCCCAGCACTTTGGGAGGCCGAGGCAGGTGGATCACCTGAGGTCAGGAGTTCAAGACCAGCCTGGACAACATGGTGAAACCTTGTCTCTACAAAAATACAAAAATTAGCCAGGCATGGCGGTGGGCACCTGTAATCCCAGCTATTCAGAAGGCTGAGGCAGGAGAATTACTTGAACCCAGGAGACAGAGATTGCAGTGAGCCAAGATCACGCCACTGAATTCCAGCCTGGGTGACAGAGCAAGACTCTGTCTCAAAAAAAAAAAAAAAAAAAAGCAGTAATAATAATAATCCACAAGCAGTTTTTAAAGATCTTCTGCTCTATTAACCTTCCAAGGTTAAAACAAAAATTAAAACAATGAAAACAAAAATCTATAAAATCCAGTTCTCAGAAGTCTGCAGGAAAACTGAAACTCCACTTAATCTGATAGCAATATAAATTTGTACAACCTGTAGAAAGACAATTGGTCAATATGACAGGAGTCACAATAATAATCTCTTTAAACTCAACATTTCCAAATTCACAGAATTTATCCTAAAGAAATAACTGTAGTGAAGAAAACAAATTGTATGTATAAAGATATTGGTCACAGTGTTATTTATATTTGTGATAAATTGGATCTCACATACATACCTAATACAAGGAAAACATTTCAGTAGATTACGAAAAATAATTATGAGGGTTCTCTGTAGCAACACAATAAATGGTCTACTTCTTAATATAAAATTTCATCAAAGGAAAACAGGAATGTATATACATATAACTCAAGCCCTCAGATCTAGTAGGGTCTCCAGCATTAGAAGCCCTTAGCAAATTATTTAAAAGTCAGAAAATAACAGATGCTGGCAAGATTGTGAAGAAAAGGGAACACTTATATACTGTTGGTAGGAGTGTAAATTAGTTCAACTATTGTGGAAAGCAGTGTGACAATTCTTCAAAGAGCTAAAAACAGAACTACAATTTGACCCAGCAGTCTCATTATTGGGTACTTACCCAAAGGAATATAAATCATTCGGCCATAAAGACATGCACGTGAATATTCACAGCACTATTCACAATAGCAAAGACATGGAATCAGCCTAAATGCCCATCAATGACAGATTAGGCAAAGGAAATGTGGTACATATACACCATGGAATACTATGCAGCCATAAAAAGCACGAGATCATGCCCTTTGCAGGAACATGTATGGAGCTGGAGGCCATCATCCTTAGCAAACTAACACAGGAACAGAAAACCAAACACCACATGTTATCACTTATAAGTGGGAGATAAATATATTATAAATAATGAGAACACATGGACACACAGAGGGGAATAACAGACACCAGGGCATCCTTGAGGGTGAAAGTTGGGAGGAGGGAGAGGAACAGAAAAAAATAACTATTGGGTGCTAAACTTAGTTCCTGGGTGGTGAAATAATCTGTACAACAAACCCCCGTGACATAAATTTACCTACATAACACGCCTGCACATGTACCCTTGAACCTAAAATAAAAGTTAAAAGAAGAGAAGGAAAGAAAATCTGCTTTAAAAAAGAAACCCACAGTGAGAACAGGTTTCAAAGGGGTTTTGGAACCTCGAGGCTGGAGAATTCCACAGTCGGTATTAATCAGGCCTTCCCCTTCATGCTTCCTTCTTCCTAGACACCCCCACTTGTCATCCTGTGCTTCTCTTTATTCCATTTTAAGATTCTCCTTTACCTCTCAGTGTCTCCCTACCCCCCAGAGAGTAGAAACTATGAGAACTATGAAACTATGAGAAAATAAGAAAACTCATTTTTGTAACCACCCACCCCTTAACCAGCCTCTAACAAGTTCAATAAAGTCGGGATTTATTTAGTTTATTTAATGTAAAAGCATGTATGAGAGAGAATGCAGAGAAATGATCACGCCTTTGTTGGGCTGGTGGAACTGAGAGAGCATTTTTAAAATTTCCTTTTATGTTTTGTTTTACAGCCTTTTTTTAAGGTAGAGTCAATTCTCAGACAGGATTTCACAGTGGTATCTGAAATCAGTCTCTGGGCATTTACATTGCATATAAGTAAGCAAGTTTATCTGGCATTAAGACAAGATAAAACATTTTTAGAAAAAAGTAAGAAAAGAGACCTTATTCTGTAGATATTCTAACTTAAAGTTGCAATAATCATGTGAGTGAGAAAGAAGCCAAACATTCAGACACCTTCACATTCAGTGTGACTGTTGTTTTATTATCACTGGAGTAGGTCTGACTGTCAGACACAGAGCAAGCACGGCGAAGTGTGCAATAGTGCTGGACACCCACACGTTTTTCACTGTGAGCCACAATGAGTCTGAAGGGTCACACTTGGCAGAGTAGCAGAGGACCTACCTTGGCTAGGACTCAAGTTCACAGTGAGGCTTCATTTATTTCTTTTCTCCTGTTGTCAGTAATTCTCCAAAATGTTCCAGTTTTATGATATGGCTTTTAAGGGAATTAAATTTGAATAGCACAAAATTGTATAATTACCTTACAATTCCATTGCAATTATTAGCAGATCCAAGTCTGCTACATCATTATTAGGTAATAATGATGATGATGATAATAATGACAGCTAACATCCATAGTCTGTTTACCATGCACCAAATACCATGCTAAGCAATTGAGAAGATGATTAGGTCTACCAGCCTGCTATCATGTGTGTTAGTTACTTAGCATAAAAAAAAATAGAAAAAAATCTAAGAATTTCAGGTCAACCACAGTTTGGGGGCAGATGAGTCACATTTAGCTCCCAGAATACATACTGGATGCATGGCCCCTAAGGCAGTGCTCACGCCCCCTCATGGCAACAACGGGCAGGAGCTGAATTTTGAGGTTCCCTTTAGACAGGGCGTGTGCTTCCTAATTCACCACATCCCCACTGCTCCCTGTCAGGCTTATATCCAGCCCTCTTCATTCACTTACATAGTTTGCCTATCTTCTATATGTTTGAGTTTTCAACCCCCAAACCTAAACAATATACCTGCAGTTCAGGCATCTGCCACTAAATGGTACAATGCCAATAGGCAAGCATAAGGCTAGCAGGGACATTGGCAATCATGTGGCCTAACAGTTTTCCCAGCCTTTTTATGGGAGTCGATTATTTCTTCTAATAAAATGTTACTCAAAGGTCCATTGTATTAGTCCACTTTCACACTGCTGTAAAGAAATACCTGAGACAGGGTAATTTATAAAGGGAAGAGGTTTAATTGACTCACAGTTCCACATAGCTGGGGAGACCTCAGGAAACTTACAATCATGGCAGAAAGTGAAGGGAAAGCAAAGACCTTTTTCACATGGCGGCAGGAGAGAGAATGAAGGAGGAACTTGCACACTTATTAAACCATCAGATATCGTGAGAACTCACTCACTATCACGAGAACAGCATGGGGGAAACCATCCCCATGATCCAATCGCCTTCCTCCCTCAACACATGGGGATTACAGGTTCCTCCCTCAACACATGGAGATTGCAATTTGAGATGAGATTTGGGTGGGGACACAGAGCCAAACCATATCACCCATCTCTAAACACAAAAAAGAAGCTCTTTTGGCTGAGGATGGGGTAACTCCCAAGAAGTACCCAACCTGCTTGGCCCTCCATCCTTCTCCCCAGCACCACTTGACATTTTAGGGATGCTGGCAACAGAATTTAATCCCCTCGTCCAAAGTAGAGAGCACAAACAAGTGAAGCCACCTATCCTCAGTCACACAGCTAGTTAACGGTAAAGAAACGTAGTCTCTGATAAATAACTCAGTATTTGGCAATTCCATCCACTAAAAATTTGTTGCATTTGTACAAAGTAAAAAATAATAACAATGACTAATAATAATGACTATCCATCTACTTTTTTCAAAGACCTGTTGTTATTCCTTGTCATGTACCAGCAGATATCTTTATTAGAAAAGTTTAAACTTAATAGTCAATTATAGAATTATAAAAGTATGCAGTTTTATACTGATCTGAAAGGAACACTGAAAGTGTTTTTTTTTTTGTCTCACCTCTTCATTTTACAGACCAAGAAAATGAGGAAGTGCTTGAAACCAATTCCCCCTCTTAAATGTTCCAAGTTACCGTCCTGTTCAGTATATCAAGTACATACTGTTACATCTGGACTTGGTGGTCAGAAGCCAGAAATTTCTATTTTAACCAGTTACTCCATGAAAATCATGAACCGTTAAGATATAAATTAAAGTTGTGATTTCTTTTTATGATTCTCTTCCATTTTTGAAGCACACACTCTCAGCTGGGGATTCAAACATCTTTTTACTCCAGAAAGTGCATTTATAAACTTATGGGAAGATATTCCAGACTGAATTTTTTCAAGAGAACTCAAGTCAAACTTCTGTGGTCAAAGAGCTTTTATGTTAAAATTTCCAATTCATTGCATTGTATACCAATACTTTGATAAAATGCAATAGAATCAAATTATTAAACACAAGTACAGAAAGACAAACATGGCATGTTCTCACAAATGTGTGGGATCTAAAAATCAAAACGATTGAACTCATGGAGATAGAGAATAGAACAAAGGTTGCCAGAGGCTGGGAATGGTGATGGGGGTTGGGGTGGATGGTTAATGGGCACCAAATAATTGAAAGAATCAATAAGACCTAGTATTTCATAGCACATCAGGGTGACTATAATCAATACTCATTTAACTGTACGTTTTTAAATAACTAGAAGAGCATAATTGGATTGCTTGTAATACAAGGATAAATATTTGAGGGGATTAATACCCCATTTTCCATGATGTGACTATTATGTATTGTACACTTATATCAAAATATCTCACATACCCATAAATATATATACCTGCTATGTACCCACAAAATTAAATATTAGAAAATTTTTTTAATTATTCGACAAAATTTTATTTTTATTTTTATTTTTTAATTAATTAATTTTGTTTTGAGATGGAGTCTCACTCTGTCAGCCAGGCTGGAGTGTAGTGGCACCATCTCAACTCACTGCAACCTCCACCTCCCAGGTTCAAGCTATTCTCCTGCCTTAGCCTCCCAAGTAGCTGGAATTACAGGCGCCTGCCACTACACCTGGCTAATTTTTGTATTTTTAGTAGAGATGAGGTTTCACCATGTTGACCAGGCTGGTCTCGAACTCCTGACCTCAGGTTATCTGCCTGCCTTGGCCTCCCAAAGTGCTGGGATTACAGGCATGAGCCACCGCACCCAGCCAACAATGAAATTTTAAAAGATAGAAAATACAAATTCATTTTATTATTAGATATTAATCACAAAATTACTTTATCAAGTTGCTATAACCATTTCTTTTTTTTTTTTTTTTTTGAGACGGAGTCTCGCTCTGTCGCCCAGGCTGGAATGCAGTGGCACAATCTCGGCTCACTGCAAGCTCCGCCTCCCGGGTTCACGCCATTCTCCTGCCTCAGCCTCTCCGAGTAGCTGAGACTACAGGCGCCCGCCACCACGCCCGGCTAATTTTTTGTATTTTTAGTAGAGACGGGGTTTCACCGTGGTCTCGATCTCCTGACCTCGTGATCCGCCCGCCTCGGCCTCCCAAAGTGCTGGGATTACAAGCGTGAGCCACCGCGCCCGGCCTGCTATAACCATTTCTAAATGCCTGCTTCCGATTCCTGTATTCACCCCATCTTGTACCAGTAACAAGCATTTCACAGACTAACCAGCTACCAAAGCACCACCCAGATGATTGGTCTGGATACAGGGAAGTTTAGTACCGCCATTCATATAACCGGGTAATGTTTCCCATCATTTAACCCCAGCCCTAGACGGCCGTTTTGAAAATGTGGTTGTAGTCCCCAAAGGTGTGGGTCACGGTCACCGTATGCTTCATAGGAAAACAGAAATGCACAACCTTCCGATTGCACTACTCAGAAAAGAGTAGGGAAGGGTTCAGATCACAGAGGGCTTGCAAAATGGATTAAGGAATTTGGGGACTTCATCTTAAAAGCTGTTTAAAGTTGTTTAAAAAAAAAAAACTTGAGTCATATTTGGGTTTTTTAAAGATAGGTCTGCCTGCAATGTGGAGCATGATTTGGAGGAAAACAAGACCCAGCAGGAGGCACGTGCAATTGTTTAGGAAAAAGCTGATATGGCCTGAACTAAGGTAGTAGCAGTAAAGATGGAGATACAGCTTCAAGACCAGCTTAGGAGGCTTGATTATTGATTGGCTATAGGTGATGAAGAGCAGGGAGGGGTCCACAGTGACAGCCAGGTTTGGGGATGAACTATTAGATGGCTAGTGGTGCTATTCCCTAGGATGGGAGGCCCAGGAGGAGGAGGCTGCTGGAAACAATGAGTTCAGCTCCTCATAGGCTGTGTTTGGATTTTCCTGACCGTGTGCTGCTGCTCATGGTGGTCTCTTTTTTTTTTTTTTTTTGAGACGGAGTCTTGCTGTGTCGCCCAGGCTGGAGTGCAGTGGCGCGATCTCAGCTCACTGCAACCTCCTTCTCCTGGGTTCAAGCGATTCTCCTACCTCAGCCTCCTAAGTATCTGGGACTACAGGCACGTGCCACCACGCTTGGCTAATTTTTCTTTTTCTTTTTTTTGGGGGGGTGGGGGAGACGGAGATTTACTCTTGTTGCCCAGGCTGGAGTGCAATGGCAAGACCTCAGCTCACCGCATCCTCCGCCTCCCAGGTTCAAGAGATTCTCCTGCCTTAGCTTCCCGAGTAGCTGGGATTACAGGCATGTGTCACCACGCCAGGCTAATTTTGTATTTTTAGTAGAGACAGGGTTTCACCGTGTTGCCCAGACTGATCTCGAACTCCCGACATCAGGTAATCCTCCCACCTCGGCCTCCCAAAGTGCTGGGATTACAAGCGTGAACCACTGCCTCCGGCCACGCTCGGCTAATTTTTTGTATTTTTATTAGAGACAGGGTTTCACCATGTTAGCCAGGATGGTCTTGAGCTCCTCCTGACCTCGTGATCTGCCCGCCTCAGCCTTCCAAAGTGCTAGGATTACATGCATGAGCCACCGTGCCCGGCCTGGTGATCTCTTACTGGACTGCCCTTGCTTTAATGTTCACTCATCAAATCTCAACCATAAAAAGGCTTGGCAATCATAAAAGGGTTTATTAAGAACTTTGAAGAAATGCGGGGAAAAAATTTATTAGGTAATATTAGGTAAAGTAATAAAAATGCAAATTATAAGAAAGTTCTTCTCCTGTTAAATTGGCCAAAAAAAAAAATTTTTTATTAAAAGACCCAAAACTGCCAAGGGTGTGGGAAAGCTGGCACTCTCACACATTGCTGGTGGCGATGTAAATTGGTACAAACCTTTTGGAAGAAATCTGGCAAAATGTATCAAGAATTATAAAAAAGTGTGTATCCTGTGACCCTGTAATTCCTCTTCTGGAAATCTGTTCTACAGAAATCACTCAAAATGTGGGAGAAAACACTTCATACACAAAGATGTTTATCACAGCAGAAACTGGAAACAACCAAAATGATTAATAATAAGAGATTGATGAAATAAATCATGATGTTTATTTGCTGATTTCTTATATACAATAAAATTTGTGGCAATGAAAACTGTTCAGTAATGAAGAGGATTGCTTGTACTATAATGTTAAGTATATATATATGTATAATACATGTCTGCTATTATCCTAATTATATAAATAATCTCCATAAGAAAAAGACAAGAAGGAAATGATAATAATTATTGGGCTAGGGTGGTGGGTCCACAGATAACTTCTAAAATCTTCTTTAATTAGTTTCCTTAAATTTATTATAAATAGTTAAAATGCATATGTAATGGGAACCATGGAGTATTATGCAGAAAAATATTAAGTAAAAAAAGTAAAATAGAAAATGTTAGCTGTGTTAATTACAAATAAATATATATATTTGACCAAGAATGAAAAAGACCATAGGTAAAAGGAAACAGTTGATTTGTCTGCGTGAAGGATTTTTGAAAATTCTTCATTGCAATTACAATATTGTTTGTGAAATAATATTCGTTTCAGGTCATCTACCCAATCTTGAAAACCTGTCTCAAAGAATTCCTCTTTTTTTAAGACTTTCCTGTAATCCCAGCACTTTGGGAGGCCGAGGCGGGCGGATCACGAGGTCAGGAGATCGAGACCACGGTGAAACCCCGTCTCTACTAAAAATACAAAAAAATTAGCCGGGCGTGGTGGCGGGCGCCTGTAGTCCCAGCTACTCGGAGAGGCTGAGGCAGGAGAATGGCGTGAACCTGGGAGGCGGAGCTTGCAGTGAGCCGAGATTGCGCCACTGCACTCCAGCCTGGGCGACAGAGCGAGACTCCGTCTCAAAAAAAAAAAAAAAAAAAAAAGACTTTCCTCATCTTCTTACCAGACATTATTGCTTCTTCGAACCACCGTGGTATTTGGTTTTAGTTGTTGTATGATGATGATGCAATGGTTCTCAAACTTTAGTGTGCATTGAAACGTGGAGGTGTTTGCTGAGCCTCACCTCCAGAGTCCCTGATTCAGGAGATCCAGGGTAGGGTCCAATAATTTGCATTTCTAACAATTTCCCTAGTGATGTAGACATTGCTAGTCTGGGGAGCATACTATGCAGTAGGATACTCACCTCAGGACTAATGTCTATTATCTTCCTCCTTTAACCCTTGCCCATGGTCAATTAGTCCAAGAGTAGAGATAATTAACGTAAAATGTACCATTCCAAATATATCATGCCCTTGGGCACACAGTTGGTCCAAAGGTCCAAAGCTCCCAGACCAATCAGAGCCCTTACCCGTGATCTTTCAGAGCCATTAAGATGTATGCATGGGGCTGGGCGCAATTACTCACGCCTATAATCACAGCACTTTGGGAGGCCGAGATAGGTGGATCACTTGAGGCCAGGAGTTCGAGACCAGCCTGGCCAACATGGCAAAACCCCATCTCTACTAAAAATACAAAAATTACCCTGTAATCCCAGCTACTTGGGAGGCTGAGACACAAGAATCACTTGAACCCGGGAAGCAGAGGTTGCAGTGAACCAAGATCGGGCCACTGCCCTCCAGCCTGGGTGACAGTGCAAGATTCTGTCTCAAAAAAAAAAAAAAAAGATATATGCATGGAGCTGGCCACTTACGAGCCTTTCTGTAGTGGAATGAAACCAGCAGGTAGAAAGAAACCCAGATAAAATACAGAGCCCAAAGGTGTTTGTTTGAGCCTATACCAATTTGGATTCTTTGAGATGAAAGTAGCAGATATTGAACTCAAACCATGAATAAAATGAAAATAAAATTCTAAGAAAATTAAATGCCTCACACAACCTGAGATAAGCTGGGCTCCAGGGCTGTCTAATACAGCCACTGAAGGATGTCACCAAAGACCTGAGTTTTTTCCCATCACTCTGCCCTTATATTTGGACATTATGATTGGTTTAGTCTAATCAGTGGGGTAGAACATTAATGGACATGCGAGAGTTAGACAGGTAAAGACAGTGAGTATAACCAACACAGCCCCAAGCTGTGTTACAGAATCATTCACAAAGATCTCCATAGAATCCAGGGACTGTCCTGGAAAATCTGTCGTTCACGTCTTCACTTGATCCTAGGACTCCTCTACTATCTTTCCTTTATTCTGTCTGTCTCTCCACTTGCTTCGGGTTGCTGTTCACTGTCATCAGAGTCCCAATATCATAGTATACCTTGGAGTATCTCATTTTTTGCCACCAGTTTCCATTCACCCTTTAGTTAACCACAACCCTATTCTCCTTCCCAATCTTCAGCCCATGGCTTCAGCTGGGGTCCTATCCTTGGTTCAAAGATGGAGCATGTAACCTAGACCTAAGCTCATCAGCACATCATCTTCTCTCCCCAATCACTGCAATGTTTGGTTGAGAAATGAGCATATGGCCTGGTTACAGCTAGTGATGCATTATTAAGCTTTTGCCAGTAATCCCAGGAAAGAAACTGGGAAAGCTATTCTGCCAGACCAATCAGAGCCAGTCAGAAATTCTCTATTTCCCATTAGATATGAGCCAGACAGGTAGCGCAGTAGCTGCTATGAATCATCTTGCAACCACAAGGGTAAAGCATGTCTGAGGACGGCATCAACCCAGAAAGAGAAGACCTAGGTCCTGAGCCCCTAGCCCCTGGCCACTGGCCACTGGCCCCTGTTGTGCCTATTGATGCCTCTTTCTTTGCTTAAGTCATATGGAGGCAGAATTTTCAGCATGTACAAAGACAAGAGTTACAACTGAGAATTCCTTTTCCCCATCTCTCTTGTGGCAATTAGATAGTATGCTTTTTGAAAGGAGAGACTAGATCTTGTCTGCAGTTGCATTTCTCCCCAGTCGTATTGGTGCTCAGCACACAGTAGGTACTGAAGCAGAATTTCTTGGATGAGCTTGAGGCGGCCTCCAGAAGGCATTTCTAATCAGGCCCCAGAGCTAGGGTAGCTAGGAGAACCTTTGTCCCTTCCCTGGGCAGTTACCGATGCAAGGCCAGGACCCTTGCTCTGGGTCATCATCAGAGACGCACAGGTTTTGGTAATGAGGGAAGCTCAGTGTGGGTTATCAATGAGTGTTACACTTGAAGATTCCAGTTGGACCTATAGAGTCCAGGTTCACCCATCTAAATTCCCACACTCACTGAAAATAGGCCTTGAAATGCAGCAGTTTTCACAAGAGCTATTTATTTTGCAGCTAAGCAGAAGGCCTTTCTTATATGTTTTGCATAGGAGCTCAATATTAAACCCAAAGTCAAGGACCCCACGACTGCCAGGCACCTTGTTTGCCAGACTCTGTCAGGATTCCCACATTCCAATAGATCTTCATTTCTGGCAGATCCTGGGGCTTAGAGCAGAGAGAGAATTCCTGGAACAACTTGAGTTCCCTCCAAGACCAATGGACAATATCACATCCCTCTCCTTTGGGCTCTGGCCTAAGACTCCTGTAGCCCAATTTTAGGAGGCTAGGGGCCCTCTCGATTCCCAACATGTCTCTGACCCATCAGAAATGCTTGACATAGGGAACTTTACTTTCTAAGAACAAACTAGCCTGGAAGGGAGTGCTGGGGCTGTTCTTTCAGGGGAGAGATGTTTAACCGATTGTTTTTTGAGAGAGAGGTTCATGCTTTGTCCTTGGACAGCATTGCAGCATTGCAGAGCCCTGGGTTGCTTTAATTTTGACTCTGCTACCAACAGGTGAGTCAGCTTAATGATATCAACCTAACAACAGAGATGATGAAAGAAGAAGTGATTAACCTGCAGCAGTCTTGCTGGTTAATATTGGAGCTGACCAATTCCTCAGGCCCTCTGTCCCCCAGTTCTGCAGATGCCGCTGTTAATAGATCATCAGAATCTAGCTAAAAAGTATGCTCATCACATCACCCTAAGTTACTCTGGAGACATTTAGACCCTTCATAACCTAGACCCTTCCTCTCTCCAGCCCCATCTCTCATCACGATTCATCTCTCAAATCATATTCCAGTGATAACCTTTTTGGAGCTGATTTTTTTTTTTTTTTTTTTTTTTTTTAGTGCAGTGGCGCGATCTCAGCTCACTGCAGGCTCCGCCCCCCGGGGTTCACGCCATTCTCCTGCCTCAGCCTCCCGCGTAGCTGGGACTACAGGCGCCTGCCACCTTGCCCGGCTAATGTTTTGTATTTTTAGTGGAGACGGAGTTTCACCGTGTTAGCCAGGATGGTCTCGATCTCCTGACCTCGTGATCTGCCCGCCTCGGCCTCCCAAAGTGCTGGGATTACAGGCGTGAGCCACCGCGCCCGGCCTGGAGCTGATCATTTAAAGCAAGCTACATCCCTCCTCTATGCCTTTGTTTACACTGTTCCTTTGCCCAGATTGTCTTTCCACCTGTATCCTATTCCTATCTCTATTTATCCAAAACTCTCTCATCTTCCAAAGCCCAGCTCATTTATCATCTTCTCTATCAATATCTCTATCTTTCTTCAACTGATCCCCTTCCCTACACCACCATAATCTGTCAGTTCTGAATGCTAATGGTAGCTTGAGGCTATATTGGTTATACTCACTGCCTTTGTCCATCCTATACAACCTTTAATATTCAGTTCAGTTTTCACCTCCTCCAAGAAACCTACCCTGTTGCTCCCAGGCTTAGCTGAGAACCCCATCAAGCTTCATGCCGTGTGTGTGTGTGTGTGTGTGTGTGTGTGTGTGTGTGTGTGTGTGTGTGTGTGTGTCTTCCTCACTAAGCTGTAAGGGCCTCCATGGCAGGGACAGAGTCACAATTACGCATATCTCTCCAGTACCTAACATAATGGGGATAACTCTTGGGAGCTTAATTGAGCCAAAAATCCTTGCCAGTTGAGACATCTTCTCAGAGATGACATATTTGCAGGGAGCAGTTACCTGTGGCCAACAAGGAGATGTTTACCCAGTACCCATTACCCAGTGCACTGCATTATTCTGGAGTTTAAACAAAGCAAGCCTGGGGCCGGGCACGGTGGCTCACGCTTGTAATCCCAGCACTTTGGGAGGCCGAGGCAGGTGGATCACCTGAGGTCAGGAGTTCGAGACGAGCCTGACCAATATGGTGAAACCCTGTCTCTACTAAAATTACAAAAATTAGCCAGGCGTGGTGGTGCATGCTTGTAATCCCAGCTACTCAGGAGGCTGAGGCAGAAGAATTGCTTGAACCCAGGAGGCAGAGGTTACAGTGAGCCGAGATTGCGCCACTGCACTCCAGCCTAGGTGACAGAACCATACTTTGTCTCAAAAAAAAAGAAAAGAAAAGAAAATAAAGCAAGCCTGGGCGACATGGTGAAACCCCTTCTTTACTAAAAGTAAATAAAATTAGCCAACCAAGTGTGGTGGTGCGTGCCTACGGTCCCAGCTACTCCAGAGGCTGAGGAGGGAGGATCGCTTGAGCCTGGGAGGTGGAGGTTGCAGTAAGCCGAGATTGCACCAATGTACTCCAGCCTGGGCAACAGACAGAGACTCTGTCTCAAAAAAAATAAATAAATAAAAATAAAGAAAGCAGAACCAGTCAGCCTAACACAGCCAAAGACTGAGTTTACTGCTGTGGTTTCTCCCTGGTATCAAGGGAGATTGTCCCATCTGCTTTCAAAAATTCAAATAAAGTAACAGACACTGAACAAGGCACTCGATGTGGTGTAGAAGACACATAATTATAAGTAAGGCATTGTTCTGTCCCCAGGGTCCCCTCGTGGCAGATACAAAAGAGTGCAGTACACAAGTCCCATGGATGAGCTTGAGGCATCAGCTTTGCTTGGAAGACTTAAGAGAGGCCTCGCAGAAGAAGCGATATCTGACCTGGGTCCTCGAGGATGAGGAGGAATCTACTAGGCAAAGATGGGAACTAGGGGAGGACAATCTAGGCTGAGGGGCCAGTCCGTGCAAAAGCTGACAGGCTGGCGTGGACATGGCATATCTGGAGGATGGCACATATCTAGCTCATAGGTGCCGGAGTCTTCGCGGAAGGTGAAGGAAGAAACAAGGGCAGAAGTGGAGCTTGGGACCTGCTTGTGGGGAGCCTTGAGCATTGTGCTAAAAGATGAGGCTCTTATTTGACAAGCACTGGAGAGCCTTGAATGTTTCTAAGCGTAAGAATAAAAACTGGCAGCAGTGCTCAGGGCAGACAAGAGGGGCAGGGAGGCGTATCAGAGAGTATTGCTATAGTTGGTGAGGATGATAAGGATTAGGACAGGGTGCTGTGCTAGAGGAGAGGACGGCGCATGGCTTGAGAGATGGTGTGGGGGTGGAACCGCAAGGAGCCAAGCCTGTTCGGCATCCCGAATCCTTCCAGCACTACCCACATGGCCCCTATTCCCCCGCTCCCCAGCACATCCTTCTTCCCTCCTTGGCTGTTAAACCCTAAGGCAAGGAGATTCCAAATGCTGACTACATCTTCCTTGGCCCATCTCAGCTTTTGGCAAATAAATTGGTGCCATTCCCCAAAAAGCTTTTCTTGAACTTCATAAAGTTAGCAAAGAGGAGAAGTGTTAACAGTATGATCTGTTGAGTACCAAATTCTAATCCCAGCCCTAACACTAACCCAGCTTTTTCACTCCCTGAGGTCCTGCCAAAATCAAAAGAGAAGGTCTGTGCCAGACACAAGTAATTTCAGCTGAACAAGCACTCCGAGGGTCACAGAGTGCTGTTATGCTCAGAAAATGTTCTGCTGCTTCAGAACTGAATTTGGGCTGCTGGTGGTGGTGCATGTGGATGACACAGTCAGAGGAGCGTGGAAAGTATTTTTCTTTGGTAAACAAATATTTCAGTGTTGATGCTGAATTAAATCAGAAGCTCCAAGAATACAGGTGTCATTCATTTATTAAAAGAATGGAAGAAGAGAGAAGGCATGATTCTGGACTGGCTCCTTCTAATGAGAATCAAAACTGATTCATCCCCAGCAGCTAGAGAAAAACCAAGGTTTGGGGGAGACAGGCAACACACATTCTTCAGTGTCTATTATGCATCTAATTCTCTTAAAACACTATTGTTGGCGGAGCGCGGTGGCTTACGCCTGTAATCCCAGCACTTGGGAGGCTGAGGCGGGCGGATCTCTTGAGGCCAGGAGTTTGAGACCAGCCTGGCCAACATGGTGAAGCCTCGTGTCTACTAAAAATACAAAAATTAGTCAGGCATGGTGGCTCCTATCTGTAATCCCAGCTACTCAGGAGGCTGAGGCAAGGGAATCACTTGAACCCAGGAGGCAGAGGCTGCAGTGAGCCAAGATCATACCATTGCACTCCAGTCTGGGCAACAGAGTGAGACTCTGTCTCAAAAAAAAAAAGTTTTCATTGAATTCCCAAAGGACGAATAGGAATTTGTGAATGACAGACTATGGGAGTTAATGGGAAAGGAAGAGTCGTTGACTGCAAGCCTGGATGCTGGCGGTGGCCCTGTTAAAGATGAGAAGAAAGAAAGAAGTTGGTTTGAGGGAGAAGATTTGCCCTTGACTTTACCCTTGTTGAGCTTTATAGAAGTTACTGGTGGTAGCTCACGTCTGTAATCCCCACACTTTGGGAGGCCAAGGTGGGTGGATCACTTGAGGTCAGGAGTTCAAGATCAGCCTGACCAACATGGTGAAATCCCGTCTCTACTAAAAATACAAAAATTAGCCAGCTGTGGTGGTGGGCGCCTATCATCCCAGCTACTTGGGAGGTTGAGACAAGAGAATTGCTTGAACCCCGGAGGCAGAGGTTGCAGTGAGCTGAGACCATGCCATTGCAGTCCAGCCTCGGCGACACACACACACAAAAAAAAGTAGTGGGGGTAAATGGGGTAATACAGGGCAGCGTTGGGTAAGAGGTGTTGGCTGGAGATGGAGAGTTGGGGAGAACCGATTTGGTAACCTCAAGGAATACCTCTTTTTCTGGAAAAAGGGTAAGTACCAAGGTAGTGGTGGGGCTGACCAATCAGAACCATGGAGGAGCCCTAGGACAGACAGGCTGAAATGAAACACAAGCAAGAGGAGGGAATATTCACCAGGTGTCTTAAAAGAAGAAGGGCAGCTCTTAGCTCTTAGGACCACTTGCTCCCGTTTTCCTTTCTTCGTCAATCCACCCTTTGCCCAAGACTTGCCAGTGGAAGAATTGAAACAGAAAGGAAGGCCATTTTATATCAGAAAGCCGATTTAGCTTAAAGTGAAGAATAAGAAGAAGAGCAAGCCATTTCGGGATTTGTTGCTGTTGTTGTTGTTGGTTTGTTTAGTTTTCTGGAACCATTTTATTATAATCATGGCTATCATGAACCCATAACTTCTCCTTTCTGAGTTTCTACAGGAAAGCTACCACTGCTGCGTTCTCAGGAGGAAGAAAGCACAAGACCATTTCTGCACTTTTCTGCTTCCTGCTGGTAGGTAGGAAATCAGGGAAAAGAAAACTAATGCTCATTCACACTATGGCACAATGGAAAGAAAATTGGCCTTGGAGTTGAATAATCTTAGGTATGCCCTGCAAAGAATGGGCTGACTCCACACCTTTCTGGGCTGGTTCCCTCAAACACTGCTGATAATGATTCATACCTCAGGAGGTGGTTATGATGACTGGATAATGGGGTTAAGTACTTTGCACAATGCAGATGCTCCAGGCACACCAGCTCCTGGTAATTCTTGCTGTTTCTCACAGGAACCTCACAGGCTTCTGCTATCTGCAAGCTTCAGAGGAGCCACAGAAGCGAGGCAAGCTAGGAGCTCATCCCCAAGGGAGCTTTCAGACTCATGGTTTCAAAGAATTTTCACTTTGTTACACATTTGTTCAGGCTTCAGTCTGATTTGACTAAAATGTAAAGACAGGGCCCGGCACAGTGGCTCATGCCTGTAATCCCAACACTTTGGGAGGCCAAGGCAGGCAGATCACTTGAGTCCAGGAGTTCAAGACCAGCCTGGCCAACACGGCAAAACCCTGTCTCTACTAAAAGTACAAAAATTAACCAGGTGTAGTGGCGCATGCCTGTAATCCCAGCTACTCAGGAGGCTGAGGGAGGAGAATTGCTTGAACCTGGGAGGCGGAGGTTGCAGTGAGCTGAGATTGTGCCACTGCACTCCGTTGCCTGAGCAACAGAGCGAGACTGTGTCCCAAAAAAATAAAATAAAATAACATGTAAAGACAACCTCACATATTTGGGGCAGCCGGGGCAGCCTGGCTTCCTAAGCTAATCACAATGTATGGGTTCAAGTTTAACCTCATCTCCAAACAAAATGTCTATTTCTTGCCAAAAGAAGGCTCAGAAAGACTAAACTGTCTACCTCATCAGTGGTGTACTCATTTGGAAGGGATCCAAGCATGTTGGAGTCTGGGCCAGCCAAAAGCACCCCAGCCACTTTTGGAGAGAGCAGGCGGAAGTGAGGGCTCTGATTTTCATGTTAAATCCTCATTTGGCCTCGGAAATGTTAAAAATAAACTTTCACCTGCATCTGATTTTCCTCTTTGTTATTGCAGCCATTGTCTGTTTGAACAAAGAGGTAGCAAGAGCCTCTTTGAGCAGTTCATAGAGTTCAAGCCAGAGCCCAAATTGGAGGGACACAGATGTTAATGAACAAGAGGACCAGCAAGAGTGCCACTGGGAATTAAAAACTCCCCTAGGATTTTCAGGTCCCTGATGGCAGGCAGGGGAACTACAGTCCCCATTTTTCTCTGCCAGCAGCCCCCACCTGGCTTTCAGAAGGACTTGGGAGCTGCATGTGGATTTCCCCCTGAGCAACTTGATATTAAATTGAAATCTTGATTCAGCCCCCCATTACCCCAACTCTTCTCTCCTGTCTGCTTGTATTTTGGAGGCTCCATCAGATGTGGGTGGGGTGGGGTTTCCAATAGGATAAGAAAGCACAAACTAGGCACTACAGAATGTGTTGTTGAATTTAGAGGCAGTGTGTCATTGTAGAAAGATCCTGAATTTAACAGCTAGATAAATCTGGGTTCAAATTCATTACTTTTCAGCTGTGTGACCTTGGGCAAGTCACTCGACTCTCTGGGCCTCAGTTTACTTCTCCATAAAATGGGCATAAAAATACTGTACTGATTAAGGTGATGATAGCTGCTATAATAAACACACACCCTCAAAAATGTCAATTGCCTCTAATATTATGGAAGTTTATTTCTTGTTCGCATAAAGTTGAAAACAGGTGTTCCTAATCTATGAGCCGCTCTCCTCTAAGAGGAATTTAGGTGGCTGGGCTCCACCAAAGTCATCAGCATGGACATCAGTCCAAAGGTGAGGGGAAGATGATGGAGGACTGCGGCAAGTGGAAGAGATTTATGCCAGGACTAGAAGTGTCACACACCACTTCCACTCACATGCTAGTGTCTAGAACAGTCCTACAGCTGTAATTAATTGCAAAAAACACTGAGAAATGAGGTCCAGCTGTGTACCAAAGAAGACAAGGAAACAAGATTGGTAAACATCTAGCTAGTCTTTGCCATGTACACCAAGTTTTCAGGGAGATACTAGGCTTAAATAAAACAGTGACTATGA
This sequence comes from Hylobates moloch, assembly GCF_009828535.3. Lineage (NCBI taxonomy): Eukaryota > Metazoa > Chordata > Mammalia > Primates > Hylobatidae > Hylobates > Hylobates moloch. Next base: position 95,448,466 of record NW_026652288.1, on the reverse strand, counting down.
GGCCAGGCACAGTGGCTCATGCCTGTAATCCCAGCACTTTGGGAGGCTGACATGAGAGGATCCCTTGAGCCCAGGAGTTCGAAACCAGCCTGGGAAACATGGTAAAACCCTGCCACTGCTAAAAAATAATAAAAAAAATTAGCCGGGCATGGTGGTACACGCCTGTAGTCCCAGCTACTCGGGAGGCTGAAGCAAGAGGATCACTTGAGTCTGGGAGGTCAAGACTGCAGTGAGCTGTGATCATGCCACTGCACTCTAGTGTGGATGACAAAGGAAGACCCTGTCGCCAAAATAAGTAAATAAATAAATAAAAATAAAATGATGACTATGAAACAGTACAGTTTTCAACAAATGTTGGTTACTTGCTTCTTTCTTTTCCCCATGGCCAAACATTTGCCAGAAGCAATGAGGGAATGCTTTATTTGTTAATAACACAGATAGGAGTGAGGCCTGCTGATAAGCTCCTCAACCCCTTCACCCCACAGCCATCACCCACTACTTCTCATAAAATGGGCATAAAAATACTGTACTGATTAAGGTGATGATAGCTGCTATAATAACACCCAATAGTACCCCACTGCCAAAGAGGAGGACCCTGGCATTCTGTGGGTGCTCCTTCCCCTCATGATCAGGCCAGTCACTCACGATACCTACAGCTTCGCCAAGTCCCAGCCCTTCCACAAAATCAGAGGGTTCAGGAATTAATCCTTAAGTCAGAAAACCACCATGTAGTAATAACTGACACAAGTTACATTTGAGGTTTTTTGGGGGTTTTTTTGTTTGTTTGTTTTTTTGTGACACAGTCTGTCTCTGTCGCCCAGACTGGAGTACAGTAATGCGATCTCTGCTCACTGCAACCTCTGCCTCCCAGGTTCAAGCGATTCTCCTGCCTCAGCCTTCCAAGTACCTGGGATTACAGGCATCCGCCACCACGCCTGGCTAATTTTTGTATTTTTAGCAGAGACGGGGTTTCACCATGATGGCCAGGCTGGTTTGGAACTCTTGATCTCAAGTGATCTGCCCGCCTCGGCCTCCCAAAGTGTGGAGATTACAGCCGTAAGCCACTGCGCCCAGCCACAAGTTACATTTGACTGTCAATGTGTTTCTATTTAAATTTATTTGTATTGCCTTTAGGTGGGTCGCATGGTCTCCTCTCGGCGCAGTCGCCACCACTCCCTTCTGTGCTACATCTGGCTTGCTTCCTTCATCTACCAGCCCGGCTCTTGGAAACCTTTGGGTTTGATCCCCCAAGACCTCCTGAGGGCTCTCTCGATTTCCACGCAGGGCTTCCACACTCAACCCCGTGACCTCTGTCTTGCCCCCCGTTAGCCACGCAGATCTAGCGCTTTGCCAGTAGCCTGAGCACACCGTGGCTGTGCATTCTCTTTCTGCACATGCGCGAATGTTGAGCCCGCCCTCCGCCAAGCGCTGCCTTGTCCTCCCCCCAGCGTTAGTTTCGTTATTCTCTTGTGTGTGCATCTGGGAGACAGGGTTAACAAGCAATATCCTATGGAAAGTTGTGGTTTCACAGCATATGGGTAGACGGGTTTCACCAACTTTTAGAGTTGATCTTTATACAGTGTTGCACATTAACATTTATACGTTGTTTCTAAGGAGAATATGTCTAAATTCCAAACAACTGAATTCTGAGTGAATCTGATGACCCAATCCTTTTATAACTTGAGAACTCTGCCCTTGTGTGGTCTTGATGGGACTTCAGAGCTGCAAGCGTCCCTTGGTTGGGAGGGAGGATCGAAGTTCTAGTGTGTGGTGAAAAGCTCATGGACTTTGGAGACATACAGACTTAGATTTAAATCCTGACTCCTAATAACTGTGTGACTTTGAGCAAGTTACCTAGACTCTGTGAAGTATGTTTCTTTATCTGTAAAATGAGAAGATAATCTTTCTTAGAGTGCTGATATAAGATTCAATGAAAGTGCATACCTTCAGCTCTTAGAGTGGCTAGGACATAGTAAACACTCATAAATAATTATTATATTTGTTATAAGGAAGACAGGAAAATCGATAAATAATATTTGTTAAATTTTTAAAATAACTCTTGTTTATGTAAAAGTTCAACATAAAAGTAACAATTTTTTTTTTTTTTTTTTTTTTTGAGACCAAATCTTGTTCTATCACCCAGGCTGGAGTGCAGTGGCGCAATCTCGGATCACTGCAATCTCCGCCATCCAGGCTCAAGCGATTCTCATGCCTCAGCCTCCCTAGTAGCTGGGACTACAGGCACACATTGCCACACCCGGCTAATTTTTGTATTTTTAGTAGAGATGGGGTTTCACCATGTTGGCCAGGCTGGTCTCGAGCTCCTGACCTCAAGTGATCCGCCCGCCTCAGCCTCCCAAAGTGCTGTGATTACAGGCATGAGCCACTGCACCTGGCCAAAAGTAACAATTTTTATTATGGAAAACCAGGGGAAAGAAGAAACTTAAAATAAGGAAAATAGAAATCAACCAAAATTTTACTTCAATGAAAACATTTATTAACATTTTGGCCTATTTTTCCTTCCAATGTTTTACTATGTATATGTAGTTTACACAATTGGGATTAGGCCAGATATAATGCCGGATATAATCCAATATTTTTCACTTAAAACATAATTTTTCTCAGTAAAAATTCATTACAAATGCTAGTTCTAAAGAATTTACAGTTTAAAGGAATTTTTAAACTTCAATAATTTAATTATCCATTTCTTAAATGCTGAACATTTTGCTTACTTCTATATTTTTTGCTCTCATGAAAAAATACTTGCATATAAAATCCTCAAAATTATATTTTTATCTATATTTGTGTTTATTTACTTAAGATGGTTTCTTAGGAGTTTTGCCAAGTAAAGGGTGTGTACATTTGTAATCCTCTTGCAACAGCCGGGAAGCCCATCAGAAATGCTATAGCAGCCAAGGTGCAGTGGCTCACGTCTGTAATCCCAGCACTTTGGGAGGCCGAGGCAGGCGGATTGCAAAGTCAGGAGTTCGAGACCAGCCTGGCCACCATGGTGAAACCCCTTCTCTACTAAAAATACAAAAATTAGCCAGGTGTGGTGGTGGGGCGCCTGTAATCCCAGCTACTCAGGAAGCTGAGGCAGGAGAATCACTTGAACCGGGAGGAGGAGGTTGCAGTGAGCCGAGATCGCGCCACTGCACTCTAGCCTGGGTGACAGAGCAAGACTCTATCTCAAAAAAAAAAAGAAAGAAGAAGAAGAAGAAAGAAAGAAGAAGAAAGAAAAGAAAGAAGGAAAGAGGAAGGAAGAAGGAGGAAAGAAAAAGAAGGAAGGAAGGAAGGAAGGAAGGAAGGAGAAAGTAATGCTATAGCAACTTCTACTCGAGATGGTTTAAAATTCATGTTATAGCCTTCCTGCTCATTCCCATGAGGAGTCCAAGTCAGGACTACATTGCCAGAGTGTTCTGCTGTTACTTGGGAGAACGGACAGTGCTTGAGGGCCGTTCAATACGCACTTCCTAACAGTGCCCCAGTTTCCTTTTAGTGAATTGTCTCTGCCCCTTGTGTAGTCTTGATGGGGTTTCAGAGTTGCAAAGGTCCCTTGGGTCGGGGAGAGGATGACAAGCAGTGTGGCCAGCGGAGAAGCCAGCAGCAGGAGCACCAGCATCCAGCAAGGCTCGGCCCCGGTGCCAGGCGGAGAAAGGGCAGGCCCTGTGCTCTGCACTCCTGGAGCAGGGTCTGAGACCCCTCTATGCCGAAGGCTCACCCTCAGCCTGAGGGCCTTCCTCTGCCATGGGGCGAGCCAGTGCTGGAGCCTTTGGATAATTCCTTGGTCCTCCCTTTCCTTCCCTTAATCTCAAATCCGGCACGGAGAAGGCACTTCACCCCAGAGAAGGTGACCAGCGCATGTCTGTCGAAATGGCCACGGAGGGTAACCGACAAGGCTTTAAGATGCGCCGTGTAACTATCTCCTTTGGCTTTATTCCCCAAAAAAGCCCTGGGAAAAATCACCTGGGGTGAGCCTGGAGCGATCCTTTCTTATGCTGGACTCATACTGCCATCTAGTGGTGGGAGAAGGGAGATGGGAAGGGACGGGACACCGGGCAGCGGGCGGTTAGAGCAAGATGAACCTGCAGTCCAGGAGGCCAAGGTCAGGCGACACCGGGAACCGCCCAGGAGGCACCTCAGAACTTTGGGAGGCATATGAAGGAGGCAAGGGGAGGAATTATGCTCAAGAATAATTATAGCTGTTTCTTGGCCGGGCGCCGTGGCTCATGCCTGTAATCCCAACACTTTGGGAGGTCGAGGCGGGCGGATCGCCTAAGGTCGGTAGTTCGAGACCAGCCTGACCAATATGGAGAAACCCCGTCTCCACTAAAAATACAAAATTAGCTGGGCGTGGCAGCGCGCCCCTGCAATCCCAGCTACTCGGGAGGCTGAGACAAGAGAGAGAATCGCTTGAACCCGGGAGGCGGAGGTTGCAGTGAGCCGAGATCGCGCCATTGCACTCCAGCCTGGACAACAAGAGCCTCTGTCTCAAAAAAAAAAAAAAAAAAAAAAAAAAGAGTGAGAGAGAGAGAATAAGTACAGCTGTTTCTTGAGCACTTACTACCTGGCAAAGACTATACAAAGTGCCTCTCATGCTTTCAATCTCTCAGTCCTCCCAGCAGTCCCCAGTGAGGATGAGGAGACCAAGCCCAGAAATCAAGTAACTTGACCAAGTTCACACAACTTGTCAGTGGCAGAGACAATCAAATCCAGGATTATCTGACTTTGTAGCTTGGATTTCTAGGGTCATTTCTGGAATCACGGAGAGAGATCTTCTGCATCCTTTCTATTCCATCACCCACACCCCCAGCCCTAATCTACTCCTGGACAACAGAGGGTGCTCTTGTACACTGAGATGCACGGCCCTATTTCCACTTTCTGTGCCTCTCTTGGGTCCCCAAGTCTCTACCCTGAACAACCGCAAAGGGAATCCTTTCCCTCCTTTGGCCTGGAGACTGTTGGGCAGGAGTGGGAGAGGATAGTGGTGGAATCTTTTGTCCACTGTCAACAAATTAAAATGTCTCGGATTAGTTGGAAGTTATTTTCCCTTCTTTGTTATGTGAGATTGAGGTCCCTAAAGTGCACAGTCTCATTTCAGATCAGCCACTGTAAAGTTTGGTTCTAAATCCTGGAAGGACTTCTCATGCTTTCCAGGAACAATTGTTGGGACTGATCCATGGCTATGCAGCCCTGGCCTGTCTCGGTCTTCTTTTTTGCTTTTCTTTCTTCCTTTTTTTTTTTTTAGAGATGAGGAAGTCCTAGCATCGTGGCTCATGCCTGTAATCCCAACACTTTGGGAGGCTGAGGCAGGCAGATCACTTGAGGCCAGAAGTTTGAGACCAGACAGCTAGGCCCTGTCTCTACAAAAATACAAAAAGAATTAGCCGGGCATGGTACTGTGTGCCTGTAGTCCCAGCTACTCAGGAGGTGGAGGCAGGAGGATCGCTTGAGCTCAGAAGTTTTAGGCTGCAGTGAGCCGTGATTGCACTACTGCACTCTAGCCTGGGTGACAGTGTGAGACCCTGTCTCAAAAAAAAAAAAGAGAGAGAGAGACAAGGAAGGTCTCACTCTGTCTAGAATGCAGTGGCATGATCACAGGTCACTGAAGCCTCAAATTTCTGGGGTCAAGAGATACTCCTGCCTCAACTTCCCAAGTAGCTGGTACTACAAGCACACACTACTATGCCTGGCTAAGTTTTGTTATTTTTTTTAGAAACTGGGTCTCGCTATGTTGCCCAGTCTGGTCTCAAATTCCTGGCCTCAAGCAATCCTCCCACTTTGGCCTCTCAAAGCGCTGGGATTGCAGGTGTGAGTCACCATGCCCAGCCATCCCGGTCTTAAAGAAGCAACCTGCCATCCCAGCAAACACACAAAAAGTCCAGGGGACCCTTGGGCCTATAGTCACTCTCCACATGGGGGACCCTGAGGTTATTTAGGGAACAGCAGTCGTTCTTCCTGTCTGGCCCACCCAGATGAATAATAAGTCATCTATTTTTAGTTTAGGGTTTTGTTTTTCTTTTCCTTTTCCCTTTTTAGAAATTTATCCAGGCCCATTTCCCAGGGCTGAGCACTTAAGTTGCACTGAATTTATTGCTGGGGACTTGGTACTTTCAAAAGGAGAGTGGTCCTCAAATGCACTTCAATTGTGATTCCCCCCAAGGTAAAAATTTGCTTGCAACACCTTCAACATCATTTATTCAACACTTATCCCTGGGAGCTCTAAAAGAAAAAAGGCTGGCTCTTGCCACCACCAAGTCTCCTGCTCCTGAGTGAGATTCCAGGCCAAGGGCTCTCACAAAGGCACCACCATCTCTGTCCTTGCTCAGGGGCTTCTATCATCACACGTTGGATAGCGGGGGATCCTCCCTTCCCGGAAGTAGACAATCACTCGCCCTTGAAAAAGTATCAGTTGCTAGTTCTTTTGGGGGGATAAAAAACACATTCCCCCAATGCACACAACCAATGCACCTGTTTATTTAGTTACTTATTTAGAGACAGGTTCTTACTCTGTCACCCAGGCTGGAGTGCAGTGGCATGATCACGGCTCACTGCAGCCTCAACCTCCGGGCTCAGGTGATCCTGCAACCTCGGCCTCCGAGTAGCTGGGACCAAAGGAGCACAACACCATGGCCTGGCTAATTGTTCTTTTCCAGAGAGAGGGTCTCACCATGTTGCCCAGGCTAGTCTTAAACTCCTGGGCTCAGGCGATCCACCCACCTCAGCCTCCCCCAAAGTCCTGGGATGACAGGTATGAGCCACTGTGCCTGGCCACTCTTTTCTTGTAATGATAGAATTATTTACTCATTTAGTCAATCAACATTTATTGATCACTTATTATGTACCAGGCACTGGGATAAAGATGAGTGTAAGTCACTCACAGTAAGGAAGAAAACTAGCAAATAAGACGATTACAATATGACGTAGAAAATGCTAAGCCAGAGATATAGAAAGGTCCTGTGGGGTCCTTCTGTCACCTCCTCTCTCCACATCCCTACCCTTCACAGGCCTTCCCTCCAGCTTCCTGCCCCCGCTCCCCACTGCAGATCCCCTGGATTTTGCCTAGAGCTAAATGAGGAGATGGGCCCTCTGGCCCTGGCATGACTTGAACCCAACCACAAACTGGAAAGGAGCCTTTCAAGAATGGATCACTTTGATAAGAAAACACATAGGAATGAAGAGAAGTCCACAAATGGCCACCCGTGCTGGTGCTCAAGAAAAGTTTGCAGAATGGATAAATGAAGGATCAAGGAATTAGTAGATGAATAATTGAATGGTGGCTCAATAGATGACTTTGTGAATGAATTAGAAAATAAACTTCCAATCTTGAGGCAAAACTGAATTTTAGCATTTCCATTGCTTGTGCTTGTTCATTGAACACCATGTTCCCCAGAAAATTCTCTATAAAGATGTTCGTTTTTTTGTTTGTTTGTTTGTTTGTTTGTTTTTGAGACGGAGTTTTGCTCTTGCTGCCCAGGCTGGAGTGCAATGGCACAATCTCGGCTCACCGAAACCTCCGCCTCCCGGGTTCAAGCGATTCTCCTGCCTCAGCCCCCCTGGAGAAGCTGGGATTACAGGCACACACCACCACGCCCGGCTAATTTTGTATTTTTAGTAGAGATGAGGTTTCTCCATGTTAGTCAGGCTGGTCTCGAACTCCCAACCTCAGGTGATCCGCCCACCTCGGCCTCCCAAAGTGCTGGGATTACAGGCGTGAGCCACTGCGCCCGGCCGATGTTCATTTTTTTAAGTTAAAATTACTTAAAAGTTCACTGGGAATTTTGCAATGCAGTTGAGAAAACTGGAGCTGCCTAGGGGAATTTCAGCGTTAGGGCTTGAAATCACTCACCCGAGAGAAATCCCAGTATAATCTGCCCTCCCATTAGTGTTAGGAGACAAGCTCCAAGTTCCGAGGCTGCTCATTTTACCAAACAGGTGTACCACCCTTATCACTAACTAGCAAGTTAAATGTGAATCAAATTACTGTGTCCTATCACCAATGCAATGCTTCCTACTGAAGAGGCGACTGCAGGAAATCCTTCGATGTTGCAAACAATTGCATTCCAGCAAGTTCTGTCAACATGAGTGTTTGCTGTAAAGGGGAAAAGGATCAGAGAGGAAAGAGGCTGTGTGGTTCAGAGGCCTATCTGAACAGCTGATTTTCTACATGCCCTTGAAGGCTCCCTGGTTCTCCGAGATAAACTGGCTGAAGCTTTTGACTTTGGGATTTAGTTGGTGGGTGAGCTTGACATCTCGGTCTGGCTTCATGTGATAGAAACGACACATATTGGCTATTTCCTTCGCTGCAGGGAATCCTAGCTTCTCGAAAGCTTCCGGGGTAATCTTTTAAGAACAAATAAGAAGACAGAAAATGTTATAGTCCATACTTAAAATAGTTTGAAATGACATTATTCACCTTAATGATGATACAGTTCCATAATTTTTTTTTTTTTTAAGACGGTATCTCACTCTGTCACTCAGACTGGAGTGCAGTGGTGCGATCTCGGCTCACTGCAACCTCTGCCCTCCGAGTTCAAGTAATTCTCCTTCCTCAGCCTCCTGAGTAGCTGGGATTACAGGCACCCGCCACCGCGCCCGACTAATTTTGTGTATTTTTGGTAGAGACGGGGTTTCGCCATGTTGGCCAGCCTGGTCTCAAACTCCTGACCTCAGGTGATCCGCCTGCCTCTGCCTCCCAAAGTGCTGGGGTTACAGGTGTGAGCCACAGCACCCAGCCAGGTCCACAATTCTTTAGCCTAACTCCAAAATCCAAGAGACTCTAAAGTTTTTTTTTTCCCCCATAAGCCATTTGGCAGCAAACTGACCCTTTTGAACTAAATTAGTGGCAAACTTGATCTAACTATGTGAAGCTATTTACGGTCTTTAATTATACCGTTTAGTGGGAACATTCAAATATTTGCCTGCAGAGATACAGATGTGTTTGATTACAGGTTCCTGCTCCAGCCCCTGCTGGTGATGTTATATAATATATGTAGACAATAACCTATCTAAAAGCTGAAAGATTCCTAAAGCTGAATTATTTCTGGCCCCAAGCTTTTTGGGTAAGGTACTGTAGATCTGTACCAGCCTTCATGTGAATAGCACCTCACAGTGCTTTTGCCTACACTTCCTCTTCGTATTCCCCCACCAGCCCTCTGAAACCGTCCACCCACCTGGGCCTCCATGCAGCATCAAGATCCCCTGTCTCTGGCACCAGGCTCTCCTTCTCACCTGGCTGATGGCCCATCCATCCTCGCTCCCTTTCTTGGTTAGAGGTCTGTATTTTACCTCCAATTGCCCCAGCCTTTGCCAAGGCCCAGGCCCAAGCAGAAATGGAGCCCATCCCACACCAGCTGAGCTGCCTTCTGTCACCTTCCATAAAATCCACTCCTTGAATCCTTTCTAACACTAACTAGATCCATAATTCCCCCTACTGAATTAGCTAAAATCATTTCTATTGGATCCAGTATAATCTGTCTTTAGCCCTCAGAGATAAACTCTGACTTTGCAATTTTACTCGGCCTTTAAAAAACGTGACAGACACAAACAACTTAGGTAAAACGATGATTGTCACATGCATTCATAATAATGAGAAAATTAAGAACAACCTGCATGGCCAACAATAGAGAAATGGTAGAATTAATTGTGGTACATCTACTCTCAGAACATAATGCAGTTTAATGTTTTTGGAGAAGTTTAACAAAATAGAAAAATTCTCATAACATTAACTGAAAAGGCCAGAAACAAAATGGTACATTTAGTGTTATTTTAATTGTGTTAAATATATACATATGTATATTATATATGTGTGTATATATATATTTAATACGATAATACAATTTAATAATTGTATTAATATATACATATATACACATACTTATATAAACATATACATATGTATATATTTAATACAATAAATATATATAAGTCTATACAGTATATATACATATATAGACATACTTATATATACTGGAAAAAGACAAGACTGTCAAATCTTAACAGTAGCTATCTCTGAGAGATTGAACTACGTGTGATTTGTATTTTCTTTTTCATAATTTTCTGAGTTTTCTTCAATAAGCAGTTGCTATTTTTGAAATCAGAAAAACACTGAAAATTTGAAGTGAGTTTGGAAATAGAAGTCTATGTGAGAAGCATGGAAGATTCTTCCATGTCTGTCTCCTTGAGTCGCTCTTTCATCCATAACTTTGATACCAAATGTGCTTCAGTAAAATAAGGGATTCTTTTACTGCACATTTTTGAACGAAGGAGGTCTGTTCTGTTGTGTCTCACTTTCTGAGAAAACTATCTTCCTTTGGGGGTTAGACAGTTTCAACCAGACATTTCACACCCGCTTGAGGAGGTCGGAGGAAGTCAGACCGTGAGGGCTGGAGCGCCACCTTGTGGCCAGATGCACCCTTCCCCGGAATTGTCAGACCATTCTATAGAAGTTCCAGCCTCTGATGCCCTACAGTCTGTGGTGCCAGAGGAGCTTCAGCTGCATTATAAAACAATTTGCATACCAAGAAGTGTCAGGGACCAAGTATGTGACTAATAGATGCTTGGAAGATTCTGAGCAATTCAGAACAACGTCTACTGCATCCTCTGAGAATCAATACACACACTCAACCCCTACACTCACGCTCTCTCTTTCTCTCCTTCCTTACAGAGTTCAAACCCACAAGACAAAATGAATATATGACCCAAATGCAAATGGCCTGGGAGAAGGGTCACTGAGAAGTAAATGTGCACCCAGGTGCAAGGAACCTTGCAGATCCTCTTGTGAGCCCATCTTTGAGTGGGTCTTTGAGTGGGTGGCCGCCTTCTTGGGTTCAGGAGTAACAATCTCTCCAAGAAATGTGTGTGTGGCTTCAATGAGATAACCAGATGTGGTTTTGTGGCTGGATTGACTCCCACACTGGTTTTCCAGAAAAAAAAATATATCTCTTTGCCTCCTCACGACTTCAGTACCCGAGGCTGAATTGGGAATCTAGAGATCCCCTCTAGAATCATTGGACCAAGAGCTGTTGATCCAAACAAGAACCAACCTTCTATCCTTAATTCTAGGAAATGTTCTAGAACACAAGTCAACAAACTTTTTTTTTTTTTTTAAGACAGAGTCTCGCCCTGTCGCCCAGGCTGGAGTGCAATGGCGCAATCTTGGTTCACTGCAACCTCCACCTCCTGGGTTCAAACGATTTTCCTGCCTCAGCCTCCCCAGTAGCTGGGATTACAAGCGCCCACCACCATGCCCAGCTAATTTTTGTATTTTTAGTAGAGACAGGGTTTTACCGTGTTGGCCAGGCTGGTCTCAAACTCCTGACCTCGTGATCCACCCTCCTTGGCCTCCCAAAGTGCTGGGAAACAATCTTTTTTTTAAAGGCCTAGATATAAATATTGTAGGCTTTGTGGGCCATAAGGTCTCTGTTGGAACTACTCAACTCTATCATTGTACCCTGAAAACAGCCTGTTTTATTTTCCCTTCCTCTTATCAATGCCTGCTTGGGGAAATGGCTGGTAATGCTCAATATCACCAATTCTCACTCTTCTGTAAAAAGTCTATCCTGGCCAGGCACAATTCCCTGGAGAAAATAACTTACCCCCAAGCCCAAGAAGGCAGCCACCCACACAAGGAGGCCATTCCTGCACGATGTATAGCATGATCAGTTGTTGAGGGCTTACTAATGCCAAGCACTTGCTGTCCAGATCTCATTTCATCCTCACAATGATCCCATGAAGGAGGTATAACAACTTTTTTTGGAACACATGAAGAAACTGAGATGGAGAGGGGTTAAGTAAATTACCAAGGACAGAGGCAGAGCCAGAATTTGCCTCCTTCCCATACTGCCTCTGGTTTGTCGTGTTTATTCTAGAATTAGCCAGGCCAGCCTTCTTGGTGCCTCCTCTGTCTATACACAGTCATGTTCCCTCAAGGACCAACTCAAGCCCACGTCTTCCATGAAACCTTCTTCCACTGTTTTCTAGTTGTCTATAGCACAGATAGTCTGAACAACACAATTAAGCACCTATAGTGTTATGTCTTATAATGATCATGGCGACTTGATGGGCATCAATATTTTTACCTTGCTGCAAATTCCTTAAAGTAGCACTGGGTTCATAATAGAGACTCAATACATCTCTGCCATGTGCCAAACACTATGATAAGCCCTTTAAATATATTCTCTGTAATTTTCACAAGAACACCCGAAGTAGATACTATCAGTCCCCACTTTGCAACTGAGGAAGCTGAGGTTCAATGAAGCTAAGTGCCTTGTTCCACATCAGCTAGCTCTGGACAACCGAAGTAGTCAGCAGCAAGGGCTTATGAGAGGAGTTGGGGTCGTGTGTGTGAAAAGGCTGTATCTCAATCTTCACATTCTACGTTCTTTCCACTCAAAAGTAATTTAACTTTTACAAGTCAATTAACCCTAAGTCCATAGATTTATGGAACCACAGTCCTTCTCAATTTCTTCTGAAAGTTTAAGTTCAATCCTGCCTAAATCCAGAGAGTCTACCAACATTTGTAAGTCAGTGGAATGTTAACCAAGGTGGCCTCTTGTGATCACATGGATGTCCCCTAAGAACTCACCTTTGCGTCTCGGACTTTTTTCCCCAAAACCTTGGACAAAACATCAGCATATTGCTGTATTGTTAGTGCTTCTGCACTGAGCCCCACGGCCTTGCCTAAAAATTCCTCTGGAGAATTAAAAATGCTAGAGACGGCTGCTCCAATATCAGCAACAGAGATACCATCCATTGGTACATCTCCCATCGGTACAGCTAGTTTAAAAAAAAAAAATAGAAAAAGATAAATAGTTAATTATATCACATCCTTGGTAGGTCCCACCAACCCAAACTAATCAATCATTTAAACAAAAGATGTGGGAAGGCAATGTAAAACCCAGTGGCCACAATCTATACACAGTTACAAGGTTTTGTTTGAGAAATTACAGGTTGAGTGCGGTGGCTCACGCCTGTAATCCCAACACTTTGGGAGGCCGAGGAGGGTGGACCACCTGAGGTCAGAAGTTCAAGACCAGCCTGGCCAACATGGCGAAACTCTGTCTCTACTAAAAATACAAAAATTAGCCAGGTGTGATGGTGCGTGCCTGTAATCCCAGCTACTCCAGAGACTGAGGCAGGAGAATCACTTGAACCCAGAAGGCAGAGGTTGCAGTGAGCCGAGATCGTGCCACTGGACTTCAGCCTGGGTAACAAAACAAGACTTCATCTCAAAAAAAAATTTAAAAAAGAATACTATAGTGCCTCGATATTGATTTAAAAGAGCAACCATTTACTAAATATCTTCTCTATGTAAAGTATGATTAAATGTATCTCCAGCCAAAACTTCTGCTGAATTCCAGACTCATGTGTCCCACTACGTACTCAAATCCTTACCTGACTGTTCAATAGACATCTTAAACTCAACAGGCCCGAAACTGAACTCTTACACCCCCCAACCTGCTTCCCTACAGCCTCCCACCTCAGCTAATGGCAACCCTATCATTCTGATTTCTCAGGTCATAAATCTTATAGTCAGCCTTGACACTTCTCTCATATCCCATATCCTTTTTTTGTTTTTGTTTTTTTTGTTTTTTTTTGGAAATCATATGCACGATATGTACAAAATCTGGCCACTTCTCATCATCTTCAATGCTACCACCCTGGTCCAAGCCACCATCATCCGTGACTTGAGTTATTGCGAAATTTGTCTCCTTATTTCCACTCTTGCCCTTTTTTTTTTTTTTTTTTTTTTTCAGATGAAGTCTTGCACTTTCGTCCAGGCTGGAGTGCAGTGGTGTGATCTCTGCTCACTGCAAGTTCTGCCTCGTGTGTTCACGCCGTTCTCCTGCCTCAGCCCCCTGAATAGCTGGGACTACAGGCACCCTCCAGTAAGACCAGCTAATTTTTTGTATTTTTAGTAGAAACGGGGTTTCACCATGTTAGCCAGGATGGTCTCGATCTCCTGACCTCGTGATCCGCCTGCCTTGGCCTCGGATCCCAAAGTGCTGGAATTACAGGCACCTGCTACCACACCAGGCTGATTATTATATTTTTAGCAGAGACGGTGTTTCACCACGTTGGCCAGGCAGCCCGTCAGAAATGCTATAGCAGCAGAGGCACGGTGGCTCATGCCTGTAATCCCAGCACTTTGGGAGGCCGAGGCAGGTGGATCGTGAGGTCAGGAGATCGAGACCATCCTGGCTAACACGGTGAAACCCCGTTTCTACTAAAAATACAAAAAAAACAAAATTTTTTTTGAGACGGAGCCTTGCTCTGTCACCCAGGCTAGAGTGTGCAGTGGTGCGATCTCGGCTCACTGCAACCTCCGCCTGCTGGGTTCAAGCAATTCTCCTGCCTCAACCTCCCGAGTAGCTGGGATTACAGGCACGCATGCTCAGCGAATTTTTGTATTTTTAGTAGAGATGGGGTTTCACTATCTTGACCAGGCTGGTCTCAAACTCCTGACCTCACGATCCACTGGCCTCAGCTTCCCAAAGTGCTGAGATTACAGGTATGAGCCACCACGCTTGGCCAAACTCTTGCCCTTTCATAGTCTCTTTTCAACATAAAATCAGAGTGACCCTGTAAAAAACTCAGCTCAGGTGAATGTTACCTCTGTTCAGAACCTTCTTTTTTTTGAGACGGAGTCTCGCTGTGTCACCCATGCTGGAGTGCAGTAGTGTAATCCTAGCTCACTGCAACCTCTGCCTCCCGGGTTCAAGTAATTCGCCCACCTCAGCCTCCCTGGTAGCTGGGATTACAGGCACCCGCCACCACGCCCAGCTAATTTTTGTACTTTTAGTAGAGACGGGGTTTCATCATCTTGGCCAGGCCGGTCTCAAACTCCTGGCCTCAAGAGATCCGCCTGCCACGGCCTCCCAAAGTGCTGGGATTACAAGCATGAGCTACCACACCTGGCCCTGTCTGCTCAGAACCTTCTGATAGTTCTCTGTGTCCCTCAGAGGAAAAGCCAGTTGTTTACAAAGCTTACACAACCAGACCCTCTGTTAGTTCTGACCTCACCTCTTACTACCCTCCCCTCCCTCATTCTATTTCAAACAATCCTGTCACCTAAGCCTCCTGAGTAGCTGGGACCATAGGCCACCCCTCCCGGCTTCTAGTGAGTGTTAATTCTGAATCTAGGAAGAAAGCCTGAATTGTCATTGGTATTCCCACATTCCCCCCACTGCACAAAGGCCAACACTGACCATGGCCACAGAAAGTGTCCCCAAAGGGAAGGGGAATGCTGGCCAGTGGACCAGCAGCGTTGGAATTACCCGGAGTCCTTGTTAAAACTACATTCTCCCAGGCCTCAACCCAGACCTATAGAATTGGACTCTCTTCAGGTGGGGCCTGGGAACCTGTCTCCCAGGCAGGTCACAGTCCCTCTCAGCTCTAATTCTGACCATGGGACCTAGATCAGAAGAACACTTTTCCTCCATTGTTGCCACAGAAGTTCAGATGGATGAGCTAGAAGGGCTCTTAGAAGTCATCCTGAGGCTGGGCATGGTGGCTCACACCTGTAATCACAGCACTTTGGGAGGCAGAGGCGGGAGGATCACTTGAGCCCAGGAGTTCAAGACCAGCCTGGGCAACAAAGAGAGACCCCATTTCTTCAAAAATAAAATAAAATAATAATTGGCCAGATGTGATGGTATACACCTATAGTCCTAGCTACTCAAGAGGCTGAGGTAGGAGGATGCTTGAGCCCAAAAGTTCAAGGCTGCACAGTGAGCAATGAAACCCAGTATGGGCAAAAGACCCACTGCATTCCAGCCTGGGCAACAGAGACTCAGACTCAAAAAAAAAAAAAAAAGTCATCTTGTGCAATTTTCCCGTTAAACCTTGAGGAATCTGCCAGGCATGGTGGCTTACACCTGTAATCCCAGCATTTTGGGAGGCTGAATTGGCTGCATCCCTTGAGTTCAGGAGTTTGAGACTAGCCTGGCCAACATGGTGAAACCCCGTATCTATTAAAAAATGCAAAAATTAGCAGGGCGTGGTGGCGGGTTCATGTAATCCTAGCCACTCAGGAGGCTGAGGCACAAGAATCACTTGAACCCAGGCTGTGGAGGTTGCAGTGAGCCAAGATCGCGCTGCTGCACTACAGCCTGGGCGACAGAGCAAGACTCCATCTCAAAAAATAAAATAAAAATAACCTGAGGAGGCCGGGCACGATGGCTCACACTTGTAATCCCAGCAATTTGGGAGGCCGAGGAGGGCGGATCACGAGGTCAGGAGATCGAGACCAGGGTGAAACCCCGTCTCTACTAAAAAATACAAAAAATTAGCCGGGCGTGGTGGCGGGCGCCTGTAGTCCCAGCTACTTGGAGAGGCTGAGGCAGGAGAATGGCTTGAACCCGGGAGGCGGAGCTTGCAGTGAGCCGAGATGGCGCCACCGCACTCCAGCCTGGGGGACAGAGCGAGACTCCGTCTCAAAAAAAATAAATAAATAAATAACCTGAGGAAACGGAGGCTGGAGGTCACACAGCTAACTCCAGTACTTACATTAAGGAGGGTCAGTATGTTGAGATTGGAAATGTAACCCTTTGTGCTTCTGATCCCAGATCTAGTTCTCTGCCCTGGAAGAACAACTTAGTGTAGTGCCCTAGAGAAGCCGAGGACAATTTGGCATCCCTCTCAGCACTTCACACAGGGCTAAACACATAGAAGACACTCAGATGATAGGTGTCCACTGCAGAGGGGCAAGAAGGGAGAGAGGGAGGCAGGTGAGTGGAGAGGAGGGCAACCAGGTGCCTAGTGTGCTTTCACTTCGTTTTACCCAAGGTGTAGTAATCTCCATCAGAGGCTTTCACGGGCCGCCACGCCGCGAGAAAGTTTTCAAAGTAGGCCGCCACACGGACACTGGTCATGGGGATGCCAATGGACCAGAAGTACTCCTCCACCTCGCCCTTGCTGTCAAAGTGCGGCACCTCCAGCTTGCCGTCCGTCAGCCGCTTGACGTTCTCCAGGCCGCTGTACACCACGTGCTTCAGACCCAGGTGCTTGGCGGAGTCTGCCACCAGCTTCCCCTGAGGGTCGAAGGTAAATCCTCGTATAGGCTGCTGTATTTGTATTTGCATTTCGACAGAGATTAAGGGCAGGATCTCTTCCACCTCCCCACCTCCCCCCTCCCTCCTCTCCCCACCGCTTTTTTTTTTTTTTTTAGACAGAGTCTGGTGATTTCCGCTCACTGCAACTTCCGCCTCCTGGATTCAAGTGATTCTCTTGGCTCAGCCTCCCAAGTAGCTGGGATTACAGGCATGCACCACCACGCCCAGCTAATTTTGTATTTTTAGTAGAAACGGGGTTTCACCATGTTGTTCAGGTTGATCTTGAACTCCTGACCTCAGGTGATCCACCTGCCTTGGCCTCCAAAAGTGCTGGGATTACAGGCGTGAGCCACTGCACCCAGCCTACATTTACTTTTTCTACAAACTTTCATTTTCCCTGAATTTAATTCATTGTGGGTTTATTTGCTGTTTTATTTCTTTTTCTATGTACCCATCCCCAAATTATCTATCTGAAGTGTAAATAAAGTGTAAATTACATCTTTATTCTCTCCATTTCACTCTCAAACTAGCCTCAAATTTGGGGGTACACTTGCTACCACCTCCCCCATGCCATGTACAAACAAATGGTGAGAAGTGGAGAATCCAATGACCAGCTTCATTAAACAGCCACTCTCGAATACTCAAGGTCTTGAGACCTAGACAGATGCTACATAACATTAATTTTACAAAGATACCTTTAACAAGTACTTAAAGTACATATTTTTTATAAATGTCAAAAGGGATGTAAGACATATATTTGCCCAGACTGAAGGCCTGTCCCCTTCTAGGAAGGAAAGAAGCTGCTACGGAGGGTAAGAGGAAAGGACTCAAAAGGAAAAAAGAAACAATTTGGTTTCTACCTGACACACTTCCTTATCTTTGTTGAGAGCGTCCCAGAAGTTGGTCACCAAGAAGGCCCCATAGGCACCTTTCAAGGCACTGTCTACAGATGCTTTATCATTCAGGTCACCTTTTACCACTTCAGCTCCAAGGCGCTGGAGCTCCAGGGCATTTGGTCAAGTCACATCCCTGGTCACTGCCCTCACGGCAAATTTTTTGCTCTCCAAAATTGCCCTGGCCACAGAGCCACCTTGAGCTCCTGCAGGGTCAAGGGAAGAAGAAACACAGGAAGGATCAGGAAGAATGTTCACTGAAAGAAGGTCAGAAATCTCATGATTCAGAGTAGAGCTGCTGCAATATCTACTGCAGGGGGTACTACATAGCCCTTCACATATTCCCATGGCTTTCAAACTAAGTTCTTTGTGGCCTCTTCAGAGGCATTTTTGCAGAGGACATGGGAAGAGAGGAGTGGGAGAGGCTTGAGGCAACAAGAAGGGCAAGTGAGCAGAGTGTCAAAATGAGGGATGCCCACAGGTTCTCCAGATTCAATAAGGGCGATTATTCTACTTTTACCTGGTTATAGATCTTATATTGGGCCGGGCGCGGTGGCTCACACTTGTAATCCCAGAACTTTGGGAGGCCGAGGCAGGCGGATCACGAGGTCAGGAGATCGAGACCACGGTGAAACCCCGTCTCTACTAAAAAATACAAAAAATTAGCCAGGCGTGGTGGCAGGCGCCTGTAGTCCCAGCTACTCGGAGAGGCTGAGGCAGGAGAATGGCGTGAACGTGGGAGGCGGAGCTTGCAGTGAGCTGAGATTGCGCCACTGCACTCCAGCCTGGGCGACAGAGCGAGACTCTGTCTCAAAAAAAAAAGATCTTATATTGGGGTTATTAAGACAATTCATCAAAAGAGGTTCCTGCGCTCTCTCTCTCTCTCTCTATATATATATACTCATATATTTTATACATATTTATATTTTTTATATATTTATATATGTATATTTTATATATTTATGTGTGTGTGTGTGTGTGTGTGTGTGTGTGTGTGTGTTTGAGATGGAGTTTTGCTCTTGTGGCCTAGGCTGGAGTGTAATGGTGCAGTCTCAGTTCACTACAACCTCTGCCTCCTGGGTTCAAGCGATTCTCCACCTCAGTCTGCGAGTAGCTGGGATTACAGGCGTGCGCCCAGCTAATTTTGTATTTTTAGTAGCTACAGAGTTTTGCCATGTTGGTCAGGCTGGTCTCGAACTCCTGACCTCAGGTGATCCACCTGCCTCAGCATCCCAAAGTGCTGGGATTACAGGCATGAGCCACTGCACCTGGCCCTGGTCTATATTTTTTTAGAAATTTAAAAACTTGTAAAAATTTTTTACCACATTCAAGGCTGATTATGATATGATCATTACTTGCCTAATGTATTCGCCCTGCAAATATTTATGGGATATCCTGTGATATAGGCCAGGTGCTATGCTGGGTTACTAACATTTGGGTTGCTCCATCAAATTGGCTGGATACCTGTCCTGGATACTTTTTTGTGTTTATCCATATTCACTTTCTCTCTTCTACTTAGTGCACTCAACAGCTGATCCTTATGGATTCCATCAATGGGCTCTCGTGTCCTCAGGTTGGGTCTGGGCAATGAGAGACATCAGCCAGAGACCCAAGGGCAAGAGAGATGACCCCCTTCACATCGCTACTGTCCTCAAGTTCTGGTCATCTCTCTTGCCCTTTTCTCCTTCCTCTTGTTGCTTACTTATTCCTTATTGGTCTCTTCCTTGTCCACCATTATTAAATTTTTCTCAGCTTCTCTGGAGGAGTGTGGCACCTGTTTCTTGTGGGACACCAGCTAATACACCACTGATAACCCTATAGGAGGGTCAGGGGTTATTCAGTGCGCTCTGTCTTTGCACACAGAGTTTCATAGTAAATTTCATAGTAAATTGTCTACTAGTAAATATGAACAGACAGCCAAAGTTCACCAGATGTTTGAGGAAAGCCTCCAACATGAAAGGCAAAACCAAAATAAACAAACTGATGGAAACAGAAACAGTCCAGAGAACTGAAGAAAAAAATTAAAAAGAATTAATATCCCCTGGGGCCGGGCACAGTGGCTCAATCCTGTAATCCCAGCACTTTGGGAGGTAGAGGCAGGCAGATCACTTGAGATCAGAGTTCAAGATCAATCTTGCCAACATAGTAAAACCCCTTCTCCACTAAAAATACAAAAATTAGCCAGGTGTGGTGGCAGGTGCCTATAATCCCAGCTACTTGGGAGGCTGAGGCAGGAGAAGCATTTGAACCCAGGAGGCAGAGGTTGCAGTGAGCCAAGATCTCGCCACTGCGCTCCAGCCTGGGTGACAGAGCAAGACTCCGAATTAATATCCTCTGAGATTAGAAAAGGTTTTGTATTCCAAACACTATATCAGCCCAAAAAGAGGAGAAGAGACTGAGAAAGAGAGCAAGCATTCAAAAGATAAGCAGCAGCTCTCAAAATTTTATTATAGCAGAAATAAAATGTCAGTAGAAAAAGTTGGAGAAATCTTCCAGAATTAGAAGGGGGGAAAAAAAAGCAAGTAAAATAAGAGAGAGAAAAATAATTAGAAGATCAAGCCAGGGGAATTAAAGAATGAGAAATAGATAGAGGTATTGAAATTATCTAAGAAAATAGTAATTTCTCTGAGTCCAAGGATATTAACTGAGCTTCCAGATTGAGAGGTCACTGAGTGCCCAATACAATGATACATGAACTCCCACTTTATGCACATCACTGTGAAATTGCAGAACACTGGATGCTGGTTTGGATATTTGTCCCCTCCAAACCTCATGTTGAAATGTGAGTCCCAATACTGGAGCATAACTGGAGGTGTTTGGGTCATGGGAACAGATCCCTCATGAATAGATTAATGCTCTCCCTCAGAGGTGAGTTCTCATCTATTAGTTCCTGTGAGAGCTGGCTGTTAAAATGAGCCTGGCACCTCCACCCTCCCTCTTGTCCTCTCTCTCCATGTGATCTCTGCACATGCCAGCTCCCCTTTACCTTCCACCATGAGTGGAAGCAGCCTTAGGCTCTCATCAGATGCAGATGCACAATCTTGAACTTCCCAGCCACAAGAATCATTAATCAAATAAACTTTTTTTCTTTATAAATTAGAGAAAGTAAAACAAAACCCTTTTTCATCTCTCTTAGGATAGCCATTATGTGGAACCATTCACAATTAAAAAGCAGGTGGGTTGAATATTTTACTCTGACTTTATAAAATAAAAACCTAAACAAACTGAAGTACCTTCTATTTGAGTATAATTTGTGCTTTTTGCAGGGGGTTGGGGGGTGCTGGAGTAGGTAGGGTGGGTCATGGTCCTTGAAAAGGATTTTTATAGGGAAGTTTCTATTATTGTCCTGGGACCATGTTTTTGAATGACTTTCACATGCTGTGCTATGCCCTGGGGATGTAGTGGTAAACAATAGCAGTTTTGAACATGTTGGATATAAGATATAATTTATGAAAGACATTACTAATATATTGGATTATGGCCTAAAGAGTCAAGAACTTACTCCAGATCCTATAGCTGCTTAAGTAAGGATTTCAGGATTCAAACCTGAACATGACACCAGCCTGCACAGAGTTTACAGACTAGCAGAGGAGATCATTAAAGAGCAACTATAGACCGTCCTGGCTAACATGGTGAAACCCCGTCTCTACTAAAATATACAAAAAATTAGCCGGGCCTGGTGGCGGGCGCGTTTAGTCCCAGCTACTCGGGAGGCTGACGCAGGAAAATGGCCTGAACACAGAAGGCAGAGCTTGCAGTGAGTCGAGATCACGCCACTGCCCTCCAGCCTGGGGGACAGAGCGAGACTCCGTCTCAAAAAAAAAAAAAAAGAGCAATTGTAATACAGTGTGATATGTGCCATTAGGGGAGGAGGTAAAGGGCTGAGGGAATACAGGCTCCAGAGGAGGACATAAGTGGAGCATCTAACCCAGACTAGAGGGAGGCTTCCTGAAGGAAGTAGTAACAGAGGTGAGCCCTAAAGACCCTCAGACAAGAATTGGGAGAAGAGAGGCAAGTGGAGTGTGTTGCATGCAAAGCTGATTGCAAGTGCTCTACTCCAGAGGTGACAGAGAAGCCAGTGAATTCAGAGAATTGAAACGAATCTGACTGAGAACTGCAGGTCAATGTCACACATGAGGCTAGAGAAGCAAAATAGGCCTAGAGGGCTGCACTTTGTTCTGGGAGCAGAAGATTTTATGAAGTTGAGCAGTATGTTCAGAATTACATGCTGGGAAAGCGCTCTGGTTAATGGAGAGTGTGGAATAGGATAGAGAGACCACAGACAAGGGTACAATTAGTGGGCTTTAAAATAATCTAGGTAAAGGTTGATAATGACCTGTGCTAGAAGGGGTTATTCGGGTGGAGGGAATAATGCAAATTTAAGAGATACTCAGATTATTAAAGGATACATTTTTAAAGAGTAAAATAATAATTTATACACACATAAAATGAATGTGTCAAAATTTTACTTAACTCATTAATGAGTGAACCAGTACAATGTTATAAGAAAAATTCAAAGAACACACA
This sequence comes from Hylobates moloch, assembly GCF_009828535.3. Lineage (NCBI taxonomy): Eukaryota > Metazoa > Chordata > Mammalia > Primates > Hylobatidae > Hylobates > Hylobates moloch. The sequence goes on along the minus strand of NW_026652288.1, from coordinate 95,425,992 downwards.
TATATATAGGCGATCAAGAATGCCAAAATGCTAAAATGAATGTACAATTAGGGACAAAACCAGTCAATATCCACCAGGTGATAATCAACTGTGGTCCACCAGACACAATTCATTTGCATTTCTTTTTTTTTTTTTTTTTTTGAGACGGAGTCTTGCTCTGTCGCCCAGGCTGGAGTGCAGTGGCGTGATCTCAGCTCACTGCAACTGCCGCCTCCTGGGTTCAAGTGATTCTCCTGCCTCAGCCTCCTGAGTAGCTGGGACTAAAGGCACCCGCCACCATGCCTGGCTAATTCTTGTATTTTCAGTAGAGACGGGGTTTTACCATATTGGCCAGGCTGGTCTGAAACTCCTGACCTCATGATCAGCCCACCTCGACCTCCCAAAGTGCTGGGATTACAGGCGTGAGCCACCATACCCAGCCTTCATTTGCATTTCTATGGATAACAATCGGTTGCGTTATTATCTGTTTGCCACAATTTATAGTTATAAATATCTTAAAAACAAGGAAAGGCTCACAAAAGTGAGAACGGTGCCCTGGGCAAGGACATCCAGCAAACTTTTTTTCCCATTTCAAAGTCTTTCACAGTTTTCTTTGACAAGGTGATATCAACAGGATTTTGGTGATTAACTGGATGTGGTGATGATGAACAGGGAGGATTGAGAGAGAAGAGTCAAGTGTGACCATTTATTCAAAGAGGTTGAGGGGGCATTTAGCAAGATGTTGATGTTGGAACAGAAGGATACCATGAGAAGGTTTTGGAAGCAAGGGAGTCTGAGATGTGGAGTCAGGGAAAGGATGCGTGGAGAAATATAGGGTTGAGACTAAAAACCAGAGGGGCTTACATCTTGGGCAGTAATGAAGGAGAACGGGAATGTGATACAAGGTGGTATTAGCTGGCTACAAGGTTTGAAAAATTAATCAGATTTGAAAGATGATTCTGTTTAAAGGTAGAACATGGAGAAAAGGCAAAGGGAGTGTGGAAAAAGCTTCTAAGAGGGAGAATGGAAAAAATCTGAGAGAGATTTAGAAGACAGAATTAATAGAGTGACTGGCCACTCCCAAAAATCTTATCCAACTGCCTACCCAGTCTCTGGATGCCTAGTTGGCAATTCAAGTTTAATGAGACCAATTCAAGTTTAAGGAGCTCCTGACCTCCTCCTCCCCACTGTCTCCCATATTTCAGTGAATCTCAACTTTATTCTTCCAGTTACTCAAGCCATAAAACTTCAGAGTCATTTTCAACTCTTCCCTTCTTACCCCTGATATCTGGTCCACCAACAAATCCTGCCAACTCTACTTTTAAAACCTCCGCAGAATCTGACCACTCTCCACAATTTCATTGCTACCACCCTGGTCTAAGCTACTATCATCTCACCTATTTCATGACAACCGCCTCCTAACAGGTCTCCCTGCTTCAGCCCTTACCAGCTATAGTCCCTTCACAAAGCATAAGCTAAAATGATCCTTTTAACACCAAAGTCATGTCATTCCTCTGCTCAAAATCCTTCAATGTCTGGCATGCTGTTGCAATCCTGCAGTCCCAGCTACTTGGGAGGCTGAGGCGGGAAGATCACTTGAGACCGGGAGTTTGAGGCTGTGTACTATGATGGCTCCTGTGAGAGTCACTACACTCCAGCCCAGGCAACACAGTGAGACCATGTAGCTAAACACAAACACACTGAAAAAACCAAACCCTTCGATCACTTTTCTCTTTCAAGAAAAGCCAACATCTTTACCATCACCCTAACGATTAATAGAGTCATCCCCCACTCCATTGCCTCTTCTTCTCCTTTAAATATCATACTTGACTGTTGATTTTTGAGAATTTATTTCACTCTGCTTCCTGCTTTAGCCCTTGACTTCCTCCAGACAAATTCCTGTTCTCATAGAGCTTATATTCTAATGTGGAAAGACAGGCAGAAATAGAAGAATTCAAGTAAGGAAGGGAGCCAGACATGGGCAGGGTGGAAGCAGAGTTGCAATTTCAAATATAGAGGTCTGGAAAGTCCCCATGGAAAAGGTAACATCTAAGCAGAGACCTGAATGGCATGAGGGAGAAAGCAGTGGGTAACTGTGTTAGTCCTTTCTCACGCTGCTGTGAAGAAATACCCAACACTGGGTAATTTATAAAGAAAAGAGGTTTAATTGACTCACAGTTTCACATGGCTAGGAAGGTCTCAGGAAACTTACAATCATGGCAGGAGACACCACTTCACAGGGTGGCAGCAGAGAGAATGAGTGCCCAGTGAAGGGGGAAGCCCCTTGTAAAACCACCAGATCTCGTGAGAACTAACTCACTATTGATACGAACAGGAGACAGGGAAATACTGGGTAGAAGAGGGTGGTTCCTGGCAAAGGCCCCACCCTTAAGCCTGGATACCTGCTGCCCTAAATGAGAAACAGGTATTCCTGTTTTTGCACCCCGAAAGTTGCCTTTTGGCCTGCCACACCCCCTGTCCTGTACCCATATAAGCCCCAAACCCCAGGCTCCCAAAGCAGACTAGGAGACAAGGAGACAAACAGATGGCAGAATGGTGCGGCAGAGGAGAGAAGAGAAGGAACGTCAGGAGGAGTTTGGATGAGGATGTTCGGAGAATCAGCCACTGGACAGCCAAACTCCAGGGGAAGATCACATTCCTACTCCATCCCCTGTCTAGCTCCCCATCCATCCCACTGAGAGCCACTTCCACCATTCAATAAAACCCCTTCATTCATCCTTCAAGTTCATGTGTGACCTTATTCTTCTGGGATGCTGGATGAGAGCTTGGGATACAGAAAGTTGTCACACTAGCCCCCTCCTTTTGCAAAAAGGCAGAGGGTTCACAGAGCTGGTTAACCCTTAAGCCATCTGCAGATGGCAAGGCTAAAAGAGTACACTGTAATACATGCACACTTGGGCTTTGAAAGTTAAGACACCCACCCCTAGATGCTGCCATAGGGCCGGAGCCCAAAAGCACTTGCCCCAATTCCTGCACCTACCCGTATGCATGCTCCCCCTCCCTTAAAGAGTTTGAGCTTGCAGTGGCAGAACAGAGAGCCACACCCCTGTCACACATCCTGTGGTGGGGGACCAGGGAACTCTCCCGTTTCACTATCATGAGAACAGGCTGGGGGAACCGCCCCCAACATTCATTTATCTCCACCTGGTCACTCCTATGACATGTAGGGATTATGGGAACTACAATTCAAGATGAGATTTGGGTGGGGACACAGCCAAACCATATCAGTAACAGAGGGAGATCATTCTAGGTTGAAGAAGCAGCCAATACAAAGGCCAGAGGCTTTGTATTGTGGGATGGTTTTGGAGGAACACCAAGAAAGCCAGGGTAATGAAGCGGAGTGAGAGGAGGGTGGCAGGAAGAGAGTTCTGACACGGCATTTCCAAGGCCCGGTTGCAGGGCATTAGCAAGACTTCGCACTTTACTGGGAGTGCCATGGGGCTGGGATCTTTTAGAGGGTTTGGAGCAGAGGCCTGACATGATCTGACAGTTTCAAATGGATCCTTGGGAGGCTGAAATGAGAATAGATTGAAGGAGAATAACCTGATTTGATTTACATGGTGCAAAGATGGCTCTGACTGTTGAGGAACAAACTGTAAGAGAGCCAGGAATGCAAACTGCCCACACACTCCATCCTTGCAGACTCCCTGGGAGATTGATCAGGCATTGCATATTCACTACAAACCCCCAGGCCTCTCACACTTGTACCTTTTGCTTATTAGGAAGTGAGTGGAGAGAAGACTTCAGAGTATAGCTTATGTTGAAATGAGACTTATACCAACCAGTTAGCCCCATGACTGGGAAAGGGAGATTACGTCAGTGTCCTTGTCCTGCTGAGATCAAGTTACAAATCAAACGATGCCACCCCTTTACCACATCAAGAAATAAAGCAATAGGATACTTAAAAAAATTTCTTCCAGGCCGGGCGCGGTGGCTCAAGCCTGTAATCCTAGCACTTTGGGAGGCCGAGGCGGGCGGATCACGAGGTCAGGAGATCGAGACCATCCTGGCTAACACGGTGAAACCCTGTCTCTACTAAAAATACAAAAAATTAGCCGGGTGTGGTGGCAGGCGCCTGTAGTCCCAGCTGCTGGGGAGGCTGAGGCAGGAGAATGGCGTGAACCCGGGAGGCGGAGCTTGCAGTGAGCCGAGATTGCGCCACTGCACTCCAGCCTGGGTGACAGAGCGAGACTCCGTCTCAAAAAAAAAAAAAAAAAAAAAAAAAAAATTTCTTCCAAAGAGCTCTTTGTTCAGCCCACACTAGCAGGCTCTAAAGTTACAAATAGGAAGACAGGAGAGTGAGCAAAGTCAGTATGCCCTAAAAATTAAAGACTTTTTACCTGTTGCTCCAAACACTGTAATTACTTTCTTGCTGGCCATGTTACCAGGAAAAGAGACAGTCGGTGGAGTAGAAGAACTTTCCCTGGAGCAGCGACACCAGCCGAAATGCTGTGTTTCTTCTCTGGTGAGAATTATAAACCACTCCAATTACCACACCTTTTGTTGTGCCCCTCCTTGTTCCTGTTACCACTAGTCCGCTTACTCACTGTGACACTGCAATTTTCTAAATGAAGACTGATTCACTGTTCAGCAAATGTGTGTTGAGTGCCTTTGGTATACAAGGCATTGAACTAGATGTCCTGGTGATGTGAATCTTGTAAGGGGGCTAAGCTCATAAATAAATAAAACTGTAGTACAAGGGAATGGCAAAGGAAACTCAAGGGACCTAAATCATGGAGGAGAAGCACAAAAACCCAGAATTAGGGAAGGTTTTCTCAGAGGAGATAATGCTGCAGTTGGCCTGAAGACCCAACATGAGTCATTTAATCAGTGAGTATAGGGAGAGAAACCATCGCAGGCAGGAAAAGCTTCACACAGCCAAGCCCAAAGGCAGGGCAATGATCCCACAGGGTCGTGATGGCTGCAACAATGCCATGTGAGCAGCAGGAAATAAGACGGAAGGAGAGCAAAGGCCCAGAACACAAAGGGCATGCTAGGCATGGTGAGGAGCTTGGCTTATCCCAACAGCCACAGCAGTATTATGAGATCTTCTGGCAGCAGAGTAGTGGCTGGGTTGAAATAAGACAATGCTGGAAGCAGGGACAGTCCTAAGCTTATGCTGAAGAAATGACATAGGTGAGAAATACTAAAGGCTTGAACAGAGGCAGTGTCAGGGGTTGTATTGTGTCCTCCCTCCACCAAGGAAATCCTTGTTGAAGTCCTCATCCCCAGTACCTCAGAATATGACCTCATTTGGAGATAGGGTTCTTTTTTTTTTTTTTTTTTGAGACAGAGTCTTGCTCTGTTGCCCAGGCTGGAGTGCAGTGGCGCGATTTTGGCTCACTGCAACCTCTGCCTCCCAGGTTCAAGTGATTCTCCTGCTTCAGCCTCCCAAGCAGCTGGGCATACAGACGCGTGCCACCACACCTGGATAATTTTTGTATTTTTGATACAGACAGGATTTCACCATGTTGGCCAGGCTGGTCTTGAACTCATGACCTCAAGTTATCCGCCCACCTCGGCCTCCCAAAGTGCTGGGATTACAGGCGTGAGCCACCACGCCCAGCCTGAAGATAGGATCTTCACAAAGCTAATCAAGATAAAATGAGATAATTAGGGTGGGTCCCAATCCAATATGACTGGTATCCTTGGTAAAAGGGGAAATTGAGACACAGATAGGTACAGGGGAAAGGCAATGTGAAGATACAGGGAGAACACCTATGATCATGAAGCTGGCTGTCTACCAGCCAAGGAGAGAGGGCTGGAGCAGAGCCTTCCTTCATAGCCCCCAGAAGGAACCAACCCCGCCAACACCTCAACTTCCAGCCAAGAAGAGACAATGGGACGTTTCTGTTATTTAGGCCACTCACTCGGCAGTACTTTGTTATGGCAGCCACAGCAAACTATTACAGGTGGTGACAATGGGAGTAAAGTGAAAGAAATTTAAGAGGTAAACTGAGAAGGTCTTCATGATTGATTGGATGTGAAGAAACAGAAAGTAAGGAAGAGGAAGGACTAAAAAAAATGACTCTGCCAACTGGATGGGGAATGGTGAGCAGGAGCAGGGGTCATGGGGAATGACTTCAGAGTTGGACTGGTTGGAATTGAAACTACAGCTTGGGAGGTGAGGATGTGAAGCATACAAGTGCAGATGCCAGGCTGGGTGCGGTGGCTCACGCTTGTAATCCCAGCACTTTGGGAGGCCGAGGCGGGCGGATCACGAGGTCAGGAGATCGAGACCACGGTGAAACCCCGTCTCTACTAAAAAATACAAAAAATTAGCCGGGCGTGGTGGCGGGTGCCTGTAGTCCCAGCTACTCGGAGAGGCTGACGCAGGAGAATGGCGTGAACCCGGGAGGCGGAGCTTGCAGTGAGCCAAGATTGCACCACTGCACTCCAGCCTGGGCGACAGAGCGAGACTCCGTCTCAAAAAAAAAAAAAAAAAAAAAAACAAGTGCAGATGCCTCCTTTGAAGAGCCCTGCCATGAAGGAAGGACAAGTGAACTGTGGTTACAAGATGAAGTGGAATTTTTTTTTTTTTTTGAGACAGTCTTGCTCTATTGCCCAGGCTGGAGTGCAGTGGCGTGATCTCAGCTCACTGCAACCCTGTCCCCTGGGTTCAAGTGATTCTCCCACCCCAACCTCCCGAGTAGCTAGGACTACAGGCGTGCACCACCATGCCCAGCTAATTTTTGTATTTTTTGTAGAGATGGGGTTTTGCCATGTTGCCCAGGCTGGTCTCAAACTTCTGAGCTCAAGTGATCCTCCTGCCTCAGCCTCTCAAAGTGCTGGGATTACAAATGTGAGCCACCAGGCCTGGCCTTGTAATTATTTTAATAGGAAAGATATGAACATGTTTCTGAATTCTGCCTCCACGCCCGTCAGCTGTCTCAGGAACCTAACTCCACCAATTATACATTCATAATACTATATGAATGGAATTGAAAATAGCAGTTGAGGCTGGGCGAGGTGGCTCATGCCTGTAATCCCAGCACTTTGGGAGGCTGAGGCGGGCAGATCACAAGGTCAGGAGATTGAGACCATCCTGGCTAACATGGTGAAACCCCGTCTCTACCAAAAGTACAAAAAGAAATTAGCCGGGCGTGGTGGCGGGTGCCTGTAGTCCCAGCTACTCGGGAGGCTGAGGCAGGAGAATGACGTGAACCCGGGAGATGGAGCTTGCAGTGGGCCAAGATCATGCCACTGCACTCCAGCCTGGGTGACAGAGCGAGACTCTGTCTCAAAAAAAAAAGAAAGAAAATAGCAGTTGAAATAGAATGGCATATGAATGGACTATAATAGCATATGGATGGAAACTGAAAATAGCGGTTACCTAAATGATACCTCAGCCTTGTTGCCAAACAGAAATGAATACAGACCCAAAACAAGGGCAAATCATGGATCTGCAGCCCCTCTGCCCTTTACCTGTCCCTCTACTCTTTCATCTACATCTCCTGCTCCTGCCTGTTTATTCTCCCAAGAGGAAGCAATTCTAACTTCCCTCCTCCACAATTGTAAACCACAATGAAACTGAGAGGTAAATTCTGGAGTTGTAAAGATTAAGAGTTGGTTGTACACAAGTGTTCATTTCTTGAGGGCAAAGATGCAGTGCTGGCCTGGACAAGCTACATCCAGAGGACCCAGGTAAGTGGGAAAATGTATGGTCTCATTTCCAAGATGAAGATACTAATGGAATAAAGCGAGATATGTCACAAGAAAGATATATAGTGCCTCTGCTACCCTAAACTACACACAGTCCTACACTAACCATATGGGGAATTTTCAGTCCCATTCAAAGCAGAGGCGCAAAAGAGACAAAGATTTACATCCAAGGTAGTTTATCCACAGCATTATTTGTATTGACAAGAACTGCAGATTAGCTAAATATCAACCATTAGGGGATTAGTTAAATAAATTGTGGTAGAGCCATAAGACAGAATAATAGAGATCTCCATTAAAAATTACATTTTGCAGGAATTTTTATAATGTGAGAAATGCTCACAATGCAAAGTCATAAAGAATCAATGACATAGGAGTTAAAAAGAAATTATTTAGGCAGATAGTGAGGGTAAGGAAGTCCTCAGTAATGTTTTCCCTTTAATGAAAAGCAGCGCTAACATCATTTTCTTCTCTAACAAAGAGCAGCCTGTAAAATCAAGCTGCAGACATAAACAAGCAAGCTGGAAACTTGCACAGGTGAATGTCGCCAGTCGTGCCAATAGGAAAAGGCTACCTGGGACTAGGCATGATCAAAATGGCGGATCCATCTTCCCTTCTCTTTGCCAGCCATGCATACAGTAAGGAGCAGACAAGATGGCACTGGCCAAGTGGAAAGCCCATTTGCATAATAAGACTAGGGTGGGATGACCAGCCTTCCCCACAAGCTATGTAAATGTCACACCTGGTCAAATCAATCCGTGGGCCCTACATAAAAATCAGACATTGCCTCCTCAAGCCTACCTGTAAAATCTGCTGTGGTCCACCGCAGACCAGCTTTTCCCTTTTAGACGCCCCTCTGTCTGGTAAGAGAGAGGCAACTGCTCTCCTTTCTTTTTTTTTGCCTATTAAGCCTCTGCTCCCAAACTCACTCCTTGCGTGTGTCCATGTCTTTAATCTTCTTGGTGCAAGACAACAAACCCCAGGTATTTACCCCAGACAATGAAGTCGCTACATCGGCAGTATTGAGAACTTCCTATATAATGTGATTCAAGGATGTAAAGGAAAAAAAATCTGTGCATGCACACACACACACACACACATGCACATGTACACACATACATATTACCTAAGAGTAATCGAGTGGTTTTATGCAATACATTGGTGGTAGAATCAAAGGACTGGGTGGCATGACGTGACATCATTGTTGTCACACCTTGATTACAGCATGATATGATGAGCTGCATATCTTAAAGGCTGACTAAAAAAAAAAATCAAAAGTCTACGAGGACATAACCACACTACTTATGGTAGCCAAAAGTTGGAAGCAACCCAAATGTCCAATTCTAAGGAGTAGAAGGGTAAAGTGTGGCATAGTCAAACAATGACACACCATACAGCAAAAAGAATAAATTAACTTTAGCAACACGCAGCAACCTGGAAGAATCTCCCAAATATAATGTTGAGCAAAAAAAAGTAAAGGAGTTTCTAGCACATAATTCAATTTCTATAAAACTCAACCACAGGAAAAACTAATCCACAGTGTAGACATCAGAATAATGGATACTTTGATGGAAAGTTACTGAAAGACGCTTAATGGGAACTTCAGAAGGACTAGTAATGTTCTATTTCTTAATCTGGGTATTGACTGCACGAGTGCATTCATTTTGTAAAAATTTATCCAGCTTTACAGTTAAGATACATGTAATTTTCTAGATGTATCTTCAACTTCAGTAAAAAGTTTATTTTTGAAGTAATCTTTTTTTTTTTTTTTTTTTTTTTTTTGCGCGACGGAGTCTCGCTCTGTCGCCCAGGCTGGAGTGCAGTGGCGCAATCTCGGCTCACTGCAAGCTCCGCCTCCCGGGTTCACGCCATTCTCCTGCCTCAGCCTCTCCAAGTAGCTGGGACTACAGGCGCCCGCCACCACGCCCGGCTAATTTTTTGTATTTTTAGTAGAGACGGGGTTTCACCGTGGTCTCGATCTCCTGACCTCGTGATCCGCCCGCCTCGGCCTCCCAAAGTGCTGGGATTACAAGCGTGAGCCACCGCGCCTGGCTTGAAATAATCTTTAAGGAAAAATGAGAAGTATAAGTGACTCAACAAGAAAAGCTAAAATGAACAAGCACCAGTCTATAAACATTTACACTGTGAGCAAGAAGCTGTGGCTTTTTACCTAGGCTAACCTCTACCAGGACAAACCCACTAAACTTACAAACCATTAAAAAGCATTGTGCTCGCAGAGCATCATCAATGATGCCCTTTTTTTTTCCTTTTTTAAGTTTGACAGTTTGTTGAGCTGAGGTCAAGGTGTTTGTTTAGGGTCCCTTTGATGAAAGAAGTCTGCTTTTGGGCCGGGCGCAATGGCTCACGCCTGTAATCCCAGCACTTTGGGAGGCCGAGGCGGGCGGATCACAAGGTCAGGAGATCGAGACCACGGTGAAACCCCGTCTCTACTAAAAATACAAAAAATTAGCCGGGCGTGGTGGCAGGCGCCTGTAGTCCCAGCTACTCGGAGAGGCTGAGGCAGGAGAATGGCGTGAATCCGGGAGGCAGAGCTTGCAGTGAGCCAAGATCGCGCCACTGCACTCCAGCCTGGGTGACAGAGCGAGACTCCGTCTCAAAAAAAAAAAAAAAAGTCTGCTTTTGAGGTCTATCCAATGAAGAAAATGAGCAGGATTCTCGACTCCTAACATTCAGCTGTATAATCGTTTGCCTACGTTTATCTCTTACTTCCAAGTATAATTAGCTCAGCCCAGCCTACTCTGAAATGGAAGGCTGTATATCATAAAGATTAAAGCTTCTGAGCATAACATTCCTGGGTTTAATGTTTAACACCAAGTTCTGCCACCTACAGGCTGTGACCTTAGGCAGGTTTTACTATTCCTCCCAGCTTCAATGTCCTCATCTATGTAAAATGGGTATAATAATGGTATTTACCTCATATAGTTGTAGTGAGGATTAAATAAAATTAACCCACTTAATCTATGTGGCACATTCAAAAGAAATTAAGTGCTGTTATTTCTCAACATATTTTTTTCACTATCAGCCTAGTTTCCTGCCCCAACCAGCCTCTCACACTTTATCTTCTCCCACCTCCTGCCTAAAATGGTAGTGCTCAAAAAACAACAATTCCTTTATAAAGAGAAATAAGGCCAGACGTGGCGGCTCTCACCTGTAACCCCAGCACTTTGGGAGGCTGAGGCAGGCAGATTGCTTGAGCCCAGGAGTTCAAGACCAGCCTGGGCAATATGATGAAATCCTATCTCTACAGAAAAATTAGCCAGGTGTGGTGGTGCGCACCTATAGTCCCAGGGAAGTGGGAGAGTTCCCTGATTTCCCTTTGCAGGACGTGCAACAGGGGTGCAACTTGCCTGTTCCGTCACCTTGCAGCTCAAATCCCTAGGGGGAGCATGCAAAGAGGCAGGTGCAGAGGCCAGGGCAAGTGCTTTGGGCTCTCAGCCCTGCAGTAGTGTCTAGGGGTGGGTGCCTGCAACTCCGGTGTTACCAAGTTCTTTCAGCTTTGCTGTCTGCAGATGGCTTGAGTGTTAATCAGCTCTTATCACAAAGGCAGAGGGCCAGTGTAACAGCCTTCCATATCCTGAGCTCTTGCCCAGTGTTCCAGAAAAATCGAATCACACACAGGCTCCAAGGATGAGTGCAAGGTTTTGTTTGTTTGTTTATGTGTTTGTTTGAGGTGGAATCTCACTCTGTCACCCAGGCTGGAGTGCAGTGGTGCAATCTCAGCTCACCGCAACCTCCACCACCCGGGTTCAGGTGATTCTCCTGCCTCAGCCTCCTGAGTAGCTGAGATTACAGGTGCCTGCCACCAAGCCTGGCTAATTTTTGTATTTTTAGGAGAGACAGGGTTTCACCATATTGGCCAAGCTGGTCTCAAACTCCTGATCTCAGGTGATCTGCCCACCTCGGCCTCCCAAAGTCCTGGGATTACTGGCATGTGTCACTGTGCCCAGCTGAGTGCAAGGTTTAATTGAGTGGTGGAGGTGGCTCTCAGTGAGATGAGTGGGGAGCTGAAAGGGGGAATGGAGTGGGAAAGTGATCTTCCCAGCAGCTGGCCTCTTCCAGCAGCTGGCCTCTTCTCCAACGACCCCTGGCCAAACTCACCTCAGCATCCAGATGTCCCTCCTCTTCTCCCTTTCTCTGCCTTGTTGTTCTGCTGTTGCTGGTCTGCTGGTCTCCTGGTCTCCTCTGGAGCCTGAGCTTTGGGGTTTCTACTGGGGCAGGATAGGGGACCTGGCAGGCTAAAAGGCAAATTTTAGGGCACGAAAACAGAAATGCCTGTTCTCATTTAGGGCTGCAGGTATCCAGGCTTGAGGGTAGGGCCTTTGCCAGGGAGCCACCCTCTTCTACCCTTCCTTGTCTCCTGCCCATATCACCAGCTACTTGGGAGGCTAGGTGGGAGGAATGCTTGTGCCTGGGAGGCTAAGGTTGCAGTGAGCCATGATCATGCACTGCACTCAGCCTGGGCAACAGTGCAAGACCTGTCTCAAAAAGAAAAAAAATATCACAATTCTAAATAAAGACAAGATCCAAGAGGGCCACAACCTATGCATCCATCAGTGGATGAATAGATTTTTTTTTAATGTGGTATATATACACAACGGAATACTAGTCAGCCGTAAAAAATAATAAAATCATGTCATTTGCAGCAACATGAATGGAACTGGAGATCCAGTTCCTTATATTAAGTGAAATGAGCAGGCATAGAAAGACATGCCTGGGAGGCGGAGGTTGGAGTGAGCTGAGATCACGCCACTATACTCCAGTCTAGGTGAAAGAGTGAGACCATGTTTAAAAAAAAAAAAGTTATTCTCATTCTCATGAAGGTAGAGAGTAGAGTGGTGGTTATCAGAGGTGAGGAAGAGATGAGGGGGCTGAAGACAAGTTGGTTAAGGGATAAAAAAATATAGTTAGATAAAAGGAGTAAGTTCTAGTATTCAATACAGTACAGCAGGAAAATTATAGTTAATAATAATTTATTGTATATTTCAAAATAGCTAGAAGAGATGTGAAATGTTCCAGGCACAAAGGAAAGATAAATGCTTGAGGTGATGGCTATCCCAATTGCCCTAATTTGATCATTACATATTGTATGCAATTATCAAAATATCATATGATCCCAAAAATATGTACAACTATTATATACCAATAAAAAAAGAAAAAGAAAGAAAATCAAAATTTTACATTTTTTGAGGAATTCAATAAACATCTCTACAATTTATTTTAAAGAATAAAGTTTCATAAATAAGTCAATCTTTTAAAAAATATTTTATAAAGAAAGTGTATCGGGGTTAAGACAGAAAAACAGAACCCTCCCTATATGGGAGATATATAGTAAGAGAATTATTCCAAGAAATTGGCTCACAGAATTTGTGTGGGTTGCCCCCATCAAGTCTGAAATCCATACAGCAGGGTATCAGGACAGGCAGGCTGGGATTCTCAGGGACAGGACTCTGCAGTCCACAGGACTAATTTTTTCTTCTTTAGGGAAGCCCCACCTCTGCTCTTTAGACCTTTAAACTGATTGAATTAGGCACACCCAGTTTATCTAGCATAAATTCCCTCACTTAAAGTTAACAGAGTAATGGATTTTAATCACATCTACAAAATACCTTCCTGACAACACCTAGATTCATTTTCATTGAACAACTAACCAAGTCAACTGGGCGCAGTGGCTCACGCCTGTAATCCCAGCACTTTGGGAGGCCAAGATGGGTGGATCACGAGGTCAGGTGATCGAGACCATCCTGGCTAACACGGCGAAACCCTGTCTCTACTAAAAATACAAAAAAATAGCCGGGCGTGGTGGCGGGTGCCTGTAGTCCCAGATACTTGGGAGGCTGAGGCAGGAGAATGGCGTGAACCTGGGAGGCAGAGCTTGCAGTGAGCCAAGATCGTGCCACTGCACTCCAGCCTGGGTGACAGAGCGAGACTCTGTCTCAAAAAAAAAAAAAAGATAATTGCAAAGGGAGTCTCCTCTTACCAGTTTTAATGACATGCCCATAAACCTTAGTAATAAAATGTTTAAGCAATATTGTTGCAGGCACAGTCAAGTAGACAAATGATCAGAGTAGATAGCTTAGAAATAGACATGTGCATATATGGAAATATACAATAAAAGTAGCACCACAGAGGAGCCAACTTATTTCATACCCAATGTTGGGAAAACTGGTGATATCTATATGGAGAAAAATAATACGATCTACATCTTATACCAAACAAAATTTCCTAGTATACTGGTAGCCAGTTTAAGACTTAATAGAGAGGTGCTACAATAAAAGTACCTTAAAAAAAAAAAAGCCTTAATAGAGAGGGTATGTTCATGCGCATCCGTGTGAAGAGACCACCAAACAGGCTTTGTGTGAGCAACATGGCTGTTTATTTCACCTGGGTGCAGGCGGGCTGAGTCCAAAAAGAGAGTCAGCGAAGGGAGATAGGGTGGGGCCGTTTTAAAGACTTGGGCAGATAAAGGAAAATTACAGTCAAAGGAGGTTTGTTCTCTGGCGGGCAGGAGTGGGGGTCGCAAGGTGCTCAGTGGGGGAGATTTTTGAACCAGGATGAGCCAGGAAAAGGACTTTCACAAGGTAATGTCATCACTTAAGGCAAGGACCGGCCATTTTCACTTCTTTTGTGATTCTTCAGTTATTTCAAGCGATATGGGCGTATACACGCAAGTCACAGGGCATGCAATGGCCTGGCTTGGGCTCGGAGGCCTGACAGGTATCAAATGGAAGAACAATATCAGCAGAGTCTCCGTTAAGACACTTAGAAGTAAGCCACACAGTCTGAATTACAGCCCCCAATTCCCAGGGCTGTGGCAGGCAGTGGTAGAGAAGTGGCAAAAGGAGAAAGCAAGCATCTCCCTAAGGACTCCCTAGACTAATCAGGAAGGGTTGGGGCTGACTGGGGATGGGAGGCAGGGTTTTAACTAGTTCAGCATTGAAAACTCTTTTATAACTGGTCATGTGACCTTTCACCTTGTTATACATACTGCTGTTGTCTGTGAATATTTGTGTTACTTTTTTTTTTTTTTTTTGAGACAGAGTCTCACTCTGTCAGCCAGGCTGGAGTGCAGTGGCACGATCTCAGCTCACTGCAACCTCCGTCTCCTCAGCTCAAGCAATTCTCCTGCCTCAGTCTCCCGAGTAGCTGGGATTACAGGCGTGGGCCACCACACCCGGCTAATTTTTGTATTTTTAGTAGAGATAGGGTTTCACTATGTTGGTCAGGCTGGTCTCGAACTCCTGACCTCAGGTAATCCGCCCGTCTTGACCTCCCAAAGTGCTGGGATTACAGGCATGAGCCACTGCACCTGGCCTTTTTTTTTTTTTTCAATGTAGAGATGGGGTTTCCCACTGTTGTCCAGGTTGGTCTTGAACTCCTGGGCTCAAGTGATCCTCCATCCCTGATTGCTCAAAGTGCTGGGATCACAGTCATGAACGACTGTGCCCAGCCTGTGTTACATTTTTTTAAAAACTCAGTCCACTCTTTGGGTTTTCTTTTAATGGTGTTTGTTGGCCCCATAAATATTCTATCTTAAGCAAAAAAGTTGCTTAAGGAATCTATCTTAAGCAAAAAAGTTCTGGCGAGGACAATATTAACATTAAGACATTCCATTTGCCCATAGAAAATCAGTAAAAGACAATCTCTCATATCAACTTTGTCATCCTCTTTCTCTTCTGTTCAGTTCAGAAAATTCGTTCCTGCACTGAACCTTGTTTTCTGTGGTTTCTCCAGTGTTTTCAAAGTGAGAACTTCCCAACTGCTGTCAAATGTTTAAAAGAAATCACTTTTTAAAACCTAGAGGAAAATGTAAGGATACATGTCATCTCAGAGTGAGAAAAGACATTCTAAGCCTAAATGCAATAAAATTTTAACAAAGAATATTTGTAGGTCTGAGTACAGAAAAATTTTAAACTTTTTGTGGCTGACACAAATCGGAATAGCTGCTCAGCTCATAATGATTTCTTACTAACTATATTTGTGTCACTGTTTATTCCAGTAATAGACCTGCCTCCAAGGAAGAGGGGTAGACACATGACCCAGGCTAGCCAATCATAGTACCTTTCCCTTCCTACTTCCTATTCATTATTTTCATGCGTTCATTCATTCCACAACCGTTTATTGAATGGAAATTCAACGATGAGCAAAAGATTCCTACCTTCCTGAAGCTTAGAGTTTTGGGGGAATAAGCATTAACTGAACAATTCCATTAGTAAATATATAATTTCAAGTAGAAATAAGTGGCTCAGGGGAAGATCACAAGTCTATGAGAACATCTATCAAAAAAATCAGATATATTATTGGAGGCAGGAGGAGGGCAGTCAATACTGAGGGGTGTCACTGGAGATGAAAGATGAAGAATGGGTAGGAATTAACCAGGTGAAGGAGATAGTGTGGGTGGAGAGAGCACAGCAGGCAGGGAGAACCACAGCCACCATTTCATGGTAAAAGCAGTAAGAGATTAGCAGAGATAATCCATGTCACTTGTAAAAGAAATGCAAATTAAAACTACAAAATGTCATTTTTCACCTATTAAAAAACTTTTTAGTTATGATGCCAATGGTGTAGTGAACAGTCATTGCTACTAGGAGTGTAAATTAATGCAACTTTTCTGGAAAGTAAGTTGACAATATGTTTCAAAAGTCCTAAAAAAGATCATACTTGTTGACAAAGTATTTTCCCTAAGTATTCTTCTTTTAGGAATCTATCTTAAGCAAAAAAGTTTAAAACTCAGATATAAATTTATATACAAAAATACTCAATTTTGTTATTTAAAATGTTGAAAAACTAGAAAAAACAAAGAAAATGATTAAATAAATTATGTACAGCCATATGGTAGAATATTATGCAGCCAGTATTATACATGCAAGATATAACATCACTTTCATAATCAGGACAAAAAAGCCAATTACAACATTCCATTGCCAACAAAAAAATTCAGTGCTCAGTGTATAATTAGTCACTTAATTACTCCATGTTAAATAAAAATTCATGGATGAAAGCAAATATGATTTATAACTTCCAAATGTATAATAAGATTTTAAAGAATATCGTTTTATATTTGTATATTCAACTGCCTACTTGACAACTTCCACTTTGATGTTTCAAAGCATCTCAAACTTAATTCAAAATCAAACTCTTGTCCCTTTAGCCCTGCCCAAACTCATTCTTCCTCAAGTTTCCCCATCTCAGTCTGGGGCACCATAGACCTTCTTGAGTTTTTGACATCTCCATCCCCTTACCCTACTACAAGTCCACTCAATTCTGGCCCCAAAATAGATCTACCACTGCCCTTTTTTCTCTGTCTCCTTTGCTATTACTGTGTTGCAATGGTCTCTTACCTGGACAAATGTAATAGCTTCCTAACTGGTCTTCTAGCTTTTACCTCCTTCCAACCCATTCTCCATCCAATGGGGAATGTAATCTTATAAAAATAAAGAACTGAGTCAAGACATTCCCTTGATTAAAACATTTCGATAGCTTCCCATTGCATTTATTTAATTATTTAATTATTTATTTATTTTTGAGGCAAAGTCTCACTCTATTGCCCAGGCTGGAGTGCAGTGGCACGATCTTGGCTAACTGCAACCTTTGCCTCCCGGGTTCAAGAGATTCTCCTGCCTCAGCTTTCCGAGTAGCTGGGGTTACAGGTACCTGCCACCACGCCTGGCTAATTTTTGTATTTTTTTGGTAGAGACAGGGTTTCGCCATGTTGGCCAGGCTGGTCTTGAACTCCTGACCTCAAGTGATCCATCCACCTGCCTTGGCCTCCCAAAGTGCTGGAATTACAGGCGTGAACCACCGCGCCCAGCCCCCACTGCACTTAAATAACATCTGACATCCTTTCCATGACCTGCATAATCACTGCTGACTTATTATGGGTTAGACATTGTTCTAAGGGCTTTATGTATAGTAAGTCTTTGGATCCTGACAACAAGCCTTGGAAGTAGGTATTATTATCATTCCTATTTTACAGATGAAGCCACAGAGGCACAGAGGTTACACTTGCCCAGGGTCTCTCAGAGAGCTACTGTGGAGGCAGGAAACAACCCCAGGAAGTCCAAGCCCTGCTCTCTGCACCACAGTCTCTCTCTGGTCCTCAGATGGACCCACTGGGATCCCATGGTTGGGTCTCTCTGTTCCTGGAACCCGACAAAATCCTCACCCCAGTGCCTTTGTGACCTTGCTAATCCCTTCCCAGGAACACAGTTTTCTCTGCTCTTTGAATGACTGGCTTCTCACCCTCCAGGTCTCCATAAATAGGCAATGGTAAAATAGGTTATGGCACATATTTGCAACGGAATACCATACAACTGTTTTAAAATATGAGATAAATCTATGTGTACTGACGTGGAACAATATTTAGTATATTTTATATTGCTAAGCGAAAAAAGCAAGTTACAGAATACCATGTTAAAAATTTAAAAATATGAGCGGGGCATGGTGACTCATGCCTGCAATCCCAGCACTTTGGGAGGCTGAGGCGGGTGGGTCACCTGAAGTCAGGAGTTCGAGACAACAGCCCAAGCAACAGAGTGAGACTCTGTCTCAAAAAAATAATAAATAAAAATAAAAAAATAAAAAATATGTATAGCATGATTGATTTGTTTATGAAAAGAAAATGTTAAGGCCAGGCTCGGTGTCTCACGCCTGTAATCCCAGCACTTCAGGAGGCCGAGGCAGGCAGATCACGAGGTCAGGAGATCAAGACCATCCTGGCTAGCACAGTGAAACCCCATCTCTACTAAAAATACAAAAAATTAGCCAGGTGTGGTGGTGGGCGCCTGTAGTCCCAGCTACTTGGGAGGCTGAGGCAGGAGAATGGCATGAACCCGGGAGGCAGAGCTTGCAGTGAGCCGAGATTGCGCCACTGCACTCCAGCCTGGGAGAGAGCAAGACTCCGTCTCAAAATAAACAAATAAATAAATAAATAATAAAAAAATAAAAGAAAAATTTAAAATTTATCTATCTAAGGTCTAGAAGGTTACGCACTACATTTTTTAACTAGGGTGACCTCTGAGAAGCGAGACTGGGAAAGAGAGGATAGAAAATAGGGTTTGCATTTTTCACTTTGCACATTTCTTATTGTTTGAATTTTTATCCCCACCCTATATTAGTAACATAATAATAATTCTAAGACAAAACATTTTCTTCATGTTTAATATTTGAGCTCTAAATTTTGTTATTTGGGTATTCTAATTTTTATTCTCTTTCTCTCTTTCCCAGATTTCTCTTAAGTATCTGGAGAAAGTCTTTTATTTAATTCTTCTCTCTCTCTCTCTCTTTTTTTTTTCTTTGAGACAGAGTTTTGTTCTTGTCACCCAGGTTGGAGTGTAATGGTGCGATCTCTGCTCACTGCAACCTCTGCCTCCCAGGTGCAAGCAATTCTCATGCCTCGGCCTCCCGAGTAACTGGGATTACAGGCATCTACCTACCATGTCCGGCTAATTTTTGTATTTTTTAGTAAAGACAGGGTTTCGCAATGTTAGCCAGACTGGTCTCAAACTCTTGACCTTAGGTGATCCACCTTTTTTAGGGTTCAGAACATTGAAAGTGATTGGTTGTTTCAACTCAATTATCTACAATATGTAGCCATAGTCAGTATAGTAACTCAATGTTGTTCTTAATTTCCACTCAGTCCTGAGCTGGTTCATGAAGACCTGCCTTAATTAAGTCTCAAAGTTTTTGACTTCCACATTCATACTTCCAAGTAGTGAGTGGGTGTTCAGTCACTTTTGATACAGAGATGCAGTGCCATTAATTCTCTGAGAGCACTCCTACACCACTCCCTTGAAGATCTCACTTACTCAAAGTAAGGTTTCCTTGACTATCTCTATACTAGTAATTTCATTTCTGTATATTCCACCCAGCTATCCCTCACTTGATGTCTCCATTTGGAGATGGTACCACTGATACCATTAGCTAGGAAGAAAAATGAGGTCAGGAGGGATAAAATGATGAGCAGTTACTCTAGCTTCCCTTTCTCCTTCACCTCCACATCTCAGTAGTATTTTGAGAGACCACTCCTGGCAAAAATTCTGAATCAGTCTGTCCATTCTGAATTCTGATATCTCCAATCAGGAGACATCAAATACACAGTAATTTGAATAGGGGAAGTTATATATATGTAATTACTAACTATAAGTTAGTAATAGGGGTACTGAGGTGAGTGAGGATAGGGGTAATGACGGATTAACTAGTAAGAAGTAAAGAGAACTCTTAATAATATGGGAATAGCAGATATAAGGAGGAGCCCTAGCTCTAGGTCTGAGATAGAGTCCCCAAGAAGAACCTCCTTTTCCCTCAAGAGCTCAGATTCAGACTTTGGAGAGGGCACAGCCATGGATCTCTGCAACACAGAAAAGTTGCCGTGATGCCACACTGGCAGAACTTCATGAAAACCTGCCCCTGGGATTTTCCAGAAACCTTTAAGGTGCCAGGGACAGTTGTTTATGGGGGACATCTCACCTACAAAGCTACCTGATGTGGCTCCAGGAGGGGCTGCCCTCTGCTGGTTGCTGCTTGGAGCTACACACTGCAGGAGCCAGACGCTGAAGAAGCTGCAAACGTTACGAAACCTGGCCAGGGGTGGGAACGGGTGCTCTAGAGGCAGCTGCTGGCTACTAGGTGCTGCTGGCTGCCAGGCACTGCAGGAGCCGGGAAACTAGAGACACTGTCAGCATACTACAGAAGCTCAGTGTTGGAGACAGCTATGCTCTGCAGGAGCCTGTGGCACACACACAGGAATCGGGAAGTAAAACCTTTCCTCCTGTAATCCCTGTCCAATTCTGACAAAGAAAAATATTGAAAGGTTCCAGATCTGTTTTCACAGAGCAGGCAAAAAGTATGAATTGGGAGCAACCAGCACAGCAAGTCATCTCCATCCTCTCTAACCTCATTGGCCACCGCCTTAGGTCAGGTTCACTCACTTGCTTGCTCTTTTTATTCCTTATCTGGACTGTTGAAAGAGTCTAGGAACTGGGCTCCCGGCCTGGCTGCCACTGTCCCAAAGGATGACATGTGAATGTGAAAAAGGAGGCCCTTCCTTTGGTTGTACAGAGCACAAGGCCTGGCTCTCAGCTCTTACTGACCCTTGCTACGTCCACCGGGCGCAGCTCAGAACGGAAGCCTGGCTCCTCACCTGCTCCCGGTCTCCAATCTTCCCTGCTCATATCACTCCTCAAACCCATGCACCACACTGCCACCACTGTTCTCAAACTTAAAATTGAAAGTATAATTCACCTTTTCAGCACCCCTCAATACTTCTCTACTGCCCATTAAATAAAATCTGAACTCCTTAGCTAGGCATACATGGTCATCTGTGATCTGCTCCTTGCGTGTTACCCAGTATGTTGAATGACTAAATGAGAGAAGACAAAACAAAACAACAACAACAAAAACCTCATTAAAGACAGAATGCACTAGTGAATCCCAGGGCAGAAGTTGAAAATTAAACAAGAAATGCTGGAGGAGAGAGTCTATGACTCTGGAAGGAGACAACAACAAACAAATTTGAGTGCAGCCTCTGGCTTGGCTCTAAGCTACAGGAGTAAGCCTGTTAGACAGCATTCCCAATTGGGTGCATCATTTTCTCTGTATATATCTCCCCTACCAGGACTAGACATTTTTGTTGTTGTTGTTTTTGTTTTTTGAGATGGGAGTCTCACTCTGTCACCCAGGCTGGAGTGCAGTGGTGCAATCTCGGCTCACTGAAATTTCCACTGCCCAGGTTCAAGCGATTTTCCTGCCTCAGCCTCCTGAGTAGCTGGGATTACAGGTGCCTGCCACCACGCCCGGCTAATTTTTGTATTTTTAGTAGAGATGGAGTTTCACCATGTTGGCCAGGCTTGTCTTGAATTCCTGACCTCAGGTGATCCACCTGCCTCAGCCTCCCAAAGTGCTGGGATTATATATGTGAGCCACCTCACTCAGCCTAGGGCTCAATGTTTTTACAGTCATTTCTGACTATCCCTTTCCTCATATTCCTATCACATTGGCCAATCAAGCCCACCCTTTCATAGTCTCCCTACTCCCTGCTTAGTCCTCATTCTTGCTGCCTTGGGAATCTAATCCTCACTGCCTCATATTTACAGTACTGGATCCATACCCCACATGACCACTCATTCAACAGCATGGCCCTGCGCTAGATGCTGGAGACACAGACATGAATGACACAAGACCTGCAGCCTGACCTCCCTATCTTTGCCAGGACAATCTTGCCTACTTTTAGCAAGTTAGTCTCCTGCTCAGGGACCTCTAAAGGCACCCTGATGCCTACCCAATCAACTCTAAATTCATATGTTGCTTTCTTTTAATCATTCAACAAGTAATACTAAAGGCTTACTGTGTGCCAGGCACTATGTATAAGGCAGTGGTCAAAACAGGCATCAGCCCTGCCCTTAAGGAACTTATTTTTTTTTTTTTTTTTGTTTGTGATTTATTTTTGCTCTTTCACCCAGGCTGGAGTGCAGTGGTGCGATCTCGGCTCACTGCAGGCTCCGCCCCCTGGGGTTCACGCCATTCTCCTGCCTCAGCCTCCTGCGTAGCTGGGACTACAGGCGCCTGCCACCTCGCCCGGCTAATTTTTTGTATTTTTAGTAGAGACGGGGTTTCACCGTGTTAGCCAGGATAGTCTCGATCTTCTGACCTCGTGATCCGCCCGCCTCGGCCTCCCAAAGTGCTGGGATTACAGGCGTGAGCCACCGCGCCCGGCCTAAGGAACTTATTATCTAGTGTGGAAGACAGACATACAAGCTACAATCACAGAAATAATAATGCAAATAGGGCTGAGCGCAGTGGCTCACGCCTGTAATCCCAGAACTTTGGGAGGCCAAGGCGGGCGGATCCCGAGGTCAGGAGATCGAGACCATCCTGGCTAACACAGTGAAACCCCATCTCTACTAAAAATACAAAAATTAGCCGGGCATGGTGGCGGGTGCCTGTAGCCCCAGCTACTCCAGAGGCTGAGGCAGGAGAATTGCTTGAACCCAGGAGGCAGAGTTTGCAGTGAGCCAAGATCGCACCACTGCACTCCAGCCTAGGCGCCAGAGAGAGACTCGGTCTCAAAAAAAAAAAAAAAAACCCACAAAGAAATAATAATGAAAATAAAATAATTATATAATTATTATTCTTTAATTATAGTTGTGAGTAATATGAATGTCAAGAGGTGCCATAAGAATGTATAAACAAGAGATCTAATCTAATCTAAACCAAAAAGTAAGATAAGGCCAGAGATCTGAGTAGGAGTCCAGGTTTAGGTGTGTGTTGGGAGTACAGGTGTTCTCAGGAAAAGGGCACAGCCCATTCAAAAGTTATTTAGTCACTTAACACTTGAGTCATCACCAAATCTCTGGGTCTCAGGTACCTCAAATATTGATCCTGTTCCGGATGACTATTTTACACTAACCAAGAGCCAAATTGCAAGCTCTTATAACTCAATAATAAGAAGATAAATAACCCAATTAAAAATGGGCAAAGTATCACAATATTCGTTTCTCCAAAGATCTACAAATCACCAATAAACACATGAAAGCATTATCATTATCGCTAGGGAAATGCAAACCAAAACCACATCGAGACACCACTTTACACCCACTAGAGTGGCTATAATTTTTTTTTTTTTTTTTGAGACGGAGTTTCACTCTTGTTGCCCAGGCTGGAGTACAATGGCGCGATCTCGGCTCACCGCAACCTCCGCCTCCCAGGTTCAAGCAATTATCCTGCCTCAGCCTCCCGAGTAGCTGGGATTACAGGCATGCACCACCACGCCCGGCTAACTTCGTATTTTTAGTAGAGACAGGGTTTCGCCATGTTGAGACTGGTCTCAAACTCCTGACCTCAGGTGATCTGCCCACCTCGGCCTCCCAAAGTGCTGGGATTACAGGCATAAGCTACCGTGCCTGGTCAATTTTTTTTTAATACAATATAACAAGTATTGGTGAGGATGTGGAGAAATTGGAAGCCACATACACTGCTGGTGGCAGTGTGAAATGTAAAATGAATGCAGCCACTGTGGAAAACCGTTTGGCAGTTTCCCCCCAAATTAACCGTAGGGTTACTATACAATCCAGCAATTCCATTCCTAGGTGTATACCTAAGAGAAATAAAAACATGTGCTCCTACAAAAACTTGTACATGAATGTTCACAGCAGGATTATTAATAAATTAAAAAATGGATGGCTCACGCTTGTAATCCCAGCACTTTGGGAGGCCGAAGCGGGCGGATCACGAGGTCAGGAGATTGAGACCACGGTGAAAGCCCGTCTCTACTAAAACAATACAAAAAATTAGCCGGGCGTGGTGGCGGGCGCCTGTAGTGCCAGCTACTCAGAGAGGCTGAGGCAGGAGAATGGCGTGAACCTGGGAGGCGGAGCTTGCAGTGAGCCAAGATTGCGCCACTGCACTCCAGCCTGGGCGACAGAGTGAGACTCCGTCTCAAAAAAAAAAAAAAAAGAAAAAATGGAAACTATCCAAATGTCTATTAAATGATGAATGGATAAATAAAATGTGATATAGCCATACAATTGAATATAACTTGACAATGAAAAAGAATGAAATAGTAGTACAGTCTACAACATGGATGAACCGTGAAAACGTATGCTAAGGAAGCCAGTTACAAAAGATACATATTATATGATTCCATTCATATAAAATGTCCTGAATAGGTCAATCTATTGAGAAAGAAAGATTTGTGATTGCCTAGGACTGGGAGGGTCGTGAGGAGTGGAGAGGAGGAGGGATGCAAAAAGACTATTAATGAGTGTTTCTTTTCTTAATGTGATGAGACTGTTTTAAAATTGTGGTGATGGTTGCACAATTCTGTGAATAAAAGCCATTTGAATTGTACACTTTAAATAAGGGAATTGCATAGTAGGTGAGTTGTATCTCAATAAAGCTGTTAAAAAAAAAAATCAGGAGTTGGGGACATGGGGCTGAGGCAGGAAGATCACTTGAGACTGGGAGGCGGAGGTTGCAATGAGCCACCGCACTCCAGCCTGGGCGATAGAGCCAGAGAGACCCTGTCTCAAAAAAAAAAAAAAAAAAAAAATCAAATGGCCCTTTACCAGTATCAAAGTGCCTCATCAGCCAGGTACCACCTTTTCAATGGATGGGGAGACTGAAATGTAGAGGAATTAAGTATCTGACTTGGGGGTTGGGGGCAGTGGCTCAAGCCTGTAATCCCAATACTTTGGGAGGCCGAGGTGGGAGGATCGATCGCTTGAGCCCAGGAGACCAGCCTGGCCAATATGGCGAAACTCCGTCTCTATAAAAAATACAAAAAATTAGCCTGGCGTGGTGGCGGGAGCCTGTAATTCTAGCTACTCCGGAGGCTGAGGCAGGAGAATCACTTGAACCCGGGAGGCAGACGTTGCAGTGAGCCGAGATCGCGCCGTTGCACTCCAGTCTGAGCGACTATAATCCAACTATATTCTCTTACAAAATGGCAGAATTAATCTTCCCTCCTTGTGACACCCCTGTAGTTATACATGCCTCTGGCAATTACAATCATTTTTTCTAATTGTTTAACGGTTCTAGCACATTATTTGTAACTTCGGAATAGAGATTGTGTCTGATTCCTGTGTATTAAGATCCGACCTTTTTTATTTTTATTTATTTTTTACACAGAGTCTCGCTCTGTCACCCAGGCTGGAGTGCAGCGGCGCGATCTCAGCCCACCGCAACCTCCGCCTCCTAGGTTCAAGCGATTCTCCAGCCTCAGCCTCCCAAGTGGCTGGGATTACAGGCATGCATCACCACTCTCGGCTACTTTTTTTGTATTTTTAGTAGAGACGGGGTTTCACCATGTTGGCCAGGCTGGTCTCAAACTCCTGACCATGTGATCCGCCCACCTCGGCCTCTCAAAGTGCTGGGATTACAGGCGTGAGCCACCGCGCCCGGCCGATCTGACCTTTTTTAAATGAAGACGTATTTAGGAAGGAAATATCTACAAGTAAGGCAAAATGAAGTACCCACTGTACGAACATTCACTTCTCTAACAAAGGAAAAACACAAAACGAGAAACTAACAAGGCGGAGAAAGGAATTGAGATTGGGGGAAACAGCATCTCCTCCCTCCCCGCACTCTCGGCAGGTTCCCTGGAAAGTTCTAGAAGGGATTCAGAAGTGGCTGGTGACATCACTGTGGCTCCGTAGGGCCCACCACAGCGGCCAAACGACACGCTAGCTTTCCCGCCTCATAGAGGCTCGTGAACGGGGGGTGGGGCCCTGCGAGGGGCGGGGCACGTCACTTCCTGTGCGGGACGAGGGGCGGCTGGAGAGGAAAGGCAGAGCGAGGAGGGGCGAGGCCAAGAAAGCGCGCGTTTCTGGGAGGGGAGGAGCCTGGCTAAGGAGCGCCGCGTCACTTCCGGTAGAGTTAGAGCCCGTGCGGAGGCGGTGCGGAGCGGTTCGGCTCTGAGCGGCTGGGCGACCGGCGCGTCGTGCGGGGCTGCGGCGGAGCCTCCTTAAGGAAGGTGCAAGAGGTTGGCAGCTTCGATTGAAGCACATCGGCCGGCGACAGCAGCCAGGAGTCATGAGCGACAGCGGCGAGCAGAACTACGGCGAGCGGGTACGTAGAGCTGCTGTAGGGGGCGGCTGTGTGGTCCTAGCTCCTTGCATCTTTTTCTAGGCCCATCGGCCTCGGGCCAGGAGGCAGGGGCGTTTTAGGCTCCGAAGTCTGAAGCCGGGAGGGCAGGCAAGGGAGACAGTATTTAACCAAAAAAAGCCCTTGTGGATAGTGCCTTAGTGCCTTTGGTCGTGAAGGAGGGAGGCCACCGGCGGGTTTATGTGGCTTCTGCCCGAGACGGCCGTTTTTCCCGTTATAAGCGGGGGAAGATGAAAATGGCCGCTGCGTCCCCGCGGTGTTGGGGGAGGGGAGCGATATCTTATTTCGGCGTTGCTCTCCTGCGAAGGTCCGCCGCAGCCATCTTGGGCTGGCGGGCTGGGCGCGCTGCCAGAGGCACAAAATGGCGGAGAAGCCGCGCGGCAACGCGGGCCCGACCCGCCGCGGGCCGCGCTTCGTAAGGCAGCGTGGTGGGGTGCAAGGAGACAGACGACGTTCTTTTGGGTCTTTGGGCTGGTGTTCAGGTTAACGAAGGACCGTCTTTGCCTCCACGGAAAGGACGGAGTCTGGGATGTCCTTGGGGCTTCTTAAGATGGAAACTAATCCGAGGCCGACTAAGTTCTGGGCCCGTTAGGTGGAGGGGATTGCGCGAGGGCTTTGTGTTTGGCCTAAATGAAGCGCTTTTCTCTGATGCTGAAAGGGCTTCCCAGGCAAGAATCTGTATCAGTATTCTATTAGGACAGACCACAAAGTCGCTAAGATGATTTTGGGGACATCGCATTTCCACGGGATTGTGAAGGAGAAATTGGCGGGCAACCATTTACGGCGCCGTTATTTCCTTTGTTTTGAGGCGTTCTAATACTCAGAACCACAGCGTGTATTGGCTACAGTTTTCTTTCCTTTAAGTTTCCACCTCTTAAAGGTGTTCAGTGAGAGTTGGTTGAATTGCGGGAACAAGACAGTTCTAGGGTTTAAACAGCATACGTAGCTAGCTGGTCTGTGGGGCCTCTGGGTATTAGATTTGGAAAGCATTGAATGATGCGAAGATACGAGGCTTGCTAGAATTAAGAGGAATCTGTTAGAAGGGTAATAGAAAAGCACCATAGAAATTGATTTTTAAGGCTGTTATGGGAATAATTTGTGTTTTTTTTTTTAAAAAAACAACACAATTTGTTGCCTAAGTTTCCCCTTGTTGGTAAAGCTACCTTAAGATCTGAATATGACTTATCAGGTAAATAAGACTATTAAATGTCTTAGCAAATTTTTGACTAAGCTTTTAGATGATTCGTTATTTTAGGAAGAAACTTTCACTGATGAAGCGTGAGTTTCCTGCGTAATTTTGGAGCCCAAACTGCTTAATTTGGTTTGAACTAATCAAGCCTTGCGTTTACATATTCGGATGAGCATAGAGTTTTTAGTTTTTGATGTTTTTCCCGAAGCTGATTGACTCCAATGTCACGAGTGTTTTAGATTTTTTTTAAGTTCTTGCTTTCTGGGTAAGAAAGTTGGAATTGAGCTCAAAAGTTGTTAAAAAGTCGTGACTTCTGATCGTTGGCAGTTGAACCTGTTAAAACTAGTCATTGGTGTTTGGACTGCAAAGTAAGCGATTTTCAAGTCTTGTTATTAAACAGAAAAATTCAATTATTGGGTACCTTTGTACTCTTCAGAAATTAGACTAAATGACTGGCTTCTGACTGGAGGAGCTCTCGGTTAAATACACGTGAAGAATGCTTGAGAATGGAAAATTGCCCAAAGAGTTCATTAGTATATTTTACGTGAAAAGGGAAACAATTGAAACTAGGTTCCAGTTTGAGACTCGGCTCGAGAAATTTGAAATTTTCTGATTGGTTGGTATCTTTTTACTAGTAAAAGTACACTGTTTTTCGCAATCTTTGAATTGTAGAGGGAGGTTAACTTAATGTGTTAAAAATTGAGATTTTTTTTTCTTACGTAAGAGTCTGGCCGAGATCTCTAAACTTTTACGTTGTGAAATACTTCCATATTGTTGTGTTTGGTGTTTGCGTGTTTGTGTTCCAATTGGAACCTTTAAGGGTTGGAATACACCTGAATGAAACACCTGTCTAGGCTTCCAAAGCAAGCTTGGGGTAACCATAAAGCTCAATGGAACAGTTTAATCTTAGACATGCCTGTGGTGTAAATGATGCTTCTCTGGAGCCAGAAAAATGAGTGTTATTTAACTCCAGGCTTCTGGACTGGGTCTTAATGTAAATCACTAATCTCTTCAAATCAGTGGAATTCTCCCTTATTTATCTGTCTCTAATCCAGACAACCCCACCCCTCTGTGCCCCACCTTTTCCAGTGACTGTAGGAGTTTGTTGTGTCCCTCCCCTTTAAGATTGGGTGTGTGGGATAAATTATTCTGTTTGATCCCTCAATAGAATACATTTAGATGAATATAATGACATTTAAAGAACTGGTGCGTCCCTCATCCCTCGTTGGTCTGTGGGCTTTATTTTTTCCCCCATCTCAAAGGTAATTAACACTAAAATCTGCCTGTAGGGGTCTAATTGGCAGACTTAACCTGATCTGGCCAAACCACTTTGAAAAGTAAGATCTCATTTTCATCTCCAGATTCAAGCCTCTTCCCCCCCAAATTGCTTGCATTTTGTAAAGGGGTTGACTAGCACCATTTCTTTGCAAAAAGAGGCACTCCTGGCCTTTAAGTCACAATTAAAAGAACTTGAATAAAAAGTTGATGGCAAGTTTAGAAGTGCAGGGTAATCTTTAGAGCCCAGTAATGGTCTCAGCGTATAGGGTGTGTGAGATTTGTATGTTGGTCTTGCACGCGGTGTAGTGTTCTGACCCTCTCAACATTGTAATGAGTTTCTACAAGTGAGTCTTTACTAAAGGAATCCAGAAACTAAGGAGACACTGATGTATGGACCAGATGTTAAAGAAAATGTTTTGACCCAGCAGATACTCTGATAGAATACTGGCTATTATTATTGTAGAACCGATGTGTTTGCAATATAGGCACGTAATCTTTTATCATTGAGATGAATAGCAGCATCTGGACACCAACCCATCAAACTGCCTTTCAAATTCTGCAGTTTTTCTCATCTTCTGCTTAATCTTGGGATGTCTTTTTATATTCCTTGGTTTTAGTTCCTAAACTCTAAATTCTAATTTTCAAAACTGAAACATCTCTGAATCTACTTCTTTCTAAAGAATTGTAGCCATCTCACCAAATTCCTTTAAAAAAGGATTGAATTGTCAAATAGGAAATTGTTTTGTATTGTGAGTCTGGTTAGGTTTATCAGTCTCTTGAAACCAGGTTGAAATATTTTTTTTCTTGGTTTTAAACAAGAATGCTTTAATATTGTGGATATTGTCTGGAACTAGAACGTGACATTTTCAAGCTGACATTACAAGTGATTTTATAAGGTAAGTACTACCGGTTTTGCCAAAAGGTTGAAGAGGAATTCAGGTGGTGGGGGAAGTGTTAATGGGATTTGCCTTACATAGCCTTTTTTCCTTCTTTCTCTACAATAAAACCCGAACGTAGGTGGTAAATATTAATGCTTTCATAGTTATTTTGCCCAGGACAAGGGCAGAGCTACAGTTGTGTATATTTCTTGAGCTTTAGCATTTTATGTTGATCAGTGTTTTTACATATGCGACTGTTTTCTTAACAAGGCATGGTGACTGATGTTTAGGAATTTTAAGTGTTCTGACCCAGGTTAGTATTGGGGGTGTGGGATATGTAGAATTAGATACTGAAATCACTTAGTATTGTTTTTAAACTGCAAACCAAAACAAGTTCTTCACTGTAGCAAATTATAGTCTTGAAATTCCCCCAAAATCTTTGCTTTGAATTGGGTTTTGGAGGTTACGTTGAGATTGATGTTATCAGCATAGATTGTTACCTGACAGTTTGGATAAGGGGCCCCTTTTTCTCCTTAATTTTTCTGGTTAGAAATTAGGTTAAAAGGTAGTCTTCTGAAAAAGTCAAAAGATACTTACATTTGCTTTTGTTGGGGAGTATTGAATGTTTTATGAATGTAAATTTAACAGTCTGTGCTATATTTGCAAGAGAGTTTTTATAAGCACGGGCCTACAACTAATTTCAGATGATGGTTTTTTCCAGACACTATTCTCCAGTTTTTGAGGATTTATCTATCCATTCACCCTTCTGGTAGACAGTTTGGCTGCCAGAAAAAAATATAGTCCTTATTATATTGATATGAGCATTGACCTTTCCGTAACAGGATTAATGAGTTTTTTTCTTTCCCTCTTTCCCAATTTTTAAAATATTGCCTTGTCAGTCAACTTAATGAGTTTGTGCATGTTTAATGTTAAATGGATTCTAGTTGTATCCCCTAGAAACATTTTAACAAAAATTGTGTTGATAGGACAAGTTTCTGTTTATTTCTAACTAGGGTCTCTTAACTAAATGTACATAACATTAGCCCAAGAGTTGGTCTTCTGGTTTTATAAAGTAGCCACTTGAACTTAGCTGAGTTGAAATAAATCTAATGTTTGTAATAATTTAGTAATGGTTTTGTTCTTAGACTATAAGAGAAGGAACCAGGTTAGGAAGGGGTAATGAAATAACAGCAGGAAGGTATCCACATTGAAAACAGTTGTGATAGCTAGAGCTATGGCCTCTATTCTTGTATCTTCTGCATCTAAGTGCCCTGTCTGTATCGAAGTTTTAGGAGGCCCTAAGGAAACCTGCTTGGGCATTCTGATTCCATGATTACATTTGTGCTGCCAGAAAACATTTCCCATTGCATTTTAGTGATGGTTATTTAAAGAAAACCAATTACTGTAACTCCCTTAAATAAAAACACATTTAAAATTTTTTGGATTAAATAAACAATAATTGACTTTAAAACTAGATTGGAAATTATCCTTTTGTTAGGAAAGACATCACAGCACTTGCCAGGTTAACGATGGTTGTCTTTATGCCCAGATAGGTATAAAGACTTGTAATTTTTTTAAACAAAGCCTTGCATTTTTTTCAGGAGGAAAAACCAGGAGAGGAAATAATTGACAATGAAATGAAAGATCATCAAAGTGAAATGTAGGATAACAAGAAAAACTAGCATGTTTTATGGAGGCAGTATTTTATTTTGTTTAGTATGTTCAACAGACATTTACAGATGAACTAAATTGAGTCTTTTTAATTATTTGAGGAGGTGAGCTATAATTTAAATAGTGCCACCTTTTAAAGTAGTATTTCTCCTTTGGACATCCAGAAGACTTAATATTTTCTTCATTGAGGGGGAAAATGTACAACAAAACTCTTTGAAAATACCAGTGTTGGATTCAAGTTTGTTCTGCTTTCCTTCATAGCTACTGGCATATTGTAGGTGGTTGACTTGATTTTGTCTTTTTATGATTCATACTATAAAATCTCACTAGAGCAGCTTTTCCAGGGGGTGGGTTACACTTCAGTTCCAAATTATCAGGTTCCCTGACACCGTCTTTCTACAGAGCTCTTTAAATACAGTACAAAAATGTGTGACGCTAAATACGTTTCTTTATCCTATCTAGACAAGTCACAATACTGTAAACCTCTTCAACCCTGAGCGTTTGTCATTGTACAAATGAATTGTCCGTGCTTTCCTTTCATGCACTTATGTATTAATGTGTCACTTTTTGACTAGAGGTGTGCTTTTGACACTTAACCTATTTTCTATTGAATATAATAAGAAGTGTGAAATGTAACTAGTAGTTCTTAAAATGTTAAATGAACAGTAAATGTTCAGTGGCGCACTTCACATTCAACTTAAGCATGATAAATCTATTTGGAGTAGAGAAA
Organism: Hylobates moloch; assembly: GCF_009828535.3. Classification (NCBI taxonomy): domain Eukaryota; kingdom Metazoa; phylum Chordata; class Mammalia; order Primates; family Hylobatidae; genus Hylobates; species Hylobates moloch. The sequence continues at coordinate 95,393,969 of NW_026652288.1, read as the reverse complement.
TGAGATTGATTACCATATATTCTAGAACCAGCAGAAAACTATGTAGTTTCAGTTTTTTGAGCTGCATATTCTGGTTTCTTTTTTTTTTTTTTTTAATCCAAATCAACAAAGGGATTTTTTTTTTCTAGTTTCAGTTTTGGCACTGGATTTTATCCTGGAGTTTTAAAATATTCTTCATCCTGTTCTTTTTCTATTAAGGTTAATGTTGAAGAAGGAAAATGCGGAAGTCGTCATTTGACAAGTTTTATAAATGAGTATTTGAAGCTCAGGAATAAGTGAAGCTGAAATTTGAAAAAATAAAAGAAAGAATGCATGCTAATTATCAGACCAGAAGTCCCACTTGTAGAATATTGAGCAATTTGTGTGAAGTGGGGAAGATGAAAGAAGTCAGAATTTGAAACGGAAGAATGAAGAAAAGAAATAAAAATGAAGTTAAGATAAGAAGTAATCTGGAATCAGAAAGCACTACGCTAAGTAATTACTAGTCTGTTTATGTGTCCCTGTATATTTTGCTAAACATGCATGCATTATTTGTTTAATAGAGGAAAATATATACAGGGTAAAGAAGTGCCTTCCAGGGGAAACGTTTAAATTAGGTAATTCTGATTTTAACTGCTTAGTCAAATGATTGAAATGCAATTTTTAAAAAATAATATTTAGTAGTCAAGCACCAGGCAGCAGTGAGCTCTCCAGCATGGGTAACAGTGGGCTTCATGTTGTCCTCTTTAGATAAACTTTACCTATCTAATGTTGCTGGTCCTGGGGCATGAGTGAATACCTCCAGGGTTGGAACTGGTGGTCTTTGCCACCTCCCTGGACTCTTAGATTGCACTGACCCCTTTCCTTCAGTACTGAGCAATGTATAGTAGAATATTTTCTGTTAAACGATTTTCAAAAGAATGTCACCAGGATGGTTATGGAACCAAACCCCCAAAATCCAAACAAAGCATTGAATAAAATAGTTCCCTTTGGCATTAGTGTGTTAGTTTTTTCCATATGGCAGTAGTGGAAATCTGTGAGCATTTGGGCCCTAAATTTAAGATGCATATTTGCTAAATACACAGGGATGGTTTTTCAAATTCTGTTTCTGTTTAATGCCTATTTCAGCTGATTGACTAGGATTACTGATAAAATACTGTAGCTTCCCCTTAGAAGAGGTGGGTCACACAGGTGAACAGGATAGCTAATACAAATTGCAGTAGTGGCAGATGCTTTCATTCCTATTTCTCCTTTTCTGCTATCAACATTTAGCTATTGTAATGTTAGAGGTAAAGGTTACAAAGTAGCTTTATTCTGGTTACCCATCCCTACCACTTATTGAGGAATTCAACCCAAAAGCAGTCCCTTCTTTTCTGTGTGTTTTGTTTTAGCTGAGTAGAGGGGTCAAGTGATTGGTGTAACGTTACTTTCAGTTGAATGAGACAAGTACACATATCAAAAATAATACCCAGTAGTAGCCAGCCAACAGTTTTACTACCCAATTGAGAATGCCAAGGGTATCATCTCATACATGTCTTCCTGAAATAAACTTTCTCTGAGAGTTGTCAGGTCTTCATGCTCTTGGAGAAAGTGACTTAAATGGCATTTCTTGGAGAATCCATTTTCTGATGCTTTCAGGCCTGTTTATTTCTGTATCTTGCAAGCAGAAGAAAATTTTCTTTTGAGAAGTTTTGCATTCCTTTGTCAAATTTCTTGCCATAGATAAACTAATGATAACAAATGTTATTTTATGTTCCAAATTACTCAAAGAGCAGGCAGGAAACTGAGGTAAATGTGTGAATTAATATTACATTTTAATTCCAAGCCCATGGATTCTTTTATCAAAAAACCTGATAGGTCCTTGGGGTGCAAAAGAGGAAAAGACCTCTTAACCCCCAGCCCACTAAAGGAAAGAAAGCAATTTGGAATCTGGTTATGACCCAAGCTGGATAGACTTAAGGTGAGAAAACATTGCTAGTGGACCATTGTGTCCATTTGTTTTTGTTTTCCCCCTTAACCAAAACATCTGTGGGTCCTAATGTGTCTCTTCCTCGGGCCATAGGGAAGATGAGGAAGAGGCCGGGTTCTGTTCTGAGAACAGGCAGTGTGTGAAAGACTGCCTTAGTCAGAGGTCTGATTAATGCTAGGGGGAGTTAAAACAAGGAAGGGGATGACAATGTTTCCGAAAGATACCTTTGCCAAGGGAAAAAAATGAGTAGGAAGCATGTAACTTCTGAAGTTGACTAAGTCAAGTAAGTCAGACTTAACTAGTATGATAAACAGTGTTTAAGAGATGCAGTGTTTATGAGCCACTGTTTTAAATCTAACAAACTACATTCAGTTTTTAAAGTAATACAGGGATTGGATGGTTAGTCCTTCTTTCAAATACGTTTTTGTAAGGTGGTTGCTGTTCTCAGAATAGGGAGATGTGGATTATTTTGTTGGAAGGCTAAGTATGTTGTATTTTTACTTGATGTATTCCCTGCAGGTTTTGTGTTAGGATGTGGCTGAGATCCAGTCTGTGAGAGCTTGATTGATTCCCCGAGCATTTTTTCAGGGAAATTTTGGCTTTATTCATGCTAATTTTCGTTTCATGGTCCCTTTTTTTGAGGCAGTGGTGTCCAGTTCTGTCTGTTGGTGTGGTTTTAATGTGTTGACCATGTCAGCCCTGAGAGTGGAATTTGAAGTATCCTTAGATTTAGGGACTTCCTCAACTGGGTTTATAGATTTGCCTGTCTGCATTAAGATTTAAAGTTAATTATGCTTTCGATTTGGGTGCTAATTTTAGGTCTTACTTCTTGTAGGCAAGTTTTATTCCCTTGCATATATATTTCCCAGCCAGTTAAATGGCCAAAATAATTTCAGAAAGCTTTAACTTCTTTAAGAAAATATCCCTGATAAAGGTGGAGACGTTTAGGTGTTACGCAAACAAGTATCAGTATAGAAAGGAAGCCTTTGCATTCTGGTATTTCCCTTATTCCTGGCCCAAGAAATGATTGCTTACAAAATATATCTGCATAGTCCGTTAGTTTTGGAGGCTGAGTGAAAACTCCTGTGATTTCAGTAATATTGTGTCTGTGATCTGCTAGATTTAAGTCTTATTTTCTAGGTTAGGAGTACTGTCTCTTCCCTCAGTGGACAGGCTGCCGAAGCATCTTAGCTTAGAATAAAGGCTTTTCTGTTAAAGCCAGGAGCTTAAAGAGGATCTTGACTTGACCCATTCTTCCTTTATACTCAGATTCCTGGGCCGACTGATTTCTGTTAACTACAGTTACTTTATTGGTAGTCTTAACTGTTACTGTGAAACACCCATATTCTGCTTTCACTTCCTGAGAAAATTGTTTCATTTCCATTGAGGTAATCTTTCTAGTGTTGGAGTAAACAGGCTTTTAGCAACTTTTGTGTTCCCCATTTCTATATTCTCACCTATATTAATTTTTGCCTGTGGTAAAAATAGCAAAAACTACACCCTCATTTTTGAGACTTCCTCCTTTGTCCATGGAGAGAAGGGAAGTGTCCGTTCAGAATACTTAGTAGGGAATTCCAAGGGATTGTTGTTAATTGGAATCCCCAGAGCATCACTACATTCTTCAACCATTTCTTGATGTTAAAGGCAGAGCTGTCCTCATTAATAAAGAAGGGTATCATATTTTTCTTTTAATCTCTTTACAGTCACTCATGGAGGGAGGTAGAGGGGAAAGGCTGTCACATTTCATGTCACCCCACCACGTTTTATGATGGCTTTGAAGTCATTTGAACGTTTCTAGAGTCATCTGGGGCCTAGAGACCTGAACTCATTTTACTGGATGAGTTAGCCTTTCCTTCTCTGTTAAACCTCAAACCTTAATTTGTCTCTTCCGTGTTACATTATGTTTTCCCAGAGCATTAAAGGATCATCCAAATTTTCTCCATTATGTTGTAAACCACAGAACTATCTTCTAAAGTGTTTTGAGCTGTAATTTAGAATAATCCTCTACTATCCTTTCAAGAATATCCAGAATATTCTGAAGATGTATCACACAAGGAAGTCTCTTGTGATTAAATTTTGTCTGAAAGCTTCACCTTTGATTCATGCCATATAGTGACTTACTGTAATACTGCCTCCTTTTGAGTCTTGCCATTTCTGCTCTCTGGAGTAGAAAGGCTCACCAGGCTTTACTTCGTCTAAGTTTGATAACCTAAAGTAAAGGTTGCCTTGATAATTTTACCTAGCTATCAGACTGACTAGAAGTAGGTTCTGTCCTTTCCTCATCTACTGTTTTGGTGCCTTGGCAGAACTTTTCCTTGGTTTCATTACTTAGTATACCCTTTTGTTGATTGACTATGTGTCTTTAGCTCGTTGGTGACCTAGTTATCCTGGTTACCATTCCTTTGCTATTTTTCATTACAAATCCCCCCTTAACCTGCCAGCCAATCCCAGTTTTGGTTGGGAAAGCTATGAGTACACAATATTTACCTAAACTTTGGCTTTTGTATGTGGTTTCTATACTCTCTTGCTTCCCGGGCCCTAGGTTAGGAGCTCCTGATTTAGCTGCCCTGGTTTTAATGTGTACTTAAGTAACTAGGTAAGTTAGGTTAATTCCTGGTTTCCCATAAGTTTGCCCTGGCTCATCTCCGTTTAGCTGGAGAAGCTGTGGAGGATCTCTGACACCCTCTCTACTCTTATTTGTGTATAGTTCGCTGTTCTGTTGTAGCCCCATCTGGTTGCTTTCAGTTTTTTAGGGGGCCTCCCACCATGGTTAGATGCAATAGGGTTTTACAGGGTTTAGTGTTCTTCAAGCTAGCCTTTGCTTTCCACTAGGTTTCTGCTTTTCTCTAGGACTTGAAACTGAGATCATCATCTTTATCTCTTTTATCACTGAATTATAAGTAGTAACTTGAAAGGTCAAGGTCTTTTTAAAAATCAAGCATTTTTTTAAGTAAATTATATAAATTTTATAGGATTTTGTTTTATTGATTGCAACTTGATTGAAATAGGTATAAAGTATAGGTGTCATAGTTAATAAGGTTCCGTCTCACCCTAGTCTTTATGGAGTAACATTCTGAAACACAGTCCTTGGACAGTTCCCTTAACTGCTTGACTTTGGCACCCCTTTCTGAAGGAAGTGGGGTCAAATAACTCTTATCCCTGCTCCAAAAAGGTGGAAGAAAGGACAAGTTAATTGACTTATGTCATTTGGAGCAATGAAACTATTAACACCAGGTATACTCAGTTCCTGCCCTTACCTACATTTTCTTATCTTGGAAGGGGATTGCTGTCCCTCACCATTTATCTCACAGCAGCTTATTTGTTTTTAAAGTTGCCCAGAAAGTGTGCAAATTAAACTTTTAACATCTACGTGTAGGAATCCCGTTCTGCTTCCAGAAGTGGAAGTGCTCACGGATCGGGGAAATCTGCAAGGCATACCCCTGCAAGGTCTCGCTCCAAGGAAGATTCCAGGCGTTCCAGATCAAAGTCCAGGTCCCGATCTGAATCTAGGTAAGAAAGACTGTCTTGAGATTTCCTTGTTACTCTTAGCTCTGAAATTGGTGCGTGTTTTGTAAACCAGGAAGGTAGAGAGGGTTAGATTATTTGTTGGCCTATTAAATATTGGCACTAGAAGTGAACTTAGGTTCTGGGAGGCAAGACTAAAAGCGGTTAAGAGCCTGGGCTTTTGGAGTCAGGGTTCTCTATTTTTGCTGGTTTGGGCAGATTATATAACCTTTCAGCTTTAGCTTCTTCATAAAAGGCAAATTAGTAATATAGTACCAGTTCTTCAGGGTTGTTGTGAGGATTTACTGAATGTAAGTAAACTGCTTACTAGTATGGCAAATATACTGCAGAACATTGGCTTTCAGTAATTAGAATTCTTGATAAATAAGTATATACATGGTGCGCTTTTTCTTTTTTTTTTTTTTAATGTTGGTCAAGAGTAGGCTATATATACATCCTGGTTTGCCTGGGGCGATACCATTTATGCCTGTGGTCAGGCATAATTAACAGCACCCCTTAAATAGTCCTGGTTTTGATGACAATTTAGAGTCACTCTAGTTAGTCAGGAGCCACTCAATTTTTTTGTTTTTTTAACTGCTGGGGAATACTTGTGATTTTGTTACTGTATTAAATTAATGGTGGGCATAATGGGAGACAGAAAAGTAGAGAATGGTCTTCTGAGGGGGAAAGATGCGCACAAGCCAAGCTAGTAAAATGCTGCATGCCTTGATTTGTAAAAGATAAGTAATATGTCTTTAATTGGAAGAAATACTGGAGGAGAGCTTGTGGTTTTTAGAACGCTTCCTAGCAAAGTTGAAATGACTAAATAATTAGAGAAGAAAAGTATTGATCCTACTAAATTGGTAACCATGTTAGCATATTCCTGCATTGTTCCCTCTTTTGGAGTTTAACTTTAGAACAGGTAATAAAGAAGACAATATTTGTTTTCAGTCGTAACCTTAGGAGGTCTTTGTCTTGCAGGTCTAGATCCAGAAGAAGCTCCCGAAGGCATTATACCCGGTCACGGTCTCGCTCCCGCTCCCATAGACGATCACGTAGCAGGTCTTACAGTCGAGATTATCGTAGACGGCACAGCCACAGCCATTCTCCCATGTCTACTCGCAGGCGTCATGTTGGGAATCGGGTAAGATGAAAAACTGGTTTTGAAGCAGTGAACTGCCTAAATTTACTTTTTCTTAAAGTTAGAGCTGATTGTGACAATACAGCTTTAGCAGTGGGTGCGTGAGTGAAATCTTCAGAGGCTTTTTTAGTGTTTGGAGAGAGTCTTTTAAGTTAATCTTCCATGATGGGGTCTGCATTTGGGCTACCTGTCATTTAAGCATAATACTGACACAATGGTGTAACTCCTTAGCCCATCATAAAAAAAACTTCGACTGCATTACTATACTGTACTATGGTATTAGTACATTATTTCAAAATACAGTTCTGTGCTAACTAACGTTAACTCTTTCCAGGCTGCATAAACCTAATTAGATGCTCTCCCGACTTTCCCATTTACTTTGAAGCTAATTTCTTTTGGGTGTTAAGGCATTTTTTACATTTCATGAAAGTCTTCAAATGAGATGATATTTATTGTGATTTCATTGTATAATCCAAGTGGTTTAGGGGGAGGGTGCGGGGTGGGGGGACTTAATGTTTTTTAGAGTTGAGTTTTTCCCTAGTAAATTGTTTATGAAATAAATGGAATCTTTAGGTAAATTCAACACAGCATCTGGAATGTTAGCAACATGGTTCACCCTTTATTCTTTCCTCTTGTCATCTTTTTTTGAGACAGGGCCTCACTCTTTCACCCAATCTGGAGTGCAGTGGTGCAATCTCAGCTTACTGCAGCTTCTACCTTCCAGGCTTAAGCGATCCACCCACCTCAGCCTCCTGAGTAGCTAGGACTAGAGGCAAACACCACCACACCCAGTTACTTCTTACATTTTTGTAGAGACATGGGGTCTCATTGTGTTGCCCAGGCTAGTCTCAAAACTCTGCTGAGCTTCAAGAAGTCCACCAGCCTTGGCCTCCCAGAGTGTTTGGATTACAAGCATGAGCCACTGCGCCTGACCAACTCTTGTTTCTTATGATTGCAAGCTGTTCATGACCTGTAAAATGGTTTGGTATGCATCCCCTCAGGCTTCGTTTATGTACATACACTTGTGTATTGTGTTTCTAAAAAAATCAAACCATACATGCTCATGTTTTTGGCAATTCAGAGCATTCTATTGAATGGAAGGTGTGTCAACATGACAATTTTTTCTAGCTGATAGACACAGTGTGGTTCCAGTTATCCTTGTATGTCATGTTATGAATATGTGAATTTTTCTTAGAATAAATTCATAGAAGGAAAGATGCCAGGTTGCTTTTCGCCAGCATGAGTGCTTGTTTCCCTACTTAATTCTAAGGTTGAAATTTTTTCTTTTGCATTCTTTGCTACCCATTCCCAAAAATACTCGTAGTACTTGCTGTAATTTTGTAATTTCTAAGTGGTGTTTGGTCTAATTATTATGTACTTTTCTTGTTAGTAACATTTTGGCTAGTATACAGCTCCCTTTTTAAACAACTTTGATTTTATGACAACTTTTCCAAAGTTTAAAACTTTTTTTTTTCCCTAGGCAAATCCTGATCCTAACTGTTGTCTTGGAGTATTTGGGCTGAGCTTGTACACCACAGAAAGAGATCTAAGAGAAGTGTTCTCTAAATATGGTCCCATTGCCGATGTGTCTATTGTATATGACCAGCAGTCTAGGCGTTCAAGAGGATTTGCCTTTGTATATTTTGAAAATGTAGATGATGCCAAGGAAGTAAGTAAAAGTCAACCTGTTCCTTTGTAAACCATCAGTTCTATTGTTGACGCCAAGTACCAGTGACCAATTGCTAGGATAAGGACAAGGACAAGTCAGTAATACTTCGAACTTTTTCTCCAACCTCTTGTGGAGACTCAAGATACATGCAGAATAACAGAAAATTTTGTATAACTTGGGGAAGTTGGTCCTACCACCTGCTTTATTAGCTGCCACCTGTTGGGGTCAACTATACCCCAATTCCACCAGGATATGTAGTCAGTGTTTACATCGGGTTCACATTCTAGAGTCAAAAACAACCAAAAGCGAAGTTATGCAGAAGGAAAACATTGTTCCGTTTTTGGCTAGTGAATGATGTCATATTTGGATTTTGATTTGTCTTGAGGCAGAATATAGAAAGAGTCAAGATGTGATATGTGGGGCTAGACCCCATTTGAGAAATTCAGATTTTAGGTACATTAAGAATGGTAGCTAAAGTCGTCTCCAAGTATAGAGAACAGGAAGAACTGAGAAACGCTTAATGACAGACGGAGTTTCACTCTTGTTGCCTGGGCTGGAGTGCAATGGCGCGATCTCCAGCTCATCGCAACGTCCGCCTCCTGGGTTCAAGCAATTCTCCTGCCTCAGCCTCCTGAGCAGCTGGGATTACAGGCCACTACACCCAGCTAATTTTGTATTTTTAGTAGAGACGGGGTTTCTCCATGTTGGGTCAGGGTAGTCTCGAACTCCAACCTCAGGTGATCCGCTCCCCTCGGCCTCCCAAAGTGCTGGGGGATTACAGGTGTAAGCCACCGTGCGCGGCCACCCATTTCGTAATTAAGTTTTTGCGGTAGGGTCATAGCTCTCGGAAAAGAGCATAAATTTTATCTTACTCTCTGGTGCCAGAAGCTGCCTGGGCACAAACACTAGTTTGAACATCTGAACTAGAAGATAGCATAGTATTGGAATTAGAAACAAAAATTCTATTTAGGTGAAAGGATGTTTCCTCAAATTATGAACAAACTTTAATGTCTTTGAAATGGGGTATTTTTTTTTTTTTTTTTTAATGTATGCTATTAATACGTACTCTGGGAAAAGGAACTATATGTATTAAGGCTTTACTTCAGTCTTAGCTTTTGGCCTCCAGAGAAGGGCTAAGAAAACTTCCAAGGGTTAAATAATATGTTCAGGTTTCAGTCATAGGATCTCAGTCACAACTATTTAACTCTGTTGTTTTAACCCAACAGCAGCCAGATGAATGAGTTGGGGCCGTATTCCAATAACAGATTATTTTGGGGCATTGGAATTTGGATTTTGTGTGTTTCTTCACTTGTCATGAAATACTATTTTTCCCCCTAGTTATTTAAATTCTTAGCTTATGGGTTATACAGAGACAGCCAGCTGGCCAGATTTGACCTACAGGCTATAGTTTGCCAATTGTGTGCTGCTTTGGAGCTGGAAATACTGTCAGGATTATAGTTAGATAAAATAATTGTTTCAAGTTTTTATGAGTAGCTTTTACAAATGAACATTTAGTGGAGGGAACAACCATTTGTAAGTTGTAGACCTTATGTTCTGGCTAACATTAAGATAACTTAACGCACCTAACTGAAATGTCCAGTGGGACCTTACTCATAGCCACAGGATAATTAGTGGCTTTGTTCAGGATGTATATAACAATTTATTTATCTTTTGAAGGCTAAAGAACGTGCCAATGGAATGGAGCTTGATGGGCGTAGGATCAGAGTTGATTTCTCTATAACAAAAAGACCACATACACCAACACCAGGAATTTACATGGGGAGACCTACCTAGTAAGTTTATTTTCAAAATAAATGGCAATTGTTTACTTGTCAGAGAAACACTTATATTAGTGGAAAGTCTTCAGCACTTAGGTTTGTGCCATAAACTTGACTGTTGATTAAGTGCTCATTAGGGCATTTTTCTCATAGTAGAAGTTCAGCCATTACAGGTAAAACCGTAAATCTTAGTCAAGTGCATTTTTAAATTTTCTTTTTTGTTTGTTGTTGTTTAGTTTTGTTTTTGTTTCGTTTTGAGACTGAGTCTCGCTCCGTCGCCCAGTCTGGAGTGCAGTGGTGCAATCTTAGTTCACTGCAACCTTCGCCCCCTGGGTTCAAGCAGTTCTCCTGCCTCAGCCTCCCGAGTAGCTGGAACTACAGGTGCACGTCGCCACGCCCAGCTAATTTTTTGTATTTTTAGTAGAGACAGTTTTTCACCATGTTAGCCAGGATGCTCGATCTCCTGACCTCATGATCTGCCTGCCTCGGCTTCCCAAAGTGCTGGGATTACAGGCGTGAGTCACTGCACCCAGCCTAAATTTTCTTCAATAGAGCAAGGTGACAATATTTTTGTTTCCTCTTAGAAATATGTGGGATACGCAAACTGATTGACCTGTGGCAGGATCTGGGTGCCTCCTTAACCGAAGATTTTTAAAAATAGGTTTACATATATTGAAACAAGGGAAAGGGCAATGTTTGCTCAATATAGGTGAGAATTTTAACAGGAATAATGTTCATTTTCCAGTTAATGTGTCAGACCTACTAGTAGATATAAAAACTCATGCCCAGAAAGATAAGGAAGGTCACCTGATATTTTTTTCTTCATAGTGGCAGCTCTCGCCGTCGGGATTACTATGACAGAGGATATGATCGGGGCTATGATGATCGGGACTACTATAGCAGATCATACAGGTAAGTTATGAGGTAGAAAGGTCAACGTCTGAATCTCAGTACAGTGTACAGAGCAGCACTATGCTTAAGTCTTTGTTAAAAGCTTTGCTTTAGTACTTTTACTCTGAGAAATGCAGAGTAGAAGCTTAAATCAGATTTTAAGGTTCTGTGTCTTAATGTGTAATTGGATTTCTGTTCAAATATTCTAGAATATAAGTGGGATTTAAATGATAACTTGGAATATTAATAATAAAATGTGTTTTATTTTTAAACATTGAATGAGGCTGGGCGCAGTGGCTCACACCTGTAATCCGAACACTATAGGAGGCCAAGGCAGGCAGATCACCTGAGGTCCAGCCTGGCCAACATGGTGGACCCTGTCTCTACCAGAAGTAAAAATTAAGCCGGGTGTGGTGGTGCATGCCTGTAGTCCCAGCTACTCGGAAGGCTGAGGCAGGTGAATCACTTGAACCCGGGAGGCAGAGGTTGCAGTGAATTTAGATTGCACCACTGCACTCCACTCTGGGCAACAGAGCGAGACTCTAAAAAAAAAAAATGAATAGATAAAGCAAAATTATAGGCTGAGGCGGGGGGATTGCTTGAGCCCAGGAATTTGAGACCAGCCTGAGCAGCATAGGGAGACCTCTACAAAAAAATGAGGCAGGAAGCCAGGGAGGTTGAAGCTGCAGTGAGCCAAGTACGCTCCCACCTGAGTCTCCTCCCCCAGAGCAAGACCCCACCTTAAAAGAAAAAAATATAGCCTCTGTCTTAGCCTTTTAAAAGCAAATTTATAATGGCTTATAAAAGCAAATTTCATAAGCCATTTTGGAAAGCCAACACTTTTCAGGCAGTTTCTTGGAGTCTCTTAATGCATGCATCATACACTGAGGGCAGGTAAAACTGATGCCTTGAAAGAGTCCAGAGAATAATTTTAAAGACGTTAATTTAGTATGACAAGGGTATGTGGTTTTTTATTATTGCCAAAAGTTTGGTATTTCGGGGTTTGGGTAGGGAAATGTCAGTCATAGTTAAAGATATCTTTGAGAATACTTCCAAAGATAAAAATGAAGTAAAATTGTGACATTTTGGTCCTCGTCAAAATGTGTAATTTGACAAGTCAAAATAATGTTAGTAAGTATTGACCACAGTTGTCATTGATAATGGTATTGAGGTATGTGGATGTCTTTTTTGTGCATTATTTGGTAATGTTTAAGAAGTTAACAGTTGTCAATCATTGTCTGAAAGTGAGTCTGTAAGTATATTGTTCAGCATTTTATCACCCATGAAAACCCTTTTTTTATTAAAAGCATCACTCTGTTGAATGGTACTAAAGGTACAAATTTGTTGGGGCTGAGAAGATTAAGCTGTTAGTTTGACTTTTTTTTTTTTTAAAGAGTATTTACTTAGGAATGTTCTGTGTTCTAATACTACTCATTTCAGCCACCAGAGAGAACCCTATGCCAGTTTCTAAAAAGGGTGGCAAATCACTTGACCTGCAAGAAACATCTCATTCATGCTCTATGAAAGTTTTTATTTTACTAAATGAATGACATAATTTTTTAAGACTTACAAACTGAATGCATGTTGCCTTTCTGTCTTCACAGAGGAGGAGGTGGAGGAGGAGGAGGATGGAGAGCTGCTCAAGACAGGGATCAGATTTATAGGTATGCCAGGAGAGGACTTAGCATCTGTACAACAATATAAAGCTTCACATAAAGATGTTTGCCTACTAATGTTTTGGTAAATTATAAGTGGAATACCCAAAATCAGACTGTTTGAAGCTCGTGAAAATATTCTAACGGAAACTAAATGTGTAAAGTCTTTGTATATTTATAAAAATTGGGTTTACAGTAGGTTATTTAGTGGTACCATTTTATACCGTGATGAGGTACAGTGATGTTAGTCACTGATAAGAACTCATTTTTTTGTCATTATGTTCTTGTAATACATTTTCTTTGCTTTTTGTAAGCATCTCAAATAGCACATGAACATTCAAGCCAGCCTTTTTTACACAAAGCTAAATCCTGAAGCACTTGTGAAATTAGTTTTGGGTGTTCACGAGGGTGCTGTTGGAATTATTTAATGGTATGGGAATTTTCTCATTTTTATTTTTAATTTTTGGAGGCAGTGTTGCTCTGTTGCCTAGGGTGGAGTACGGTGGAGCAATTTGAGCCCACTGCAGTCTCTGCCTCCCGCACACAGCCAATTTTTTTTTTAGTAGAGACAGGTTTTCACCATGTTGTTCAGGCTGGTCAAACTCCTGGCCTCAAGTGATCCTCCTGCCTTGGCCTCCCAAAGTGCTGGGATTATAGGCGTTGAGCCTCTGCACCCAGCCAGTAATTTTCTTTTACCTCTCTTAACATACTTCACAAAATTTAAAAGGTAAGCAGATTAAAATATAGCAAGGATTATTTGACCTGAAAGTTATTAAGAGTGCTTATTTGACACTTGGGCCTGATAATGTGCTTCATTCTCAAGATTTAAACAGACCTTGAAGGTTCATGCAGCTTTCCTTTTTGTGGGAACTGATGAAAAGGCAGTATATATAGTCATAAATTTATATGTTTGGTCTAATTGTGATCTATTGAGACTTAGACAATCTTGACATTTGTTTATAGAAGGCGGTCACCTTCTCCTTACTATAGTCGTGGAGGATACAGATCACGTTCCAGATCTCGATCATACTCACCTCGTAAGTTTTTATCTTAATATGATTGTTTATATTGTAGTATGGCTTGCTCTGATGACAGTGTATTCCCTTTTGCAGATAATGGATTGGTTTCAAATAGTTTTATCTTATGCCTATGATTCCCCACACACCCTGAATGTTTTTTGGTTCAAGAAAGTTTGTGGAAATAACCCTTAGAATTCTATTATTTTTTAAGAAAGAAAAATTGGACAGCCTCCTGAGCCAGAGTAGGCTCAGAGACTCCTGTTGTTCCTAATTGAAATAGTAAATAATATATTTCCACCATTTAGTAGCTTTTCAAGAGTCCTTAAAAATTTTTGGACAGCACAGAAACATGGATTACTTAGCCCTTTAGTTCTCAGATTGAGTTATGTACTTCCCAGCAATTTCTGTTATTTAACATTGCTATCTCATTTCTGGTGTAATACTTACATGGAAGTCTTTCTCTGTTTGGGGGTGGTGGGGGTCTGATACATAGGAATTTCTTAATGGCAGAATATTCTGAAATTCTCAGCGTTGAAGTATACTTGATAATTAGTTCACTTAATATTAAAGCATGTTCATTCTTTTTTTCCCAGGTCGCTATTAAAGCATGAAGACTTTCTGAAACCTGCCCTAGAACTGGGATATTGTTTGTGGACAATATTTTTTATTGTCTCTTGTTTAAAAAGTGAACAGTGCCTAGTGAAGTTAGGTGACTTTTACACCTTTTATGATGACTACTTTTGGTGGAGTTGAAATGCTGTTTTCATTCTGCATTTGTGTAGTTTGGTGCTTTGTTCAAAGTTAAGTGTTTTCAGAAAAGTATGTTTTGCATGTATTTTTTTACAGTCTAAATTTTGACTGCTGAGAAGTTTCTATTGTACAAAACTTCATTTAAAAGGTTTTTCTACTGAATCCAGGGTATTCTGAAGATCGAAGCCTGTGTAAAATGCTACCAAATGGCAAAAAGCAACAATAAACAGTTTGATTTTTACTTTTCTTTCTAACATATCAATGCTTAGCAGAACTATTCAGATTGTCAGTAGTAAATTTAAAGACAAATGCCCGTTTTCCTCCAGTCCATGAAACATACCATACTTATATACCTGCAACTAAGTGTTTAAAATTATGCTCTGTAACTCTGTACTGCTAGTATTAGAACTACAAATCTTAAAATACAGCCAGTGCTTAATGCTTATATCAATGTGGATTTGTCGGCTTTTATGTAATCTGTAATATGTATAGCAGGAAATACGAAGAGTTACACAGTGTATGCCTTAAAAGGCTGTTTCTTAAAGCTGTTACAAGGGGATAATGGTATTTCAACTAGTTATCAGCAAGTGACAATACATTCCACCACAAATATACTCTTGTTCTTCTAGCTTTTAGACTATATGAAAAAACCGGGTGCTTCAAAGTACATGATAAGGGAACACTACACCTGTGTCATGGATGAACTGAAGACTTTGCCTGTTCATTTTTTAAATATTATTTTCAGGTCCTTTGCTTACCAAAGGAGGCCCAATTTCACTCAAATGTTTTGAGAACTGTGTTTAAATAAACGCAAATGAAAAGAAAAGTGTTGGTGCAGCTGTTCACAAAGAAGTGTTCTTGTTCTATTACTTACAATTAGAGTTCTTCTGTAGTTTAATCGTTAGGGCAATGTGTTCCTTGGGCTGAGGTGTATCTTTGCTGTTTTGGGGTGGGGTGAGGGGGGGATGGATTTCTGTATTCCTGGAAAATTCAGAGTGCATAAGTAGGTATTAGAGTGATCTCCACTTGGGGATGGAGTTACAGTAAATAACTAGACTGAGGGTACTTGCAATACAGGTTCTTAGTATTATTTTGCATTTAAGTAATTTTCATGACCAATTGGAGGGATGTTGCTACAGGTGGGTTATTTTGTTGCCTTGCTAACCTTTATTGCATCTAGGTATTAGTATGTTTCAGGTACTTTGGGAGGCACTTTACATATAATCTTTAGCAATGAAATGTTGTAGAGTAACTTACCTTAGTTCAAGTAGCTGTTGAAGTGGCAATGCCACGATCTGAACCTAGGTGATCTTAGTCCACAGTTCTCTTAATATGATGTCTCAAATCTGGGTAGCTGGGTGATGGAAAATGCCAGTAATGGAGCATAGGCAGTATTGGCAGGTCTTAATTTGTAAAACTTACTGTCCAGGGTGTTTTCAGTGTCTGCCAACTTTTGGTAAATTAATATGCTTAGAGAACTGCCCTTAGGTTTGTTTCTGATAAGCGTGTGGAAACAACTTAGTATATGCCTGATGGGTTATTTCAAATTGTTCTCAATGAGTTTTGAAACAAGAATTTGTAGTATTTACGTATGAAGTTGAGTTTTAGGATGTGGTCCCAGAGGGGGTTGTGTTATATAGATGGATAAATTAAAGGCTGAGAAACCTCGTTTTATCGTGGTAGTATATACTTTTTGAAGGTATCCTTTCCTGAAGTAACTACATTCTCCACCATTTTCTCCCTAACCAAACCTCTCCCCATCAGTTAACTGATGGCTTTAGGAGTTCATGCTTCTGATAATCTCGAACATAACCCTCAGTTTCTATCCTAAAGCCTGAGTTTTAGCCCTTTCGTTGTGTAGCCATCTTTATCCTGCTGATTGAAAGTTTCTTTTTTAGGCTAGTTTGAGTTATTTTCTGGCTTTTGGATTTGAAAGAATTTTAGCTATTTGACATGGCTACGAAGAGTGTTAACAGGCAAAAGACCTTGAGGAAAATTTGGAATTTTACCAAGTTGAGACAGACTGAAAAGTAGTGAGACGAAGTGGTAGTCTTTCGATGTGCTGTAATGCTAGTCACCAGTTTCATGAAAGGGAGGCAGCAGTAACCCCTAGGTAACTGCTGCCATGGGCAGCTGAATCGGACAAAAGCCATGGGAAAGGATAAATTTGAGTCTTAAAGTTACTACTGCCTCAAGGCAAAGGGACTTGGAGGCTTTTATATGCCAGTACAAACAATCCATTGCTTATAGCTGTAGGGCTGAGACTACTAAAACCAAATGTAAAGTTCATTTGGAAGATTGATAAGTTTGTATACTAGGCTTTTGCGAAACTTCTCAGGAAATCAACAGGGTCCCAGCAAGTGGAAATAAGGCTGTGTCAAAAGATTTGTAGACCTGGGAGCAGGGGTTTTCTACCTCCTGGCCATAGATTGCCTGAGCTCCGCCTCCTGTCAGATCAGCAACAGCAGATTTTCATAGCAGGAATCCTATTGTGAAGTGAGCTTGAGAGGGATCTAGCTCCACATTTCCTTATGGAAATCTAACTACATGTTAGAGAATGCTCAAGCTCTGCAATATTTACATTGTTGCCCCTACATAAGGAATATATGCCTTAAGATAAAACTAATACCCCCTAGCCCTCTTACCCCATTGACTAGGATTCCAATTCTGCAAGGCCCAGGAGGAGAAATTGAGAATTAGAGGTTTCACCCAGAAGAAATAAAAAGATTTGGTTTGCGTTATCAAAATTTCTGTAAATTCTGTGGAAATTTTGAGGATGGATTAGGCTGGATTTATTATTAGCAGTGGACATGCCTCCAATATTCCTTTAGCATGCCATCTCAGTGGATTTTATCTGATTGGCTCTTGTAGGATTGGACTTAATGCTAGCTTATGCCAAATGTCATCAAAAAGCCAGAATCCTACTGCAGTAATGTAAAGGATTATCATATATACTGTAAAGGATTATATGTAATCTTTTATATATAATATATAACGTAAAGACTTAAAAGTGACAAGAATACTGGATTGGTTCTATTCCACTCTGCCCCGTACTAGCAAGACAAGATCCAAAATAATCCCTTCTCCCCAGGAGTAATCAGTTGATGAAGTTAAAACTATTTGAAGAGCTTTACTGGCCTGGCAAGAGAAGATGAATTGAAATGGGATCCCACGTTAGTAGAGACCAGGTAATCACTGTTTTTTGGTGTGTGGGGGGGGGTTTGGTTGGTGTGTGTGTGTGTGTGTGTGTGTGTGTGTGTTTGAGACATAGTTTCACTCTTGTTGCCCAGGTTGGCGTACAGTGGTGCGATCTCAGCTCGCTGCATCCTCCACTTCCCAGGTTCAAGTGGTTCTGCCTCAGCCTCCCAAGTAGCTGCGATTACAGACGCGCGCCACCATGCCCGGCTAATTTTTGTATTTTTAGTAGAGACAGGGTTTCACCGTGTTGGTCAGGCTGGTCTCGAACTCCTGACCTCAGGTGATTCACCCACCTCAGCCTCCCAAAGTGCTGAGGTTACAGGCGTGAGCCACCCACGCCCGGCCAAGACCAGGTGATCACTGTTAACCCTTAGAAGTTGAAGTTGGCAGGGTTAATAAACGAGCAAGATAAAATTTGTGTGTGAAGGGATCTGGCAGGAATTTCAAGCTGTAGTTAACTAGATACTAGGTGCAC
This sequence comes from Hylobates moloch, assembly GCF_009828535.3. NCBI lineage: Eukaryota > Metazoa > Chordata > Mammalia > Primates > Hylobatidae > Hylobates > Hylobates moloch. The sequence continues at coordinate 95,375,941 of NW_026652288.1, read as the reverse complement.
AGAAATAAAAACACAATAAAGTCTTTTTGCCAAAGACACCTTTAACTATTGAACTGTTGTAGAAAGATAAATACCCAAACATACCAGAAATAACAGTTGACCAACATCATGGGTTTGAACTCTGTGGGTCTCCTTATAGGAATTTTCTGCCTCTGCCACCCCTGAGGCAGCAAGACGAGAATCCCCACCCCACTCAGCCTACTCAACATGAAGATGATGGAGATGAAGATTGTGAGCCACTTTGATGTAGTAAATAAGAGTTTTATTTTAACGGATACACATAATACATATACAAGTTTTGTGTTACCTTTGTTATTGGTAAGGCTTCTGACCAATGGGCTGTTTAGGGGGCTCCCAGTCAAAAGATGTGCTCAGCTAGGTACAGAGGATTACATGAGAACCAGGACTGTAAGACCTCGAGAAAAAAAACGTGCTAATTGTCTTCGTCTGGAGAAATAGGCATGAGTTCACAGGTATCTTCTGGACAGATCAATATCTAATCATCTTCATGGTTAAAGGGTTGGAGCAGCAGGATAGATTGGTAACAAAGCAAAGGAACATATCCTCAACATGAATATCCACTCAAGTTTAAACATTACCACAACTGAGCTCCAATGTGAAACATACTTTGATGGGAATAACTGCAATATTAAGTTTCCTTGTGAAGGGGGACAGTAATTTGTTCTCACTGAAAATAACATTCTGTGGATTTAGTTTCTTGTCATTCCTTTATGGGACCTTATATCCATACCTGTATTGTACCATGTGACTTGGCTTCTGTACCAGAGTTCACTGGAGAAAACCATTTCTATATAGTTAATAGAAACTATACATACTGTTTTTATGGATTTTGTTTTGAGACAGGGTCTCACTCTGTCCCCCAGGCTGGAGTACGGTGGTGTGATCACAGCTAAACTGCAGGCTTTTTTTTTTTTTTTTTGAGATGGAGTCTCGCTCTCGCCCAGGCTAGAATGCAGTGGCGCAATCTCGGCTCACTGCAAGCTCCGCCTCCCGGGTTCACACCATTTCCTGCCTCAGCCTCTCCGAGTAGCTGGGACTACAGGCGCCCGCCACCACGCCCGGCTAATTTTTTGTGTTTTTAGTAGAGACGGGGTTTCACCGTGGTCTGGATCTCCTGACCTTGTGATCCACCCGCCTTGGCCTCCCAAAGTGCTGGGATTACAAGCGTGAGCCACCGCGCCCGGCCATAAACTGCAGACTTAAACTTGTGGGCTCAAGTGATCCTCCCGTTTCAGTCTCCGAAGTAGGGAACTACAGGTCCAGCTTTTTGTTGTTGTTGTTGTTGAGACGGAATCTTGCTCTGTTACTGTGGCTGGAGTGCAGTGACATGATCTCAGCTCACTGCAACCTGTCTCCCAGGTTCAAGCGATTCTCCTGCCTCAGCCTCCCGAGAAGCTGGGATTACAGGTGCCCACCACCACGCTGAGCTAATTTTTGTATTTTTAGTAGAGACGGGTTTTCACCATGTTAGCCAGGCTGTTCTTGAACTCCTGACCTCGTGATCTGCCCGCCTCAGCCTCCCAAAGTGCTGGGATTACAGGCGTGAGCTGCTGGGCCCGGCTGAAGAGATTGTTTTTAAAAATACTTAGGAATTATATGTAACTAGCTTAACCATCAAACCTGTTAAATTAGTGGAATCAAGCTCAAGTTACTCACTAAAATTTTTGAAAAGTTTTTGTGGAAGATTTCAAAATTTATTTTAATGTTTAATATTACTAATAGCTTATATTTTATATTTTCCTTAATTATTTTGTGTAAAGAAACTGCAGGGGTTTTGTTGTTTGGGGGGGTTTTTGGTTTGGTGGTTGTTTTTTTGTTTTTTTGTTTTTTTTTGTTTTTTTTGTTTTTTTTGTTTTTTTTTTGGAGACGGAGTCTCATTCTGTTGCCCCAGCTAGAGTGAGTGGCATGATCTCAGCTCACTGCAACCTCTGCATCCTGGATTCAAGCAATTCTGCCTCAGTCTCCCAGGTAGCTGGGATTACAGGCATGAGCCACAACACCTGGCTAATTTTGTATTTTTAGTAGAGGTGGGGGTTTCAACATGTTGGCCAGGCTGGTCTCGAACTCCTGGCCGCAGCTGATCCTCCCACCTCGGGCTCAGCCCTGCAGGGGTTTTTTACTGAGTCCATTGTGGGTACCCCAAATCACCAGTTTACCCCCAGTGTACCTCACCGCTATTGTCATTTTCTGTGTATGCCTTGATGCACAAAAGGTTGGGAAGCTCTGCCCTCCATTGAAGCCCATCAGCTGATGAGCTTCCCCTTGCACGTGGGGCTTCCATTCACAATCTGTTTCTTTTTTTTTTTATTTTTTATTTTTTTTGAGACGGAGTCTCGCTCTGTCTCCCAGGCTGGAGTGCAGTGGCGTGATCTCGGCTCACTGCAATCCGCACCCCTCGAGTTTCCGCCATTCTCCTGCCTCAGCCTCCCGAGTAGCTGGGACTACAGGCGCCCACCACCACGCCCAGCTAATTTTTTGTATTTTTAGTAGAGACGGGTTTTCGCCGTGTTAGCCAGGATGGTCTCAATCTGACCTCGCGATCCACCTGCCTCGGCCTCCCAAAGTGCTGAGATTACAGGCATGAGCCACTGCGCCCGGCCACAATCTGTTTCTTTCTTAAATATGAACAGATAATCAAGGATCACTAGGTTTTAAAACCTTCAAGAACAAAGATGGGAACCTAAACAACCAATTGGAAAAGGGTATTAGGTTAAACAATAACCAGAAAACACTAATCATAAAAAATATTGCTAAATTATACTTAATTAAAATTTAAAAAGCTTTGTGCTGCAAACGATAACATCAAGAAAGTGAAAATAAAGCCTTCTATAGGGTTTGATAAGAAGGAGAAGGACATTCTCAGGGGAGAGGGGACCAGGAATAAAAAGGTCTTTGGGGAGAACTTAGGGTGTATGGTAGAGAGCCTGAGGTCCACATGGCCAGGTTCCACGGACACGCAATGGTGCCATTGTCACATGCCAGCCTGGGAGCCATACCACCTGGATTTGAACCCAGATTCTGCCTTTTAGCACTCATGCCTCGGTTTTTCCTTCTGTCAGTGGTGCTAATCATAGTACCTGTACCTCCTTCATAGAGAATGTTGTGAAGAGTTAACATAAGAAAAGTACTTAGAGGAGGGCCTATTATTTAAGATAAATAAGCTTAATGAAGATGTGCTATTATTACTATCATTGTTACTACTACCTCTTCCACTAGAGAGTCCTGGGAATGGGCCTGGGTTGACAAGAAAGGCCTTAGAATCTCAGGTTACAAAGTTTGAACCCAAAGGAACAAAAGAGAAGGCCAATTTTAGCTGAAACAGGATAAAAGTGTTTAGGACAATGAAACCAGTAGGAGTACGTAGGCCTGCCCTAACACGTCTCCATCTGGATTACGGTCCCAGCTAACGGCTTCTTTCATCATCACACTCACCCTAAGACACTGTAGTTGCTTGTCAATTACCTGCCTCCCCAGCTGGACCATGTCTGTGTTACGGGTGCATCTAGTGTCTAGTGCAGTGTCTAGCACTAAGTGCTCCGCAGATGCTCTTCTGATGAATGAAGGAATAGATGAATGGAGTAGAATGATAGAGGCAAGAAGAGTCTATAGGGAGCCCAGCCCAGGGGCAGGCTCTGGGCTAGGATGAAGGCAGAGGGAGTGAGAGAAAAGTAAGAAATGCACTGGCCATCAGAGAAATGCAAATCAAAACCACAATGAGATACCATCTCACACCAGTTAGAATGGCAATCTTTTAAAAAATCAGGAAACAAAGGTGCTGAAGAGGATATGGAGAAATAGGAGCACTTTTACACTGTTGGTGGGACTGTAAACTAGTTCAACCATTGTGGAAGAGTGGTGATTCCTCAAGGATCTAGAACTAGAAAACCATTTGACCCAGCCATCCTATTACTGGGTATATACCCAAAGTATTATAAATCATGCTGCTATAAAGACACATGCACACGGCCGGGCGCGGTGGCTCATGCCTTTAATTCCAGCACTTTGGGAGGCCGAGGCGGGCGGATCACGAGGTCAGGAGATCGAGACCATGGTGAAACCCCGTCTCTACTAAAAATGCAAAAAATTAGCTGGGCGCAGTGGCAGGCGCCTATAGTCCCAGCTACTCGGGAGGCTGAGGCGGGAGAATGGCGCGAACCTGGGAGGCGGAGCTTGCAGTGAGCCGAGATTATGCCACTGCACTCCAGCCTGGGCGACACAGCAAGACTCCGTCTCAAAAAAAAAAGTGGGAAAAGTGGTCAGCCTGTAATCCAACATTTGGAGGCCTGGGGGATCACCTGGTTGGGATTCAGACCAGCCTGATCTACTAAAAATACAAAATTAGCCAGGTGTGGTGGTGTGTGCCTGTAATCCCAGCTTCTCGGGGGGCTGAGGCAGGAGAATCGCTTGAACCTGGGAGGCGGAGGTTGCGGTGAGCCGAGATCGTGCCATTGCACTCCAGCCTGGGCAACAAGAGCAAAACTCCATCTCAAAAAAAAAAAAAGGAAATGTGGCACATAGACAATAGACACCACGGAATACTATGCAGCCATAAAAAAGGATGAGTTCATGTTCTTTATAGGGACATGCATGAAGCTGGAAACCATCATTCTCAGCAAACTATCGCAAGGACAAAAAACCAAACACCACATGTTCTCACTCATAGGTGGGGATTGAGCAATGAGAACACTTGGACACAGGAAGGGGAACATCACACACTGGGGCCTGTCATGGGGTGGGGGGAGGGGGGAGGGGTAGCGTTAGGAGATATACCTAATGTAAATGACGAGTTAATGGGGACAGTACACCAACATGGCACATATATACATATGTAACAAACCCGCACGTTGTGCACATGTACCCTAGAACTTAAAGTAAAATTTAAAATAAATACACTTGTCTAGAAGACGGGAGACTTCATTATATTCCTCTCTTTACAATTAATTAATGTAAGACCATTTAAAATATGCCTAATTTTCCAGGCATTGGTTTGCTTTTCTATAAAATGGGAGGATAAAAAATAACTTCCAAATTCTTATAAATCTAAGAATCTTTGCATTTAGATATGGAAATTCATAATTATTGAGATGGAGTCTCGTTACTATGCAATATAGCAAAGTTGGAAATAAATTATAAATTTTATTTCATTTATATTGATCAATAAATTGTTACATTTCAAAAAAAAATGCAAGAGGCATTTGGAAAAAAGGACAAATAGGAATTTGTGAAAGACTATGGGAGTTAATGGGAAAGGAAGGGTTGTTGACTGCGAGCCTGGGCTCCTGGATGCTAGTGGTGGCCCTGTTAAAAATGAGAAGAAAGAAATTGGTTTGAGGAAGAAGATTTGCCCTTGACTTTACCTTTGTTGAGCTTTATAGAAGTTACTGGTGATAGCTCAAGCCTCTAATCCCAATACTTTGGAAGGCTGAGGCAGGCAGATCACTTGAGGCCAGCAGTTCGGGACCAGCCTGGCCAACATGGCGAAACCCCATCTCTACTAAAGTACAAAAAAGAAACCTAGCTGGGCGTGGTGGTGTGTGCCTGTAATCCCAGCTGCTCAGGAGGCTGAGGCAGGAGAATCACTTGAACCTGGGAGGCAGTGGTTGCAGTGAGCTGAGATCATGCCACTGCATTCCAGCCTGGGTGACAGAATGAGACTCTTGTCTCAAAAAAAAAGTACAAGAATGTTCATAGTAGCTTTATTCATAATACATCCAAACTGAAAACAACTCAAATGTCCTTCAACGGGAAATAAATTATGGTATATTTATATAATGAATAGAATACATCAATACAAATAGGGAACACCGGCTACAATTGGTTACAGGGATGGATCTCACAGACATAATGTTGAGTGAAATAAACCGAACACGGAAGAGTATGTAATACATGATTCCATTGATATGAAGTTCAAGAACAAGCAAAACTAACGGTTGTTGAAAGAAATCGGAAGAGTGGTTGCTTCTTGAGGTTGTATTGCCTGGGAAGGCGTGTAAAGAGAGCCTTTTGTTGTACCAGAAATATTCTGTATCTTGATCTACGTGTGGCTATACAGGTGTAATCATATGGAAAATTCATCAAGCACTATAATCAAAATTGTATATATACATTTAAAATTCTATGTTGTTCAGTATATAAATTATACCTCAATTAAAACTTTAAACTAGGCCGGGTGCGGTGGCTCCTGCCTGTAATCCCTTTGGGAGGCTGAGGCGGGCGGATCACAAGGTCAGGAATTCGAGACCATCTTGGCCAAAATGGTGAAACCCCATCTGTACTAAAAATATAAAAAACTAGCTGGACATGGTGATGCGTGCCTGTAGTCCCAGCTACGCGGGAGGCTGAGGCAGGAGAATCACTTGAACCCAGGAAGCTGAAGTTGCAGCAAGCTGAGATTGCACCACTGCACTCCAGCCTGGGGGACAGAGTGAGAATCCATCTCAAAAACAAAAAATAAAATAAATAAAATAAAACCAAACCAGGAACAATCAGAGAACAAGATAGAGCTCTTAAAAATTAAAAACAGGGCTGGGCACGGTGGCTCAGGTCTGTAATCCCAGCACTTTGGGAGGCCAAGGTGGGCAGATTACTTGAGGTCAAGAGTTGAAGACCAGCCTGGTCAACATGGTGAAACCACCGTCTCTACTAAAAATACAAAAATTAGCCAGGCGTTGTGGCACACAGGTAATCCCAGGTGCTCGGGAGGCTGAGGCAAGAGAATTGCTGGAGCCCAGGAGATGGACGTTGCAGTGAGCCGAGATGGCACCACTGCACTCCAGCCTGGGTGACAGAGCAAGACTCTGTCTCAAAAACAAACAAAAAAAATAAAATAAAACCAGGAACGATAGGAGAACAAGATAGAGCTCTTAAAAATTAAAAACAGGCCGGCTGTGTGTCTCGTACCTGTAATCCCAGCACTTTGAGAGGCTGAGGCAGGTGGATTGCTTGAGCTCAGGAGTTTGAGACTACCCTGGGCAGCATGGCGAAACCCTGTCTACACAAAAAAATATGAAAATTAGCTGCAGGTGGTGGTGCTCACCTGTGATGTCAGCCACTCGGGAGGCTGAGGTGAGAGGACCGTTTGAGCCTGGGAGGTCAAGGCTGCAGTGAGCTGTGATTATGCCATTGCACTCCAGCCTGGGTGACACAGTAAGACCTTGTCTCAAAAAAATAAAAACACCATCGGCCAGGCTCATGCCTGTAATCCCAGCACTTTGGGAGGCCAAGGCAGGTGGATCACTTCAGTCCAGGAGTTTGAGATTTGGGCAACATGGCAAAACCCCAGCTCTAAAAAAACACAAAAATTAGCCAGGTGTGGTGGCACATGCCTGTAGTCCCAGCTACTTTACAGGCTGAGGTGGGAGGATCACCTGAGCACAGGAGGTCGAGGCTGTGGCGAGCTGAGATTGTGCCACTGCACTCCAGCCTGGGCAACAGAGCAAGACCCTATCTCAAAAAAAAAAAGAAAGAATTAAAAACATTATAGATGGAATTTTAGTTCAATCAAAGGTTGAAAGGTAAAGTTGAGGAAACTCCCAGAAAGTATAATAAAACACAAAAACCAAAGAGATGGAAAATATGGGTAATAAAAAATTAGAAATTTATTCCATGAGATTGGGAATAACAGAAGTTGCAGAAAGAGAGAATGTGGAGGCGAGAAAATTATTTCAGATATGGTACAAGTAGATTTCCCCCAACATCATGAATGTCACCTCATTGGAAGTCACCATAGTGAAAAGGCCTACTGTGTACCCAGCACACAAAGCCATGTTGTGAAATTTAAGAATACAGGTAGGGAAGGAAAGAGAAAGAGAGAGAACACAGTTCTCATTCAAAGAAATAGAAAACAGAATCAGAGTGGCATTGAAACTTTTCAAAAGCAACACAGGATGCTAAAAAACAGTGGAGAAACGACTACAAAATTCTGAAGAAAAATTATTATTATTATTATTTGAAACAGGGTCTCGCTTTGTCACCCAGATGGAATGCAGTGTCTCAATCTTGGTTCACTCACTGCAGCCTCGACCTCCCGGGCTCTAGGGATCCTCCCACCTCAGCCTCCCGAGTAGCTGGGACCACAGGGACGTGCCACCACGCCCAGCTAATTTTTTTGTATTTTTTGTAGAGATGGGATTTTGCTATATTAGCCTAGGCTGTTTCGAACTCCTGACTCCTGAGTTCAAGGGATCCACCTGCTTCGGCCTCCCAAAGTGCTGGTATTGTTACAGGCATGAGCTACTGTGACAGGCCAAGAAAAATTATTTTCAACCTAAAATTCTAAATTTGAGAGTTGAATAAGGACATCTTAAGGCATACAAAGACTTCCCTTCTTAAAAAAAAAAAAAAAAAAAGACCGGGCGCAGTGGCTCACACCTGTAATCCCAACACTTTGGGAAGCCAAGGCAGGCGGATCACCTGAGGTCAGGAGTTCGAGACCAGTCTCAACATGGAGAAACCCCATCTGTACTAAAAATACAAAAAATTAGCCAGGCGTGGTGGTGCATGCCTGTAATCCCAGCTACCTGGGAGGCTGAGGCAGGAGAACTGCTTGGGAGGCAGAGGTTGCGGTGAGCCGAGATCGCGCCATTGCACTCCAGCCTGGGCAATGAGCAAAAACTCTCTCAAAAAAAAAAAAAAAAAAAAAAAAAGATACCCTGGCCAAGTGCAGTGGCTCACGCCTATAATCCCAGCACTTTGGGAGGCCAGGGTAGGCCAGTCACGAGGTCAAGAGATTGAGACCATCCTGGCCAACATGGTGAAATCTCGTCTCTACTAAAAATCTAAAAATTAGCTGGGCATGGTGGCGCACACCTGTAGTCCCAGCTACTCGGGAGGCTGAGGCAGGAGAATCACTTGAACCCAGGAGGCAGAGGTTGCAGCAAGCCGAGATTGCACCACTGCACTCCAGCCTGGCGACAAAGTGAGACTCCATCTCAAAAAAAAAAAAAAATACCCTATGCAACTTTTGAGGAATCTCGTAGATGATGTGCTTTGGCAAATAAGGAAAATGGAACTATTGTTGTATTCAGAGACAATACTGAGAGGCTTTCACAGGTTTGAAGTAGTCAAAGAAAATTAGATATACGCACATAAAAAATTTAAAAAATGAAAAAAATTTGAACTCTAGGATATAAAACAATATTTGTAGGGAATAAGAAAGCCATTCATGGCTGGGTGCCGTAGCTCACACCTGTAATCCCAGCACTTTGGGAGGCCAAGGCAGGCAGATCACTTGCAGTCAGGAGTTTGAGACCAGCCTGGCCAACACGGTGAAACCCCGTCTCTACTAAAAATACAAAAATTTGCCGGGTGTTGTGGCGGGCGCCTGTAATCCCAGCTACTCGGGAGACTGAGCGGGGAGAATCGCTTAAACCCAGGAGAAGGAGGTTGCGATGAGCCAAGGTCGTGCCATTGCACTCCAGCCTGGGTAATAAAGCAAGACTCATTCTCAAAAAAAAAAAAAAAAGAAAAAAGGAAAGTCATTCATGCTATATAGTAGTACGTGTCTCAAAAATGAACAATACTGAGATAGTCAAAATAAGTAAACACTTCCTATCAACTCTGAAAAGTATCATATCCCTTTTTTTTTTCTTTTTTTTTTTTTTTTTGAGACAGAGTCTCGCTCTGTCGTCCAGGCTGGAGTGCAGTGGCGCGATCTCGGCTCACCGCAAGCTCCGCCTCCTGGGTTCACGCCATTCTCCTGCCTCAGCCTCTCCGAGTAGCTGGGACTACAGGCGCCCGCCACCACACCCGGCTAATTTTTTTTTTTTTTTGTATTTTTAGTAGAGACAGGGTTTCACCGTGGTCTCGATCTCCTGACCTCGTGATCCACCCGCCTCGGCCTCCCAAAGTGCTGGGATTACAAGCGTGAGCCACCGCGCCCGGCCTAAGTATCATATCCCTAAATGGTGAAGCTGGGAGGAGGAAAACCATGGGTGTATGAGAAAAGCATGTTCAGTCCTCAGGAACTGATTTCACTGAAAGATATGGAAACTGATTATACTTGACTTGAAGTAGAATAAAAAATAAATGTGCAAAAAAAGTGTATGTAGTTGTGTGCACGTGTGTCCTAATATTGGCATGCTTTTCGTACTTTTTCTGCTTAAATTTTTGCTTTCAAAGGGGTTAGTTAATGCTTCCGAATTTCATGTGGTCTGGGAACTCTGAAAACAGGCTCCTCTGTTTGATGTCCCTCTTCTTTTTTTTTTTTTTTTTTTTTGACACGGAATTTTGCACTTGTCGCCCAGGCTGGAGTACAATGGCGCCATCTCGGCTCACTGCAATCTCCACCTCCTGGGTTCAAGCGATTTTCCTGCTTCAGCCTCCAGAGTAGCTGGGATTACAGGAACCCACCACCACGCCCGGCTAATTTTTTGTATTTTTAGCAGAGACAGGGTTTCAATATGTTGGTCAGGCTGGTCTTGAACTCCTGACCTCTGCTGATCCACCCACTTCGGCCTCCCAAAATGCTGGGATTACAGGCGTGAGCCACCGTGCCTGGCCAGTCCCTCTTATTTCTACTGAGAACTTTACATGGCTCAGCTGTGTGGCCTTTCAGGAAATTTAACTACACTACTACTGATCAAAACTGAACTGTCAGGAAATCAAGAAATGGACAGAGGAGGAGTTTGTTATAGCTCAAAATAACATGGAAAAGAAAATGAAACTCTACTTAGAATCAGCAAAGGATATGAGAAAATAAAACTCATTCTGAAGGATCCGGCTGTGTTTATGAGCTGCAGTCTTGCTAGTGATTTAAGAGATAGGCTTGTTCTGGAGGATTTACATTAGCAAAAGTTGCAAACCTAAAGTGTAATATTGTAGATTTAAAAAGAAAATACAAATTTCATGCTGTATACAGAGCAGCTCTATGAACAAAGTGGGGTTTTTATTGTTGTTGTTTTTTGTTTTTTTCTTTTTGAGATGGAGTCTCGCTCTGTCGCCCAGGCTGGAGTGCAGTGGCGCAATCTTGGCTCACTGCAACCTCCGCCTCCCGGGTTCAAGCAATTCTCCTGCCTCAGCCTCCCGAGTAACTGGGATTACAGGCATTCACCATGTCGCCCAGCTAATTTTTGTATTTTTGGTAGAGTCGGGGTTTTGCCATGTTGTCCAGGCCGGTCCCAAACGCCTGACCTCAAGTGATTGGCCACCTCAGCCTCCCAAAGTGCTGGGATTACAGGTGTGAGCCACCGTTCCTGGTCTGAACAGTGTTTCTATCGTTTTAAATTTGGTAAGGCCGGGTGCAGTGGCTCACACCTGTAATCCCCGCACCCTGGGAGGCCGAGGCCGGTGGATCACCTGAGATCGGAAGTTAGATACCAGCCTGACCAACATGGAGAAACCCCATCTACTAAAAATACAAAATTAGCTGGGCGTGGTGGCGGGCACCTGTAATCCTAGCTACTCGGGAGGCTGAGGCAGGAGAATTGCTTGAACCTGCGAGGTGGAGGTTGTGGTGAGCCGAGATCACACCATTGCACTCCAGCCTGGGCTACAAGAGAGAAACTCCATCTCAAAATAATAATAATAATAAAATAAAAAACAAGGCTCACTGGAAAGGAATTACAGATGTTTCTGACCCTTGTTAAGGGATTAATAAGATTTACAGAGTTAATGGTGCAGTCTGGATCTGAGGGCTGGAATCAATTTCCCTGAGACACTCACTTCCATCCAGCAGAAAGTAGGAGGGTATCCAGCGAGTCACTCTCTGACCGGAAACTGCACCAGCAGGTTGCTGACTCAGGCCAAGGGCACCTCCAAGCCCTCATCACCCTCAGTGCATGAATCTTCACAGCAGCCATTGGAGCAGGGCCAGGCTTACAAACGGCCTTTCATGCCACTTACCAAGAGTGAGTGTTCACTAATTTTTCTGCCCCAGGCAGAGGAATAAATGACAGTGAATTTCTTGGCATTCTCTCCTGAGAGAAGTACAGTGAGTTCAAAATGTAGAGTCAGGTAAACTTTGCATTTCTGTACAGGTCCAAGTGCAAATATAATCACATGTGTGGGTCTGCCTATTTATTATCACATCATTGAAAAACAGCTAGATGAATGAAACATTTATGTGAAGTTTAAAGACAGGGAAAACAATACCATATTTGTGGAGACACCTACATATGAAGTAAGGTGATAAAAACAAGCATGAGGATAATAAATGCAAAGAGAGGTGTATATATATGGAGCTTCTGCTTGTATTTGTATTGCTTTATTTTGTAGTCTGAGTGATAATGATAAGGGTGTTTCCCATTCTGTATATTCTTGTGTGTGCTTATATTTAATATTTAATAATATTTAAACATTTAATACTTTTTTGTCTCAAAAAGTATTTTACCTTTTTCTGAGTTTTATTGGAGTATAATTTACATGCCTGGCTGGGCATGGTGACTCACATCTGTAATCCCAACACTTTGGGAGGCCGAGGCGGGTGGATCACTTGAGGTCAGGAGTTTGAGACCAGCCTGGCCAACGTGGTGAAACCCTGTCTCTACTAAAAATATAAAAATTAGCCGGATGTTAAATTAGCCAGATGTGGTGATACGCACCTGTAATCCCAGCTACTCAAGAGGCTGAGCATGAGAATCGCTTGAATCTGGGAGGCAGAGGTTGCAATGAGCCGAGATTGCGCCACTGCACTCTAGCCTGTGTGACAGAGCGAGACTTCATCTCAAAAATAAATAAATAAATAAATAAAATAAAATAAACATCTACATGCAAAAAAAGTACCCTTATTCCACAATTCAATGAGTTCTGACAAGTGTATAGTCACATAACTACCTCTGAAACTCATGATTTAGAATATTTTCATCACTCTCCAAAATTAAAAATATGAAAGCTGAAAGGCAAGTATTTACACTTCAAGCCATGACAGAAAATGATACTCAACCAGCTCTCCCTCAGTAAACAGCTATAAAGCTGGACAAAACACATGAAATAACTGTTGTACCTCAGGCAGCACAGCACTGTGATCCTTCAGCAAAGGGAACGAACAAAACGAGCCTGCATGCCACGGCTTTCTATCTGGAGCCAATTTCTGGACTGTGGTGTCTGAGGGGTAGCCCAACCAGAGGACAAAAGTCTCCCTGACTTAAGAACATGGAAATCAGAGTTCAGGACTACCTTGTGTCTGGAATGTGTAGGGCAGATTACCAAAGAGAAAGAACCATTGCCAAGGAAGACCTCCAAAAATCTGCGTCGGGACCCTGTTGAGTCTTTGTCTAAATACTAAACTACACATGCACAGAACAAGTCTCCAAGAGGCTGGGCAATGAACAATTACCAGAGAAAGAACAACTATCATTTAGCTGAAAGCTAAATAACTACCGAATCTCATACAGGTCTGAAAGATGTTCAAGTTTCAACTAGCCAGAGTGGAAATACTTTACAAAAAATGAGGCCACAGCAGACATCTCAGAAAGACCCCATCTTAGGAGAAAGTCTAATCTAGCCGTAGAGTTAAAGGTTTCTCTAGACCCACCATAACAAAGCTAAAAAATAAGTTTCAAAAGTATTAAGCTAATTCCCAAGTAAATTAAGTCCCTGACAGAAAAAAATCCAAAAATCTATCAAGGAAGTTAAAAAAAAAATCGGACACTCAACAATTTAGCATCCATAATGTCTGGCATATAATTTAAAAATTACTAGATACAGAAAGAAGCAGGAAAGTATGATCTATAATGAGGAAGAAAATTAGTAAATAGAAATACACCCCAAAATGATGGAAATGATGTTATTATCAACAAGGAATTTAAACCTGCATTATAAACACATTAAACTATTTTAAGGAAAAGACGAACACAATGAGAGAACAATTGGGAAATGTCAATAGAAAAATGGAAAATGCAAAAAAGAATCAAACAAAAATTTTAGAACCTAAAAATAAAATATACGAATGAAAAATGTAAGTGGATAGGTTTGTTGTTGTTGTTTGTTTGTTTGAGATGGAGTCTTGCTCTGTCGCCCAGGCTGGAGTGTAGTAGCATGATCTTGGCTCACTGCAACCTCTGCCTCCTGGGTTCAAGCGATTCTCGTGCCTCAGCCTCCCAAATAGCTGGGACTACAGGTGTGCATCACCATGCCCAGCTAATTTTTAGTATTTTTAGTAAAGACGGGGTTTCGCCATGATGGCCAGGCTGGTTTCAAACTCCTGACCTCAAGTGATGCACCCACCTTGCCCTTCCAAAGTGCTGGGATTACAGGTGTGAGCCACCATGCCCGACCTGGACAGGTTTTTTTTTAATTATTATTATTTAATTAGAGACAAGATCTCACTCTATTACCCAGACTGCAGTGCAGTGGTGTGGTCATGACTCACTGTAGCCCTGAACTCCTTGGCTCAAGTGATCCTCCCACCTCAGCCTCCCCAGCAGTTAGGACAACAGGCATGTGCCACCACACCCAGCTAATGGTTTTTTTGTTGTTGTTGTTGTTGTTTCACTTTTTATAGGGATAGGGTCTTGCTGTGTTGTCTAGGCTGGTCTTGAACTTCTGGCCTCAAGTGATTCTCATGCCTCAGCATCCCAAAGTGCTGGGATGACAGGTGTGAGCCACTGTGCCTGGCCTTTGATAGGCTTAACAGCAGACTAGACACACAGAAGAAAGATCAGTGAATTTGAACACATGACAATAGAAACTATCCCAACTGAAGCACATCGAGAAAAAAAAAGTCCAGAAAACTGTTGTCAAATTATCAGCAATCTGTTGGACGATATCAGGCCATCTACTATGTGTAAAGTTTAAGTACCAGGAAGAGAAGTGAGAGATACTCAAGCAGAAAAAATATCTGAATAATATTTAAAATATAACATGTGAATAATTGTCAAAATGGTTTCAGAATTTTTAAAATGTAAGCCCACAGATCCAAGAAGCTCCGAGAATCCCAGGAATGACAAAAATCAAAGAAACATGCCAAGGAACATCAGAATTAAATGTCTCAAAACCAAACCAACCAAAAACAAACAAACAAACAAACAAAAAAACAAAAACAAACTTAAAACCAACCAGAAAAGTCCAGTGGTTGACGTCTGTAATTGCAGCATTCTGGGAGGCCAAGGTAGACAGATCACTTGAGGTCAGGAGTTTGAGACCAGCCTGGGCAACATGGCAAAACTCTATGTCTACTAAAAATACAAAAAAAAAAAAAAAAAAAAAAAAAATTAGCTGGGTGTGGTAGCTTGTGCCTGTAGTCCCAGCTACTTGGGAGGTTGGGGTAGGAGGATTACTTCAGCCCAGGAAGTGGAGGTTGCAGTGAGTGCCACTGCACTCCAGCCTGGGCGACAGAGCAAGACCTTGTCTCAAAAAAAAAAAAAAAAAAAAAGAAGAAGATGATGAAAAGAAGAAGAAGATGATGAAAAGAAAAAAAAGCAACCAGAGGAACAATATGCATTACATAGAAGAACAATGATAAGAATAGCCTCTGACGTCTCATCAGAAATAATGCAGCTCAGAACACAATGTAACAACCATTTAAAGTGATGAAAGAAAAGTAAAACCTGTCAAACTAGAATCTGTATCAAGAAAAAATGTCACCAGGTGCGGTGGCTCATGCCTGTAATCCAAGTGCTTTGGGAGGCCTAGGCGGGTGGATCACTTGAACCCAGGAGTTCCAGGCCAGTCTGGGCAACTTAACAACATCCCATATCTACAAAAAACATTCAAAAAAACTAGCTGGGCGTGGTAGTGTGTGCCTGTGGTCCCAGCAACCTGGGAGGTTGAGGTGCGATCACTTAAGCCAGGAGGTTGAGGCTGCAGCGAGCCATGATCCTACCACTGCACTCTAGTCTGAGTGACAATGTGAGACCTTGTCTCAAAAAAAGAAAGAAAGAAAAGAAATGAATGAGAGGAGCTTCCTTCAGTCTTACTGATGCTAATAAAAACATTAGGTTAGTTAACAAGAGAATGAGAAAGACAAAAGGGAGAATCAAAAGACTCATCCCAAGAAGGTAGAAAATTTTAAACAATTATTAAGTAATCGGATGAATAAAGAAAACATTCGGCCAGGCATGGTGGCTCATGCCTGTAATCCCAGCAGTTTAGGAGGCCGAGGCAGGAGGGTCGCTTGAGCCCAGGAGTTCGAGACCTGCCTGGGCAACATGATGAAACCTCTTCTCTATAAAAAATGCAAAATCAGCCAGGAGTGGTGGCATGGGTCTGTAGTCACAGCTGTTTGGGAGGCTGAAGTAGGAGGGTGGCTTGAGTCCAGGTGGTCAGGCTGCAGTGAGTTGAGATCATGCTGCTGGGCTTCAGCCTGGGCAAGAGAGTAATATCCTGTCTCAGAAGAAAGAAATGTATGCCAAAAAATTTGAATACCTAGATGAAATAGACCAGTTCCTTAAAAGACACTATTTTAAAAATGTAATTTAAAATTTTTCCATTTGGCTGGGTGTGGTGGCTCATGCCTGTAATCCCAGCATTTTGGGAGGCCGAGGCAGGCAGATCACTTGAGGTCAGGAGCTCAAGACCAGCCTGGCCAACATGGTGAAACCCTGTCTCTACTAAAAATACAAAAATTAGCCAGGTATGGTGGCATACACCTGTAGTCCCATCTACTCAGGAGGCTGAGGCATGAGAATCACTTAAACCCGGGAGGCAGAGGTTACAGTGAGCCGAGATCACGCCACTGCACTCTAACCTGGGTAACAGAGAGAGACTGTCGCAAAAATAAATAAAATAAATAAATAAATAAATAAATAGAATAAAAATTTTCCATTAAAAATAAAGCTCCAAAAGCAAAACTAAAGCCGGGCGCGGTGGCTCAAGCCTGTAATCCCAGCACTTTGGGAGGCCGAGGCGGGTGGATCGCAAGGCCAGGAGATCGAGATCATCCTGGCTAACACGGTGAAACCCTGTTTCTACTAAAAATACAAAAAATTAGCTGGGCATGGTGGCGGGCGCCTGTAGTCCCAGCTACTCAGGAGGCTGAGGCAGGAGAATGGCGGGAACCTGGGAGGCAGAACTTGCAGTGAGCCAAGATCGTGTCACTGCACTCCAGCCTGGATGACAGAGCGAGACTCCATCTCAAAAAAAACAAACAAACAAACCTTCCAGACTAAGATAACTTCACTAGTGAATTCTATCAAACATTTAGGGAAGAAATAATACCAATTTCATATAAACCTTTTTTGTAAAATAGAGAAAGACACACTTCTCAACTCAGAGCATTACTCTGATATCAAAACTAGATAAAGGCATTATGAGAAAATTGCAGAGGAAATACTCCTGATGAAAATAAGTGCAAAATCTATACCAAGATAATAACAAATTGAATTAACCTATATATTAAAAAGATAACACATCACAAGTAAATGACCTTTTCTTTTTTTTTTTTTTTTTTTTTTGAGACGGAGTCTTGCTCTGTCCCCCAGGCTGGAGTGCAGTGGCGCGATCTCGGCTCACTGCGAGCTCCGCCTCCCGGGTTCACGCCATTCTCCTGCCTCAGCCTCCCGAGTAGCTGGGACTACAGGCGCCCGCCAACACGTCCGGCTAATTTTTTGTATTTTTAGTAGAGACGGGGTTTCACCGTGTTAGCCAGGATGGTCTCGATCTCCTGACCTCGTGATCCGCCCGCCTCGGCCTCCCAAAGCGCTGGGATTACAGGCTTGAGCCACCGCGCCCGGCCGTAAATGACCTTTTCTGAGGCATGCAAGTTTGGATTAACACTCAAAAATCAACTGATGCTATTTACCACATTAACAGAAAAAAAAGGAGTAAAGCTAGATGACCATTTCAATAGATGCAGAAAAAGCATTTAACAAAACTCAACACTCATTCATGATAAAAACCTTCAGTAAACTAAGTATAGAGGAAAAAAATATTCAACCTGATAAAGGGCATCTATGAAAAACTTAAAAGTTAACACCGTACTTAATGATGAAAGACTGAACGCTTTTTTCCATTATATCAAGATGAAGTCAAGACAGTCCACTCACTATTTCTACTGAACATCATCAATGAGAAAAGAAAAAAAAAAGAAAAATCATACATATAAGAAAGAAACAAGTAAATTTATTTATTTACTTTTTTGAGACGGAGTTTCACTCTTTTTGCCCAGGCTGGAGTGCAATGGCACAGTCTCAGCTCACCGCAACCTCCACCTCCTGGGATCAAGTGATTCTCCTGCCTCAGCCTCCCAAGTAGCTGGGATTACAGACATGTGCCACCAGGCCTGGCTAATTTTTTGTAATTTTAGTAGAGATGGGGTTTCTCCATGTTGGTCAGGTCGGGAATTTATTTTATTTATTTATCTATTTTTTTTTTTTTTTAGACAGAGTCTCACTCTGTCGGCCAGGCTTGGGTGCAGTGGTACGATCTCAGTTCACTGCAACCTCTGCCTCCCGGGCTCAAGCAATTCTCCTGCCTCAGCCTCCCGAGTAGCTGAGATTACAGGCACGTGCCACCACGTCTAGCTAATTTTTGTATTTTTAATAGAGACGGGGTTCCACCGTGTTGGCCAGGCTGGTCTCGAACTCCTGACCTCAGGTAATATGCCCGCCTCGGCCTCCCAAAGTGCTGGGATTGCAGGCGTGAGCCACCGCTCCTGGCCATAAAACTCTTTTTAAATTTAATTTATTATTTATTTATTTATTTATTTTTGAGACGGAGTCTTGCTCAGTTACCCAGGCTGGAATGCAGTGGAGTGATCTTGGCTCACTGCAACCTCCCCCTCCTGGATTCAAGCGATTCTCCTGCCTCAGCCTCCTGAGTAGCTGGGATTACAGGCATGCACCACCACAACCGGCTAATTTTTATATTTTTAGTAGAGACAGGGTTTCACCGTGTTGGCCAGGCTGGTCTCAAACCCCTGACCTCAGGTGATCTGCCCGCCTTGGCTTCCCAAAGTGCTGGGATTACAGGCGTGAACCACCGAGCCCGGCCCCAGTTTTTTATTATCAAAGATATTTAAGTGCTAATCAGAGTTTTTAAATTAATAGGATGATTCCACTTAAGTTGATGTTATATTATAGCAAGATGATTTGGCTCTATTATTTGGTCTTTGTGACCTCAATGAAGAGAAAAGTATAAACTTTTTTGTTGTTTTTGAGACAGAGTCTCACTCTGTCACCCAGGCTGGAATGCAGGGACACGATCTCAACTCTCTGCCTCCCAGGTTCAAGTGAATCTCCTGCCTCAGCCTCCCAAGTAGCTGGGATCACAGGCACGTGCCACCACGCCTGGCTAATTATTTATTTTTTATTTATTTTTTTTTTTAGTAGAGTTGGACTCCTGACCTCAAGTGATCTGCCCACCTCAGCCTCCCAAAGTGCTGGGATTACAGGTGCGAGCCACTGCACCCAGCCTATGTTTTGTTTTTTTTTTTAATATTGAAAATATTTTTTGTTTTCCTGTAGATGTATCTGTACATAATGTGTTATGACAAAAAAAAAACTACAAACAAACTAATAAAAATAACTACATCTTATTATCCCTGTTTAACAGATGAGAAACTGAGATCCAAGGACACACATCCAGGACTTGGAAGAATAGATGATTGAACTGAGGTCTACCTGATGCTACCACTTTTGCTCTTACAAAATTAACTGTAAATACGTAGGACTTCAACAGGGAGGAGGTTATCGAGTGAGAGCCTGGCATTGGCATTAGTCATCTGTAGAAATCACTATATCCAGGAGGGTGGGATAACTGGAATTGTTGGTCCATCAAATACAATTTTTGATAAACCATCAGTATCAAAACATTTTAAATGCTCATACTTTTGCTGTGGTCATTTCAGCCTTAGGAATCAACCCCAAAGACAAACAGACTTGTGTTTGCCAAATCAGATTTTCATTACAGCATTATTTATAAGAGCAAAAAGTTGGGAACAGTAGACATATTCAACAATAGAGAAATGTTTAAATAAATCCCAGCATATTCATGATGAATGATTATGAAGCCATTCAAAATAATTTTTGAAGAATGTTTACAATATAATGTTAAGTGAAAAATATATTATGTAAATATATAATATATATAATATATATAACATATAAAGCCATAAATAGAGTATACCCAAGTTTCTTTCATCTAAATGGTTTTGCCAACATTTTATTATCTTGACCCTCAAAGACCAACCTTCAGGAGAAGAAAGATATTTATCTTTCTGTTTTATAAACCAAAGCAAACACACACACAAAATCAATTTACTTCCACCTGGATCTTTGTCCAACTTGACCCAAGCAAGCTTCCTTTAGGAAAACTGATATTCTTGGCCGGGCGCAGTGGCTCATGCTTGTAATCCCAGCACTTTGGGAGTGAGCCACCGTGCCGGGCCTGTCCATTCTCCTTTTGATGGACATTTGGGTTGTCACCCGCTTGAAGTTGCCATGAATAAGATTGCTATGAACACTCCTGAACATATTGTTTGGTGGACATACGCACTTCACTTGGGTGTATAACTAGGAGTGGAATTACCACGTTACTACGTACATGTGTTCGGTTTTGGTAAATCTTTTTTTTTTTTTTTTTTTGAGACGGAGTCTCGCTCTGTCGCCCAGGCTGGAGTGCAGTGGCGCAATCTCGGCTCACTGCAAGCTCCGCCTCCTGGGTTCACGCCATTCTCCTGCCTCAGCCTCTCCGAGTAGCTGGGACTACAGGCGCCCGCCACCACGCCCGGCTAATTTTTTGTATCTTCAGTAGAGACGGGGTTTCACTGTGGTCTCAATCTTCTGACCTCGTGATCCGCCCGCCTCGGCCTCCCAAAGTGCTGGGATTACAGGCGTGAGCCACCGCGCCCGGCCGGTTTTGGTAAATCTTGTAAGACACTTTTCCAAAGTAGCTGAACCAATGTACACTCCCACCAGCAATGTACAAGAGTTCCAGTTGCTCCATAATTTCACCAATAATTGCTATTAGTGTGGGTGTACGGTGGTATACCATCGTGGTTTTAATTTGTATTTCTCCAGTGTTTATTGGTCATTGAATCTGAGTTTCTCCAGTTCTTTTTTTTTTTTTGAGACAGAGTCTCGTTCTGTTGCCCAGGCTGGAGTGCAGTGGTGTAATCTCTACTCACTGCAACCTCTGTCTCCTGGATTCAAGTGATTCTCCTGCCTCAGCCTCCCAAGTAGCTGGGATTACAGGTGCTCCCAACCATGCCCAGCTAAGTTTTGTATTTTTAGTAGAGCTGGGGTTTCCCCTTGTTGGCCAGGCTGGTCTTGAACTCTTGACCTCAAGTGTTCTACCCAGCTTGGCCTCCCAAAGTGCTGGGATTACAGGCGTGAGCCACTGTGCCCGGCCGAGTTTATACAATATTATTGGCCACTTGGATATCTTCTTTTGTTTTTAGACAGTCTCTCTCTGTCTCCCAGGCTGGAGTGCCGTGGCGCAATCTCAGCTCACTGCAACATCTGCCTCCCGGGTTCAAGTGATTCTCCTGCCTCAGCCTCCCAAGTAGGTGGGATTACAGGCACCCGCCACCACGCCCAGCTAATTTTTTGTATTTTTAGTAGACAGGGAGTATTACCATGTTGGCCAGAACTCCTAACCTTGTGATTCGCCCACCTCGGCCTCCCAAAGTGCTGGGAATACAGGCGTGAGCCACCATGCCCAGCCCAGACTTAATTTTCCGTTGCCTATTCTACGGCTCTTCCTGAAGGTTTCCATTCTTCTCCTAGTCACTTTCATTGGTTCTTTCAGAGATATTTATTCTAAAGGCCCTTCCGAGTCTAGGGACCAGTCTTGTGAGCAAAGATACCTCTTGGCATTCCAGCCTCCAACCATTTGATTCACTATCATCCATTTGAGTTTTCCAAACGCAGGCCCTAGACATTGTAGAACACAGAAGGGTTACCCCTGTCAAGCTCTCCTCAAGTTGCATATTCTTAAGCAAAATAAATTACTGTTGTTCTACACCACTAGGTTTTGAGATTGATTTGTTACGCAGTAATACGGAGGGAATAAATGGAAGATTCACCTGGGGCTCATTACATTGTCAGAGATAAGGTAAAAATCCAAGCTAATTCTTTTCCACATAGTGACTCCAGTGTCTCAGTACCTGTAAATGTCAGAATGTCTTGTTCATATATTTTTTTACAGCATTGAATATAATGATTAACATATAATAAGTATTAAAAATGCTTGTTGAGGCTCGGTGCGGTGAGTCACGCCTGTAATCCCAACACTTTGGGAGGCCAAGGAGGGCAGATCACTTGAGGTCAGGAGTTCAAGACCAACCTGGCCAACATGGTGAAACCCTGTCTCTACTAAAAATAGAAAAAATTAGCCGGTCATGGTTGCAGGCGCCTGTAATCCCAGCTACCCAGGAGGCTGAGGCAGGAGAATTGCTTGAGCCCCAGAGGCGGAGGTTGCAGTGAGCCAAGATCACGCCGCTACATTCCAGCCTGGGCAACAAAGCGAGACTCTGTCTCAAAAAAAAAAAAGTAAAAATTTAAAAAAAATTTTTTAATGCTTGTTGAATGGAACTTTATATATTCACTGTGAAAATGTCATCTTTACTATATTGATCCTTCTCAAGCAAGGATTATCTCTTCTATATTCATGTACTCCTTTATCACATTATAGTTTTATTGTTTTCTTTGCTTTTAAATCAACATCTTTGCTTTTAAATCAAGTCAATTAAATTTTTATTACTATTGTGAAAAGCTGTTTATATTGCATTTTGCTGTATGAAAATAGAAGAGAAAAATATAATGAATTTTTATCATATACTGTAAAATCTTGCTTCAATTTAAATTTTAAATACTTCCAGTTTTAGGCTGACATCTGCGACAATGGAATCAAAAGATAACATTAAGAAAATGAAAACACAAGCCATCAATTGAGAGAAGTTATTTGCAAATCACGTATCTGATAAAGAACTTATATCCAGAATATATAGAGCTCTTACACTTCAATAATAAGACAAACAATGCTCAATTTGAAAAATGGGCAAAAGACTTGAATAAACATTTCACCAAAAAAGACATGCAAATGGCTAATAAGCACACGAAAATATGTTCAACATCATTAGTCACTAGGGAAATGCAACTTTAAACCACAATGAGATATCACTTCACACACACTAAAATGGCTATAATTACAAAGACAGAAAAGAACAAGTGTGGGTGAGGAAGTAGAGAAACTGGAACCCTCATGAACTGGCGGCAGAAATGCAAAAATGGTAGAGACACTTTGGAAAACAGGTAGGTTTTTTTGTTTTGTTTTGTTTTGTTTTGAGATGGAGTCTTGCTGTGTCACCAGGCTGGAGTGCAGTGGCGTGATCTTGGCTCACTGCAACCTCTGCCTCCCAGGGTCAAGTGATTCTCCTGCCTCAGCCCCCTGAGTAGATGGGATTACAGGCGCCCACCACCACACCCGGCTAATTTTTGTATTTTTAGTAGAGACGGGGTTTCACCATGCTGGCCAGGCTGGTCTTGAACTCCTGACTTTGTAATCTGCCTGCCTTGGCCTCCCAAAGTGCTGGGATTATGGGCGTGAGCCACTGCTCCCAGCTTCTTTTCTTTTCTTTTTTTTTTGAGATGGATTCTTGCTCTGTTGCCCAGGCTGGAGTGCAGTGGTGCAATCTCAGCTCACTGCAACCTCCGCCTCCCAGGTTCAAGTGATTCTCCTGCCTCAGCCTCCCAAGTAACTGGGATTACAGGTGCACACCACCATGCCCAGCTAATTTTTTGTATTTTTAGTAGACAGGGGGTTTCACTGTGTTAGCCAGGATGGTCTCGATCTCCTGACCTTGTGATCTGCCCAGCTCAGCCTCCCAAAGTGCTGGGATTACAGGTGTGAGCCACCACGCCCAGCCAGATAGTGTTTAGTGGGATACAGGCCCGCCACCCCGGCTAATTTTTTTTGTTTTTTAGAAGGGGGTTTCATGGACTCTGACCGATCTCCCTGGGATTACAAGCGTGAGCCACCGCGCCCGGCCCAGATAGTGTTTTTAAAATATAAATTTGTTCTAAAACCCAGCCATTCCATTTCTAGGAACGTACCCAACAAAAATAAAAACATATATCCACACATAAAAAAAACATGCAATCACATGTTCATAGAATTCTTCATAATAGCTCAAAACTGGAAACAACCTAAATGTCCAGCTCCTGATGAATAGTTAAACAAAATGTGGACCCAGGCGGGTGGATCACCGAGGTCAGGAGTTTGAGAGCAGCCTGGCCAACATGGCAAAACTCCGTCTATACTAAAAATACAAAAATTAGCTGGGTGTGGTGGCGCACGCCTATAATCCCAGCTACTCCAGAGGCTGAGGCGTGAGAATCAATTGAACCCAGGAGGCAGAGGTTGCAGTGAGCTGAGATCGCACCACTGCACTCCAGCCTGGGCGGCAGAGCGAGACTCTGTCTCAAAACAAAAAACAAACAAAAAAACAAAATGTGGTATATCCGTATAATGGAATACAATTTGGCAATAAAAATGAAGGTAATTCTAATACATGCTTCAACATGGATGAACTTCAAAAACATTATGTTAAGTAACACATTATGCCAAGTGACAGAAGCCAGACATAACCATTATATTTTATATGATTTCATTTATATAAAATGTACAGGAGAGGAAAATTTATAGAAACCGATGGCAAATCTGTGGTAGCCTGGGGCTGGGGGTGGGAGGAGAGAGTAACTGCATGAGGTGACTTTTTGGAGTAATAATAATGTTCTATAACTGGATTGTGATGGTAATTGTACAACTTTACACATTTCGTTTTCTTTTTTTTTGAGAGGGAGTTTTGCTCTTGTTGCCCAGGCTGGAGTGCAATGGCATGATCTCGGCTCACTGAAACCTCCGCCTCCCTGGTTGAAGCGATTTTCCTGCCTCAGCCTCCCAAGTAGCTGGGATTACTGGTGCCCACTACCACTCCTGTCTAATTTTTTTTTTTTTGAGACAGAGTCTCACTGTGTCGCCCAGGCTGGAGTGCAGTGGTGCCATCTCGGCTCACTGCAACCTCCGCCCCTGGGTTCAAGCGATTCTCCTGCCTCAGAGTAGCTGGGACTACAGACGCGTGCCACCACGCCTGGCTAATTTTTTTAATTTTAGTAGAGACGGGGTTTCACTGTATTGGTCAGGCTGCTCTCCAACTCCTGACCTCAGGTGATCCACCCGCCTCGGCCTCCCAAAGTGCTGGGATTACAGGTGTGAGGCACTGCGCCTGGCCTTCTTTTGTATTTTTAGTAGAGACGGGGTTTCGCCATGTCAGGCTGGTCTCGAACTCCTGACCTCAGTTTATCCGCTTGCCTCGGCCTCCCAAAGTGCTGGGATTCCAGGCGTGAGCCACCGCGCCTAGCCACATATTTCTTATAAGTCATTGAATTATACACTTACAATGGCTGAATGTGTAAATTATACTCAATAAAGCCATTTTTTTTTAAATAGATACCTAATTATGTTAGGGTTTTAATCAAGAAAGGATGCTGAATTGTAATCAGTGCTAGGAAGCTGGCAGAAATCTCCATTTAGTCAGAAGAGATGGCTTTTTTTTCAGAGGGAAGCAATTGTTCCCAGAGGAATCTATTCAGTAAAGTCTGAGCGACCTTGTGAAAAAGGAATATTCAACTATATGTCCTACTGATGCCAACTGTTTCTATTAACTCCATTCATCCATTCAACAAAAGTCATAGAGTGCTTACTTAATTGCCAAGTATTATTTGTCAAACTGGAAGGGGATAATAAAAAATGAAAAGGCAAGGTCTGGCCTCTGACTTGTCAGCATTTCAAAACTTGTGGCTCCATTTAGCAGTCTTGGCCCTTCTTCTTTTTGTAGCTCCTACCCTCTCTCTCAGACTTCAGAGCCAAGATCCTTGCTTTTTCCACTTCCTCACCTTTGGCTTTTTTTTTCTTTCTGGCCATATGTCAAGCATATGGGAAGATACAGTGAAAAAAATATGAACATCCATGCCCCAGTTAGCTGTTAATCTTTTAGAACTTTTTTAGATCTTAATCTTAGGTCTTTTGTTTATTTATTTATTTGAGATGGAGTCTTGCTCTGTTGCCCAGGCTGGAGTCAGTGGTGCAATCTCGGCTCACTGCAACCTCCACCTCCCAGGTTCAAACAATTCTGCCTCAGCCTCCTGAGTAGCTGGGATTATAGGCGCGCACCACCACACCTGGCTAATTTTTGTATTTTTAGTAGAGACAGGGTTTCACCATATTGGCCAGGCTGGTTTTGAACTCCTGACCTTGTGATCCACCCGCCTTGGCCTCCCAAAGTGCTGGGATTACAGGTGTGAGCCACCACGCCCGGCCTATTTTTATTTAGAGACGGAGTCTTGCTCTGTCACCCAGGCTGGAGTGCAGCGGCACAATCTCAGCTCACTGAAACCTTTGCGTCCCAGGTTCAAGCAGTTCCCCTGCCTCAGCCTCCAGGTAGCTGGGATTACAGGCACCTGCCACCACTCCCGGGTAATTGTGTGTGTGTGTGTGTATTTTTAGTAGAGACGGGGTTTCACCATGTTGGTCAGGCTGTCTCTAACTCCTGACCTCAGAAGATCCACCCGCCTCAGCTACCAAAGTGCTGGGATTACAGGCATGAACCACTGCATCTGGCCCTGAACATGTGTTTTGAGGCTGATATATATTTTAATTTCTATTGAGTATTCCACTATATGAATAAAGCATGATTTATCTATTCTATTGCTTGACATTTAGGTTGTTCCATTTTTCTATTGTAAACAATGTTACAATGACTTTCTTGTACTTGTTTCCTTATGCAAATAAGCAAGGTTTTTTATGGGCTCTACACCTCGGAGGGGAAATGCTGAGTGATATGGCATACAGTTTTTCAAATTTGATAGATAGTTCTAAACTTCTGTTCAGTTGTCCAATTGACATGCATACTAGTAGGACCTGAGAATTCCCATTTGCCCACATTTTGTCAACATACGGTTTTATTACATTTTACCTACATTAAAGGTGTAGGCCGGGTGTGGTGGCTCACACCTGTAATCCCAGCACTTTGGAAGGCTGAGGTGGGCAGATCGCTTGAGTCTGGGAGTTGACCAGCCTGGTCAACATGGCGAGACCCTGTCTCTACAAAAGTTGCAAAAAATGAGCCAGGCATGGTGGCACACACCTGTAGTCTCAGGTACTCAGGAGTCTGGGAGGTTGAGGTTGTAGTGTGCCATGATTGTGCCACTGCATTCCAGCCTGGGTGACAGAGTGAAGGTCTCAAAAAAAAAAAAAAGGTATAAAATGGTAACTCACTGTGGTTTTTGCCTCTTCCTAATTACAAGAAGGTTGAGCATATTTCATGTATTTGTTGCCACTTTAGATTTCCTCCTAAGTTTTCTGTCATTCCTTGACTATTTTCATATTAGATTTGTCTTTTTCTTACTGATTTGTTGTGGCTCTTCAATCTTTGTTATATGCATTTATATTTTTTCCGTCTACCTTTCTTTCTCATAATCTTTGTTAAACAAAATTTTAAAATTTTGAATGTTAACAAATATATAAGCTTCTCTTTGAGATTGTGTTTTTTGTATCTTGTTAGGAAATCCAGTTGGGTGTGGTGG
Organism: Hylobates moloch; assembly: GCF_009828535.3. Classification (NCBI taxonomy): domain Eukaryota; kingdom Metazoa; phylum Chordata; class Mammalia; order Primates; family Hylobatidae; genus Hylobates; species Hylobates moloch. The sequence goes on along the minus strand of NW_026652288.1, from coordinate 95,348,459 downwards.
CTCATGCCTGTAATCCCAGCACTTTGGGAAAGTGAGGCGGAAAAACTGCTTGAGCTAAGTTGGAGACCAGCCTAGGCAACATGGTGAGACCCCGTCTCTACAAAATTAAAAAATTAAAAGAAACTAGTTGGAGATGGTGGAGTATGTCTGCGGTCCCACCTACTTGGGAGGCTGAGGCAGGAGGATCACTTGAGCCCAAGAGGTCCAGGCTGCAGTGAACCATGATAGTACCACTGAACTCCAACCTGGATGACAGAGTGAGACCCTGTCTCAAAAAAAAAAAAGAAAAGAAAAAAGAAGCCCAGAGCAGTGGCTCATGCCTGTAATCCCAGCACTTTGGGAGGCCAAGGTAGGTGGCTCACCTGAGGTCAGGAGTTCAAGACCAGCCTGACCAACACAGTGAAACCCCGTATCTACTAAAAATATAAAATTAGCTGGGCATGGTGGCTCATGCCTGTAATCCCAGCTACTTAGGAGGCTGAGGCAGGAGAACCACTTCAACCCAAGAGGTGGAGGTTGTAGTGAGCCAAGGTCGCACCATTGCACTCCAGCCTGAGCAACAAAAGCAAAACTCTGTCTCAAAAAAAGAAAAAGAAAAAGAAATCCCTTCTCAAATTATTGTTAATTTTGTTAGTTGTGCTGTTTAAAAGTGAAATTAGCTGGGTGCAGTGGTTCACGCCTATAATCCCAGCACTTTGGGAGGCCAAGGCAGGAGGATCACCTGAGGTCAAGAATTCAAGACCAGTCTGGCCAAATGGTGAAACCCCATCTCTACTAAAAATACAAAATTAGCATGGTGGCGCATGCCTGTAATCCCAGCTACTCGAGAGGCTGAGGCAGGAGAATCTCTTGAACCCGGGAAATGGAGGTTGCAGTGAGCCGAGATCATGCCTCTACCCTCCAGCCTGGGTGACAAGAGTGAAAAATTATAACAATTCTAACACTGCCACCAATCAGACGACTGCCATAAACAGTTTACAAAAAAAAATTTTTTTTTTTTTTTTTTTTTTTGAGACGGAGTCTCGCTCTGTTGCCAGACTGGAGTGCAGTGGCGCAGTCTCGGCTCACTGCAACCTCCTCCTCCTGGGTTCAAGCAATTCTCCTGCCTCAGCCTCCCGAAGTGCTGGGATTACAGGCGTGAGTTACCATGCCCGGCCAATTTTTAAATTTTTTTTGTAGAGACAAGGTCTTGCTATGTTGCCTAGGCTGGCCTTGAACTTGCCTCAAGTGATCCTCCCAAAGCACTGAGATTATAGGTTGAGCCACTATGCCAGCCAAAATATGTATTTAAAAAAAAACTCCAAAATATCAAAAGCAAAATGAGATAAACAACCCTAATTTATGTATGTTGAGTTGGTGGTATAACCATACAAATATGAATTATTTCAAATGAGTTTAAAATGCTCTAATTTGAATGTATATTCTTAGTGGGATATACCCTAAGGACAAAAACAATTGGAAAAAAAAATCCAAATTCTTTTTTTTTTTTTTTTTTTGAGACAGAGTCTCGCTCTTTCACCCAGGCTGGAGTGCAGTGGCGCGATCTCAGCTCACTGCAGGCTCCGCCCCCCCGGGGTTCACGCCATTCTCCTGCCTCAGCCTCCCGCGTAGCTGGGACTACAGGCGCCTGCCACCTCGCCCGGCTAATTTTTTGTATTTTTAGTAGAGACGGGGTTTCACCGTGTTAGCCAGGATGATCTCGATCTCCTGACCTTGTGATCCGCCCGCCTCGGCCTCCCAAAGTGCTGGGATTACAGGCGTGAGCCACCGCGCCCGGCCTCAAATTCATTTTTAACAATCATGTTTGTGTTAATGTCAGTACTGTTATTCTAAGATTGTTGTGTGTGCATTTTGAGATAAAGCAACAGCGTGGTTATACTGATTTTTTGGTGGGGGAAGAAAAGAAGTAGATTAAGGTAGATGAGGTTAAGAAAAAATGCGGTATTCCTGAGTTTGAATTGGAAGTATCACTATATGGCTGGGCACAGTGACTCACTCCTGTAATCTCAAGACTTTGGGATGCCGAGGTGGGTGGATCATTTGAGGTCAGGAGTTCAAGACCAGCATGGCCAACATGGTGAAACCCCTGTCTCTACTAAAAATACAAAAATTAGCCAGGCATGGTGGTGTGCACCTGTAATCCCAGCTATTCGGGAGGCTAAGGCAGGAAATTGCTTGAGCCTGGGAGGTGGAGGTTGCCGTGAGCTGAGATCGTGCCACTGCACTCCAATCTGGGCAAGAGTGAGACCCTGTCTCAAAAAAAAAAAAAAAAAAAAGGAAGTATCACCATAAACTCATGATATACTGTATCATTTTTTAAAAAGAGCTTTTCTTCTAGCTATCTTCACTAGATATCTAGAAACAAAGCCCAATCAAGCATTAATCAACACTTTATTCAGACTGTGATATCCAAAATCCATTTTGCACTTAAACCAGAGCTCAGAGCCGGGTGCGGTGGCCCACGCTGGTAATCCCAGCACTTTGGGAGGCCGAGGCGGGCGGATCACCAGAGGTCAGGAGTTTGAGACCAGACTGGCCAACATGGTGAAACCCCGTCTCTACTAAAAATACAAAAATTAGCCAGGTGCGGTGGTGGGAGCCTGTAATCCCAACTACTTGGGAAGGTGAGGCAGGATAATCGCTTCAACCCAGGAGGCGGAGGTTGCAGTGAGCCAAGATTGTGCCATTGCACTCCAGCCTGGACGACAAGAGCGAGACTCCGTCTCAAAAAAGAAAAGAAAAGTAAAGAAAAGAAACCAGAGCTCTAGAGAAATGATTGATTCCAGGTCTGGGGAAGAAAATATACAAACTGAGCCTGAAACGTGTCAGAAAATAAGAAAATAAGAAAAAGCCACTAAAGGCCACTGAGGGTATGTTAAGATGACCCAAGAGCATATCTGAAGAGGTGTCCACTGCCCCAGAATGGGACAATTGCCCAAATGCCCCAAAATATCCATGAGAATAATAATTGTAATTGTTTGAAATTCCTCAAGTATGTTCATGAGTTCATGATGGTACTCAAAAATATTGGTCACCTTTGGAAGATACAAGGAAACCAAATCATTAATTTGAAATCTGATAACTTAAGGGGGAAAATGGCAAGCATTTATTCCTGCCTTTTCTACATGAATTTCACCTCAGATTAAACAAACAGTGGATAAGTTCTCTTTATACATTTTGGGAGGCCGAGGTGGGCGGATCACCTGAGGTCAGGAGTTCGAGACCAGCCTGACCAACATGGAGAAACCCCGTCTCTACTAAAAATTCAAAATTAGCTGGCGAGGTGGTGCATGCCTGTAATCTCAGCTACTCGGGAGACTGAGGCAGGAGAATCGCTTGAACCTGGGAGGCAGAGGTTGCAGTGAGCTGAGATCGTGCCATTGCACTCCAGCCTGGGCAGCAAGAGTGAAACTCCATCTCGAAAAAAAAAAGAAATATACAACTGCTATATATGTCTTCCAAAAAGATCAAATCTCCATCTGATCAAGCCTCCAGATTTAACTACTAATTTAGAAGAATAAAGAACAGAGGCCGGGCACGGGGGCTAACACCTGTAATCCCAGCATTTTGGGAGGCTGAGGCAGGTGGATCACTTGAGGTCTGGGGTTTGAGACCAGCCTGGCCAACATGGCAAAACCCCATCCCTACTAAAAATACAAAAATTATCAGGGCCTATTGGAGCACACCTGTAATCCCAGCTACTCCGAGGCTGAGGCAGGAGAATCACTTGAACCCGAGACAGAGTGTGACTCCATATCAAAAAAAAAAAAAAAAGAAACTTTGGGAGGCCGAGGTGGGCGGATCATGAGGTCAGGGGTTCAAGACCAGCCTGGCCAAAATGGTGAAACCCCCTCATTACTAAAAATACAAAAATTAGTCAGGCATGGTGATGCATGCCTGTAGTCCCAGCTACTTGGGAGGCTGAGGAAGGAAAATCGCTTGAACCTGGGAGGCGGAGGTTACAGTGAGCCTCGATTGCGCCACTGCACTCCAGCCTGGGAGACAGAGTGAGACTCCGTCTCAAAACAAAACAAAACAAAAACAAACCAAAAAAAACACACAAAAAACCAAAAAAACATGTTCAGCAATACCAGATGGACACAATCAACAAAATCCAGGATCTAGACTGTGAAAAAACTGCAGGATAAATTAATTGCTGGGGGTAAAAAAAAAAGGGAGGGGGGTTATCAGTTAGGGTTCAATCAGGGAAGCAGAACCATTTTGGGCAATATAAGGAATTTATTATGGGGCTCTGACCCGACATAATTCAGGGAGCTGGCTAATCAGTCTATGTAAGTCATCTGCATCTGGTGCTGGGCCTGAAGTCGAGGCAGCTGGCAGTCACAAAGAGATAATGAATGTGAAGCAGGGTAGAACAGGAACAAGCTGGAATACATGTCTGTCTGTCCCTAGAGCCCATGCTGGTCTCTCACCAACTTTAGGCCTCCAGCTTCAATAATGCAGGTGATCTGCAGAAAAGCTCGGGCAATTCTTAACAGATTTGCATATACCTCTGGCCTGGGATTTGGTGAAGCTGAAGAAGGCATCCGGAGGGAGCTGGAGGCACTTTGGTCTGGCTGCTACCCCACACCAACAAGGCTGCCTGCTGACAACATGCACAAAATGCAACAGTGCCTGACATTATGCCAAACTTCTAGGCATAAAAATGGCTGCTGCTTCACTTCTGCTTCAAAATCCCTTATGGCCAATTCTAATTTACAACTATGCATGGATGAGGTTTCTGGAATATATAGCTAATAAAATACAGTTTAGTGGCCGGGCGCAGTGGCTCACACCTGTAATCCCAGCACTTTGGGAGGCAGAGGCAGGCGGATCACCTGAGGTCAGGAGTTTGAGACCAGGCTGATGGATCACTCGAGCCAGGAGTTCAACACCAGCCTGGTCAACATGGCAAAACCCCATTTCTACTAAAAATACAAAAACTAGCCGGGCGTGGTGGCAGGCACCTGTAGTCCCAGCTACTTGGGAGGCTGAGGCAGGAGAATCACTTGAACCCAGGAGGTGGAGGTTGTAGTGAGCCGAGATCATGCCATCGCACTCCAGTCTGTGTGCCAGAGCGAGACTCTGCTCAAAAAAAATATATATATATATATACACACACACATATATATATATACACACACATACATATATATATACATTAGCTAAGTTCATACAAATTCACCACAGTCACCTCCTGTCAACTTGGCACTCTTACATACCTCTTTTTCTTTTTTTTGAGATGGAGTTTCACTCTTGTTGCCCAGGCTGGAGTGCAATGGCATGATCTCAGCTCGCTGCAACCTCCGCCTCCCAGGTTCAAGCGATTCTCCTCCCTCAGCCTCCCAAGTAGCTGGGATTATAGGCGTGAGCCACTACACCTGGCTAATTTTGTAGTTTTAGTAGAGACAGCGTTTTACCACTGTTGGTCAGGTTGGTCTCAAACCCCTGCCTCAGCCCCCCAAAATGCTGGGATTACAGGCGTGAGCCACCGCACCTGGCCTTACTTACCTCTTTTAATCATACTTAGCTTCCAAGTGGAGAAAGTAACAAAATCATGCCTCTGCCTAATACAATGCAACTATCCCTCATTCAAACAAAAACATGCTAACATTTTCCCAAAAAAAGTATACAAATGATACAGGAGCTAGAAAGAAATTAGGCAGAGAGTGAGGGTAAAAGAGTCCTCAGTAAGGTTTTCTTGTAGTAAAAAGCAGCCCGAAATCATTTCTTTTCTAACAAAAAGCAGCCTAAAAAATCAAGCTGCAAGCATAGATAAGCAAGCTAAAAGCTTGCATAGGTAAATGCGGGCAGCTGTGCTAATAGAAAGGGGATACCTGGAAGCCAGGAATATTCAACATGGAGGTTCCCTCTTCCCTTTTCTTTGTTGCCACATGTGCAGTAAAAAAAGCAAGTAACATGGTTCTGACCAGGTAGAGACCCCATCTGCAAATCCAAAATAATAAAAGACTAAGGTGGGATGGCCAGGTTCTTCGTGAGCTATGCAAATGGCACACCTGGTCTGAGCAATCTCTCGTGCCCTACGTAAATTAGACGCCATCTCCTCTGAAGGAGAGAGAGCCTCTTTTCTCTCTCTTTTGCCCATTAAACCTTTGCTCTCCAACTTACTCCTTGTGTGTGTCCGCGTCCTCGATTTTCTTGGCATGAGGCAAGGAAACTCAGGTATTACCCCAGACAAATGAGGCCACTTCACAAAGTTCCTTTATTTATCTTTGGGGGAGTTTATTCCTCTTCTAGCTAGGTTATACTCCCTCTTGATATACTGTCATTAAAATACTGAGATAGGAAGTTAGCTACCTTTAACATTTCTTGGCCAGGCACGGTGGCTCACACCTATAATCCCAGCACTTTGGGAGGCTGAGACAGGCGGATCACCTGAAGTCAGGAGTTTGAGACCAGCCTGGATAACATGGCAAAATCCCATATCTACTAAAATTACAAAAATTAGCCAGGCGTGGTGGCATGTGCCTGTGATCCCAGCTACTTGGGAGGCTGAGGCAGGAGAATCGCTTGAACCCAGGAGACAGAGGTTGTCGTGAGCCGAGATCACGCCACTGCACTTCAGCCTGGGCGACAGAGCGAAACTCTGTCTCAAAAACAAAAAACACCACAAAAACAACATTTCTTGTATTATATGGTAGGGGACTGGCTGGGGGAAGGAAAAATTGGTTAATATAAACACAAATAGTTTCATATCAAAATAAGGAAGAAATATTTCTAACTATTACAGTCCTTATTTTCACAACCAATCATAGGGTCATAGCCAGCATTTATAACTACCTTCATCCATTAGCTATTATGTCTCTCATTTGCTCTCAGTACAAAACAGCTGATTAAGGTTCTTCGACTGGTAAGGTGACTCACCCCTTTGCTCCTGAAGAGTCTGGTCTGTTAGCAGTCCTGCCTGGCTGGGTTGGTTGTAGTTTTCTACTGACTTTAATCACTGAACATGGGAGCACACACAATATGCACCTAAAATAAGCTGACAATGATGCTTTCTGACTGTCATAGAATGACTAAGAAACTGTGCAGGTAACTTTAGATCTCTTGCTTTTCTTCTTAAATATTCAAGGAGATTATCACCACATTTTGTATGCTGTGTTTCCAAGAATCATTTTTATTTTGAAGGTTTTAAGCTTTCATTTGCGAGAACACCAATACCAAAGAATACATTGTCAGGCCAGGCGTGGTAGCTCATGCCTGTAATCCCAGCACTTTGGGAGACTGAGGTGGGCTTATCACCTGAGGTCAAGAGTTCTAGACCAGTCTGGCCAATATGGCAAAACCCGTCTCTACTAAAAATCCAAAAACTAGCCAGGTGTGGTGGTGAGCACCTGTAATCCCAGCTACTCAGGAGGCTAAGGCAGGAGAATCGCTTGAACCTGGGAGGTGGAGGTTGCAGTGAGCCGAGATCACACCACTACACTCCTGCCTGGGTAACAGAGCGAAACTCCATCTCAAGAAAAAAAAAGGCCGGGGTGGTGGCTCAAACCTGTAATCCCAGCACTTTGGGAGGTCGAGGTGGGTGTATTGCCTGAGGTCAGGAGTTCGAGACCAGCCTGACCAACATGGTGAAACCCCGTCTCTACTAAAAATACAAAAATTAGCCAGGCATGGTGGCACCTGCCTGTAATCCCAGCTACTTGAGAGGCTGAGGCACAAGAATCAATTGAACCTGGGAGGTGGAGGTTGCAGTGAGCTAAGATCTTTCTTTTTCTTTTTTTTTTTTTTGAGACGGAGTCTCTGTCAACCAGACTGGAGTGCAGTGGCGCGATCTCGGCTCACTGCAAGCTCCGCCTCCCGGGTTCACGCCATTCTCCTGCCTCAGCCTCTCTGAGTAGCTGGGACTACAGGCGCCTGCCACCACGCCTGGCTAATTTTTTTTGTATTTTTAGTAGAGACGGGGTTTCACCATGGTCTTGATCTCCTGACCTCATGATCCGCCCACCTCGGCCTCCCAAAGTGCTGGGATTACAAGCGTGAGCCACCGCGCCCGGCCATAATATGTGTTTTTTAAAAATATGAAACAGCATTTTATTTAAAATATTACTAGATTTCTTAAGGATGTAAATAACTGAAGTAAACTTAGTTTATATTACTTGTATAAATTCTTTTACATTTTATCCTCAATCCTGAAAAAATTTTAGCTAGGTAAGCAATTTCAAATTGACAGATACTTTAACTCAGAACTTTGTGTTAGATTCTTATTTTTTATTTTAAATTAAGAAGGTACATGTGCTGGTTTGCTACAAGGGTATATTGCATCATGCTAAGGTTTGGGTTTCTATTGCCCCTGTCACCCAGATGGTGAACATAGTACCCAATAATACCCAAAAGGAAGTTTTTCAGCCATTATCTCCCTTCTTCCCTCCCTCCTTTTGGAGTCCCCAGTGCCTATTGTTTCCATCTTTATGTCTGTGTGTACTTAAGGTTTAGCTCCCACTTACAAGTGAGAAAATGTGATATTTGGTTTTCTCTTTGTTAATTTGCTTAGGATAATGGCCTCCACCTGCATCCATGTTGCTGCAGAAGACATTTCTTTCTGTTTTATGGCTGCATAGTATTCCATGGTGTGTATGTACCACATTTAAAAAAATAATCCAATCCACTGGGCCAGGCACAGTGACTTAAGCCTGTAATCCCAGCACTTTGGGAGGCCGAGGCAGGTGGATCACCTGAGGTTAGGAGTTCGGGACCAGCCTGGCCAACATGGTGAAACCCCATCCTTACTAAAAATACAAAAATTAGCAGGGCATGATGGCGTGTGTCTGTAATCCCGGCTACTTGGAAGGCTGAGGCAGAAGAATCACTTGAACCCAGGAGGCAGAGGTTGCAGTGAGCCGGGATTGCACCATTGCACTCCAGAATGGGCAACAAGAGCAAGACTCCATCTGAAAAAAAAAAATAAATAAATCCAATCCACAGTTGATGGGCACCTAGGTTGATTCCATGTCTCTGCTATAGTGAACGTGCTGCAATAAACATACAAGTGCATGTGTTTTTTTCGTAGGACGATTTTTTTACTTATTTGTTGAGATGGAGTTTCGCTCTTTTTGCCCAGGCTGGAGTGCAATGGTGTGATCTTGGCTCACTGCAACCTCTACTTCCTGGATTCAAGGGATTCTCCTGCCTCAGCCTCCCGAGTAGCTGGGACTATAGGTGCCCACCACCAAGCCCGGCTAATTTTATATTTTTAGTAGGGACAGGGTTTCACCATGTTGGCCAGGCTGGTCTCGAACTCCTGACCTCAGGTGATCTGCCCACTTTGGCCTCCCAAAGTGCTGGGATTACAGGCATGAGCCACCATGCCCATCCTGGACGATTTATTTTGTTTTGCGTATATACCCAGTAATGGGATTGCTGGGTTAAATGGTAGTTCTATTTTAGTTCTTTGAAAATCTCTAAACTGTTTTCTGCAGTGGCTGAATTAATTCACATTCCCAACAACAATGTATAAGCATTCTCTTTTCTCCACAGCCTCACCAACATCTGTTGTTTTCTGACTTTTTATTAATAGCCCTTCTGACTGGTGTGAGATGGTATCTTGTTGTGATTTCGATTTGTGTTTCTCTGATTATTAGTGACTTTAAACATTTTTATTTTTCATTTTTATTTTTGAGAGAGAGAGTCTCGTTCTGTTGCCCATGCTGGAGTGCAGTGGCGTGATCTTGGCTCGCTGCAACCTCTGCCTCTTGGGTTCAAGTGGTTCCCCTGCTTCAGCCTCCCGAGTAGCTGAGGTTACAGGTACCTGCCACCACATCCGGTTAATTTTTGTATTTTAGTAGAAATGGGATTTCACCATATTGGTCAGGCTGGTCTCAAACTCCTGACCTCAAATGATCCTCCAGCCTTGGCCTCTCAAAGTTCTGGGATTACAGGCATGAGCCAACATGCCCGGCCTGAACATTTTTAAATATGTTTGTTGTTCACTTGTATGTCTTCTTTTTGTTGTAGTTGTTGGTATTGCTCAGGTGATTCTCTCATCTCAGCCTACCTAGTAGCTGGGATTACAGGGGTGCGCCACAACCACCGGCTAATTATTTGTATTTTTACAGGGTTTTGCCATGTTGCCCAGGCTGGTCTCCAACTCCTGAGCTCAAGCAATTCTCCTGCCATGGTCTCTCAGAGTGCCAAAATTACCAGTGTGGGCCACCGTGCCCAGGCTGTATGCCTTCTTTTGAGTGTCTGTTCATGTCCTTTGCCCACTTTTTAATTTATTTTTTATTTTTTGAGACAAAGTCTCGATCTGTCACCCAAGCTGGAGGGCAGTGGCATGATCTCGGCTCACTGCAACCTCCACCTCCTGGGTTCAAATGATTCTCCTGTCTCAGCCTCCAAAGTAGCTGGGATTACAGGCACCCATCATCACACCAGGCTAATTTTTGTATTTTTAGTAGGGATGGCGTTTCACCATGTTGGTCAGGCTGGTCTTGGACTCCTGACCTCAAGTGATCTGCCCACCTCAGCCTCCCAAAATGCTGGGATTACAGGCTTGAGCCACCACACCTGGCCATTTGCCCACTTTTTAATGAGGTTTTTTTTTTTTTTTGCTTGTTAATTTGTTTAAGTTCCTTATAGATTCTGCATATCAGACTTTTGTTGAATGCATACTTAGCAAATATTTCCTCCCATTTTGTAGGTTGTCTGTTTACTCTATTGATGGTTTTTTTGCTGTGCAGAATCTCGTTAGTTTAATTAGATCCCACTTGTCAATTTTTATTTTTATTGCAATTGCTTTTGAGGACTTAGCCTTAAATTATTTGCCTAGGCCAATGTCCAAAAGGGTATTTTCTAGGTTTTCTTCTAGGATTTTTATAGTTTGAGGTCTCACATTTAAATCTTTAACCCACCTTGAATTAATTTTTGTATATGGTGAGAGGAAAAAGTCCAATTTTACTCTTCTGCATATGCTCAGCCAGTTTTGTCAGCACTATTTATTGAATAAGGAGTCCTTTCTCCATTGCTTATTTTTGTTGACTTTGTCCAAGATCAGTTGCTTGTAGGTTTTTTTTTTTTTTTTTTTGATGGAGTTTTGTTCTGTCACTCAGGCTGGAGTACAGTGGCATGATCTCGGCTCACTGCAACCTCCACCTCCCAGGTTAAAATCATTCTCCTGCCTCAGCCTCTTGAGTAGCTGGGATTACAGGCATCCACCACCACCACGCCGGGCTAATTTTTGAATTTTTAGTAGAGATGGGGTTTTAGCATGTTGGCCAGGCTGGTCTTGAACTCCTGACCTCAGGTGATCCACCCACCTTGGCCTCCCGAAGTGCTGGGATTACAGGCGTGAGCCACCTCGCCCAGCCCCCTTAGCCACTATTATGTCAGGGTTTCCTCACTTCCTTCAGCTTCCCTCACTACTATATTTTGTGGCAACTTTCAACATTCCAGTATAGGGATTCTCTCTGAGGCAGACTAATCAATATCTTCTTTCTCTATTCATTCACTTAGTCACTTTTTAGCCACTTGACAAATGTTCTGAATATTTACTATGTACTGAGCTCTATGCCAAGCCACAGCATAGAATGCTGAGCAAAATAGGCCATATCCCTGCCTTCCTAAAGCTCAGTCTAGGGAAACAGAGGCACTGAACCAGAAATTTCAGAGTGGTCAGATGAGTGAAGTAAAGGAGGATGTTTGGGGTGCAATAGACCACACAGGAGGAAGAAGCTGGCCCAGGAAGGCTTCCTGAAGAAAGTGTCACCTAAGCTAAGACCTGGAGAATGAGGAAGGAATTAGACAGGTGAAAGGACTCTGGAAAGTTTCTCTGTCAGGAGATGACAGGAGATAGTGGAGAGAAGAGAAAGCTTAATATGAAGAAAGCTTAGTGGACTAGAGAGATGAGGCTGGCAAAGTTGGCAAAGTCAGGCCATGGAGGCCTCATGGATTTTTGTCCTGGAGCCAAAGGAAAACCACTGCTTTCTGTTAATTACTTCAGTTTGGTGTTTTTTTCCATCCTTTTCTATCTTTTGGATTATTTGAATATTTTATATATTGACTTTTTCACTATATTTCCTGCATCATTTAGTGCTTGTTCTAGGGATCACAGTATGCGTGTTTAACTTTTCACAGCCTAATTTAGAATTTATATTGTATCATTTTATTTTATTATTATTATTTTGAGACAGAGTCTTGCTCTGTTACCCAGGCCAGAGTGCAGTGGCGTGATCTCAGCTCACTGCAATCTCTGCCTCCCAGGCGGCGTGGTTCTCCTGCCTCCACCTCCTGAGTAGCTGGGACTACAGGAGCACACCATCACACCCGGCTGATTTTTGTATTTTTAGTAGAGATGGGGTTTCACCATGTTGGCCAGGCTGGTCTCAAATTCCTGACCTCAGGTGATCCGCCCGCCTCGGCCTCCCAAAGTGCTGGGATTACAGGCGTGAGCTACTGCACCTGGCCATATATTGTATCATTTTATATAAAAGGTAGAGTTGAGCATGGTAGGACACACCTGTAATCCCAGCTCATCGAGAGGCTGAGCAGGAGGATGACTTGAGGCCAGGAGTTCAAGGCTAAAGTGAGCTATGATCACACTACTGCATTCCAGCCTGGGCAACAGAGCAAGGTCCTGTCTAAATAAATAAATAAATGGCAGAACTTTGAAACCTCATTAGTCTGCCCACCCCCACCATTCCTTTATGCAACACTTGTCATATATATTACTTCCATATACATTAGAAATCCTACAAGGAACTCTTACAATTTTTGCTTTAAACAGTTCTTTTTAAATAAATTAATAGGAAAAAATATTTTATATTTACCCACATATTTGCCATTTTTTATGCTCTCCAATTCTTCCTGAAAATTATCTTCATTTTAGTATCAATTGCCTTCAGCCTGCAGAATTTCCTTTAGCATTTTTTTAAGACAGGGTCTCAGGCTGGGTGTTGTGGCTCATGCCTGTAATCCCAGCACTTTGGGAGCCTGAGGTGGGTGGGTCACTTGAGGCCAGGAGTTCGAGCCCAGCCTGGCCAACATGGTGAAACCCCGTCTCTACTAAAAACAACAAAAAATTAGCCAGGTGTGGTGGTGGGCACCATAATTCCAGCTACTCAGGAGGCTGAGCCAGGAGACTCACTTGAACCCGGGAGGTGGAAGTTGCAGTGAGCTGAGATTGCACCACTGAACTCCAGCCTGGACCACAGAATGATACCGTTTCAAAAAAAAAAAAAAAAGGTTCTCACTCTGCCACTCAGGCTGGACTGCAGTGGCATGATCATGGCTCACTGCAGCCTCAACTTCCTGGGCTGGAGTGATTCTCCCACCTCAGCTTCCTAAGTAACTGGGACTATAGGAGGAGCATGCCACCACACCTGACTAATTTTTTGTATTTTTTTGTAGAGATGAGGTTTCACCATGTTGCTCAGGCTGGTCTCGAATTCCTGGGTTCAAGCAATCCACCTGCCACAGCCTCCCAAAGTGTTGAGATTACAGGGATGAGCCCCTTTAGTGTTTCTTTTTCTTTTTCTTTTTCTTTTTTTTTGAGACAGAGTCTCACTGTGTCACCCAGGCTAGAGTGCAGTGGTGCGATCACGGCTCACTGCAACCTCCACCTCCTGAGTTCAAGTGATTCTCCTGCCTCAGCCTCCTGAAGGTAGGGTTGAGCATGGTGGGACACACCTGTCCTGAGTCCTGAGTAGCTGGGATTACAGGTGTGAGCCACCACGCCCGGGTACTTTTTGTATTTTGAGTAGAGACAGGGTTTCACCACGTTGGTCAGGCTGGTCTCAAACTTCTGATTTCGTGATCTGCCTGCCTCGGCCTCTCAAAGTGTAGTGTTTCTTATAGTGTAGTCTTGTTAATAACAAATTACCTTAGTTTTTTTTTTTTTTTAATCTGAAAAGGTAATTCTTTCACTTTTATTATTGAAATATATTTTTTGCTGAATATATAATTCTGGGTTGATGATTTATTTTTCAGAATCTAAAACATATTGTTTTACTGTCTCCATAAAATTTCTACTGAAAGTAATTAGTCACTTAAATCATTGTTCCTCTGTATGTAATGTTTTCATGATTTTCCCTTTATCTTTTTTCAGAATTTTGACTATGCTGCTTCTAAGCATAATTTTCTTTAGAGTTTCTGGCTTGGATTTCACTGACTTTCTTTTTTTGAGACAGAGTCTCGCTCTGTCGCCCAGGCTGGAGTGCAGTGGTGCAATCTCGGCTCACTGCAAGCTCCGCCTCCCGGGTTCACGCCATTCTCCTGCCTCAGCCTCCGAATAGCTGGGACTACAGGCGCCCGCCACCGCGCCCGGCTAATTTTTTGTATTTTTTTAGTAGAGACGGGGTTTCACCGTGGTCTCGATCTCCTGACCTCGTGATCCGCCCGCCTCGGCCTCCCAAAGTGCTGGGATTACAAGCGTGAGCCACCGCGCCCGGCTCACTGACTTTCTTTAATCTGTAAATTTATAATTTTCACTAAATAAAAAAAAATTTGGCTGTTTTCTAAAATTTTCTCTTTGCTTCATTCTGTCTTTCCTTTGATAATAGATATATTGGACATTTTATATTGTCCCACAAGTCTCTGGAGCTCTGTTTATTTTTTCAATATTTTTTCATTTGTTCTTCAGATTAGATTTTTTCAAGCTTCCTGGGTTGTTCCTCTGTCATCTATATTCTCCTGTTAAAATCATCCAGTGAGATTTTAATTTCAGAAATTGTATATTTCAGTTCTAGAATTTCTATTTGGTTCTTTGATATGGTCCCTATTTACCCCCTAAGGTTCCCTATCTTTTCATTTATTGTGAGCATATTTTCCTTTACTTCTTTGACATAGTTATAATAACTGTTAAATCCCTATCCACTAATTTTAAGTGTTGAGTGTTCTCACCATTGGTCTCTGTTGATGTCATATTTTCCTGAGTCTTCAGACTGTATCCTAGACCTTGTCAATGCTATCTTGTAGAGATTCTGAATTATTTTATATTCTCTAAAGAACATAGGTAATTTAAAAACAGAGAACTAATTTGAGTTGAACTTAAACTGTAAACTCCATATCTTTGATGGCAGCTCAAATTCTCTTGTTCTTAGCTCATATCTGTCTCATGCCTATGTGGTTTAGGGGTCGAATAGAAATTTGGACAGACTTTATATACAGAATTTATTACCCTTCCAATAGGAGTCTTTTCTTTCTGGGATTCTACCTTCCCCTCACCAGCACCAGAGGATTCCCTGAATTTTGTCTAGTGGTGTTTTAGCAAGTGTTCTGTCTGTTGTAGTCACTACATGCAGTGCTGACTATGGTCTGACTTCAGGAAAAAAGCTCTATAAATGGATAATTTACCCTGTGATGTTCCTTTTTTTTTTTTTCCCTGAGTGTTGACTCCTCTCCAGAATCTGCCTGCTTTTGTTTACTCTAAAATGCCTTCAAGTTTTGTGTTGTATTTTGTCTGGAGTTTATAGTAATCTGTGCAAGAACTGTGTCTGCTAGGAGCCACTTAGCCATACATTCTATAGTTTATTCTTGTTTTGAATCATATGCTTGGAATAAATATCCAGGGTTTAGATTTATTTTAAAATGTATAAAACTTTATGTCTCATGGTATGCTTGCTCATAGCTATTTCTTATTAAACATTAATATTTAGAGAATGTCCTTTAAGTCTCTTTCTTTTTCTCTCTCTTTCCTTTTCTTTTCTTTTTTTTTTTTGGAGACGGAGTCTTGCTCTGTCGCCCAGGCTGGAGTGCAGTGGCGCGATCTCGGCTCACTGCAAGCTCCGCCTCCCAGGTTCACGCCATTCTCCTGCCTCAGCCTCCTGAGTAGCTGGGACTACAGGCACCCGCTACCACGCCCAACTAATTTTTTTTTGTATTTTTAGTAGAGACGGGGTTTCACCGTGTTAGCCAGGATGGTCTTGATCTCCTGACCTCGTGATCCGCCCGCCTCGGCCTCCCAAAGTGCTGGGATTACAGGCGTGAGCCACCGCGCCTGGCCTTTTTTTTTTTTTTAATTTAAGACAGAGTCTCACTCTGTCACCCAGGCTGGAGTGCAGTGGCACAATCTTGGCTCACTGCAACCTCTGCCTCCCAGGTTCAAGTGATTCTTTTACCTCAGCCTCCTGAGTAGCTGGGACTATAGGTGCATGCCATCACACCCACATAATTTTTTTTTTTTTTTTGAGACGGAATCTTGCTCTGTCGCCCAGGCTGGAGTGCAGTGGCACGATCTCAGCTCACTGCAAGCTCTGCCTCCTGGGTTCACACCATTCTCCTGCCTCAGCCTCCCGAGTAGCTGGGACTACAGGTGCCCGCCACCACACCCAGCTAATTTTTTGTATTTTTAGTAGAGATGGGGTTTCACCATATTAGCCAGGATGGTCTCAATCTCCTGATCTTGTGATCTGCCCGCCTCAGCCTCCCAAAGTGCTAGGGTTACAGGTGTGAGCCACCACGCCCAGCCCTTGTATTTTTTGTAGACATGAGATTTCACCATGTTGGCCAGGCTTGTCTCGAAATCCTGACCTCAAGTGATCTGCCAGCCCTGGCCTCCCAAAGTTCTGGGATTACACGCATGAGCCACCATTCCCAGCCTATTTATTTCTTGTTTCATTGTTTTTTGTTTTGTTTTGTTTTTTGAGATGGAGTTTTGCTCTTGTTGCCCAGGCTGGAGTGCAATGGCACAATCTCGGCTCATCGCAACGTCTGCCTCCTGGGTTCAAGCAATTCTCCTACCTCAGCCTCCCAAGTAGCTGGGATTATAGGCATGTGCCATCACGTCCAGCTAATTTTGTATTTTTAGTAGAGATAGGGTTTCTCCATGTTGGTCAGGAGGCTGGTCTCAAACTCCCAACCTCAGGTGATCTGCCCATCCTGGCCTCCCAAAGTGCTGGGATTACAAGTGTGAGCTACCACACCTAGCTTTTTTTTTTTTTTTTTTTTTTTTGAGACAGTGTCTCATTCTGTTGCCCAGGCTGGAGTGTAGTGGCACAATCTTGGCTCACCGCAACCTCCACCTCCCAGGTTCAAGCGATTCTCCTGCCTCAGCCTCCCAAGTAACTGAGATTACAGGTGCCCACCACCATGCCCAGCTAATTTTTATATTTTTATTAGAGACAGGGTTTCACCATGTTGGCCAGGCTGGTCTCAAACTCCTGACCTCAAGTGAGCCACCTGCCTTGGCCTCCCAAAGTGTTGGGATTACAGGTGTGAGCTTCTGCGCCCGGCCTGTTTTCATTGTTTTGATCAAAATGTTTCATGTATTTTATTGTCTTTGATTTTTCTCTCCAATTAACTTATTTTCTGATATTTTTATTTAGCATGTTCTTTTTTTTTTTTTTTTTTTGAGATGGAGTCTCACTCTGTCGCCCAGGCTGGAGTGCAGTGTCGCAATCTCGGCTCACTGCAAGCTGCGCCTCCCAGGTTCACCCCACTCTCCTGCCTCAACCTCCCGAGTAGCTGGGACTACAGGTGCCCGCCACCATGCCTGGCTAATTTCTTTTTGTATTTTTAGTAGAGATGGGGTTTCACTGAGTTAGCCAGGATGGTCTCGATCTCCTGACCTCGTGATCCGCCTGCCTTGGCCTCCCAAAGTGCTGGGATTACAGGCGTGAGCCACCGCACCTGGCCTAGATTCATATTTAAAAAAAAAAAAAAAAAAAAAACAGAAAAAAAGGTGAAGGGCTGGGTGCAGTGGTAGCTCATGCGTGTAATCTTACCACTTTGGGAGGCCAAGGTGGGTGGATTGCCTGAGCTCAGGAGTTTAAGACCAGCCTGGGCAACACGGTGAAACCCCATCTTTACTGAAATACAAAAAATTAGCTGAGTGTTGTGGTGCATGCCTGTAGTTCCAGCTACTTGGGAGGCTGAGGCATGAGAATTGCTTAAATCTGGGAGGCGGAGGTTGCAGTGAGCTGAGAGCATGCCACTGCATTCCAGCCTGGGATACAGAGTGAGACTCTGTCTCCAATAAAAACAAAAAGCAAAACAAAACAAAAAAACAGGCTGGGCACAGTGGTTCATGCTTGTAAACCTAGAGCTTTGGAAGGCCGAGGCAGGTGGATCACTTGAGGCCAGGAGTTCAAGATTAGCCTAGCCAAAATGGTGAAACCCCCTCTCTACTAAAAATACAAAAATTAGCCGGGTGTGGTGGCATATGCCTATGGTCCCAGCTACTCGGGAGGCTGAGGCAGGAGAATCGCTTGAATCTGCGAGATGGAGGTTGCAGGGAGCCGAGATTGCACCACTGCACTCTAGCCTGGGCAATAGAGTGAGACTCTGTCTCAAAAAAAAAAAGAAAGAAAGAAAGAAAAAGAAAAAGAAAAAAAAGGTGGAAGATAGAACATGGGAGAAAAATGTTTCTATCTGATTTCCCATCCTAAATAAGCAAATGCCCTAGGACAGTGGACCACAGAAGAGAATGCTTTGTAGACATTAAAATGAAATTGTAGGCCGGGCACAGTGGCTCACACCTGTAATCCCAGAACTTTGGGAGCCCAAGGCAGGTGGATCACAAGGTCAGGAGTTCAAGACCAACCTGGCTAACATGGTGAAACCCCATTTCTACTAAAAATACAAAACTTAGCGGGGCATGGTGGCAGGCGCCTGTAATCCCAGCTACTCAGGAGGCTGAGGCAGAGAATTGCTTGAACCCGGGAAGTGGAGGTTGCAGTGAGCAGAGATTGCACCACTGCACTCCAGCCTGGGCGATAGAGCAAGACTCTGTCTCAAAAAAAAAAAAAAAAAAAAGAAAAGAAATTGTAGAATATTTAATAATTTGAAAAATAGCTCAGGTAGGCTGCAAAATATAGTTGATTAAATGAGACATAATCTCATTTTTGCAAAAAAACAAAAAGGTGGGGAGAGTAAAATGTAGAACCAGTGCTTAGACTCCAGGAGCGCAGTTCACAGACTGAGTCATCATTGTCCAGAGCTCCCACAGGGTGCCCACAGTGGGTCTCGGGGCCTTCTATCTCCAACCTCAAAGCTTGTCGAGTTCAGAACTTTCCACTCTTTACATTCATACCCTTGCTATGACTTCATGATGGGCAGAATGTATTTCCATGCCCTTAAAGGAAAATGAGTCTCTTTTAAGCTCTAGAGGCCAGGCTATTTGTTATTTCCTCATTGTTCATACTCTACCCTGGGCCTGGCTCACATAAACTGTATTTCCCAACCCTAGCCTCTAGAGATTTGGGGTTTGTATTCCTTTTTCCCCCACTGAATATCATGTATTCCTTATGTAAATATTTCCCTCCTCACTAGAGACCCGTATCACTATGCAATGAAGCAATTCGTATTAAATAAAATGTCTTGTTATATCCTTTTCCCAGATGTTGATTACCTATAGACACTAGATAATTTGCATGATCAAATTTGGACCTGTATTGATAGACCAAGAGATTAATTTCTATGACTTAATGCAAACACCTTTATGCTTTATTATGTCAACCATAATAATTCTACATAAATATATTAATACATATAATTCTACATAAAAAAATAAAAAAATAAAAAAATAAATAATTCTACCTAAATAATTCTACATATAATCCATAACACAATAACTTAAACCATAATCACTTATTTTTCATCGTGTGTTTTCAGGTTGGCTGATATTTAAGATTCCAGTTGCAGGTTGGGTCCATGTTTGCCCCCACATATTCCTCATCTCCTTTGTATCACAGATTACCTGAAGCATGTTATTTTCATGGCAAAAGGCAGGAATGCAAAAGAAAAGGCCCAACTGTGCTAGCCCATTTTAAGTCTTCCCTTTCATTGTATTTACCCTCAATCTATTGGCCAATGCAAGTCACATGGCCAAGCCCCAAGTCAAGGTGCACAGACTATATCTTGTTCATCATGAGGCCACAGCAAGGGTCTGAATATAAAATAATTACACAGGGCATGGAAGAATTGGGATAAATAATTCAATCTACCACATTCAGAATGCCATATTTGTATTTCTTTTTCTTTTTTTTTTTGTTCCCCACACAGGGTCTCTCTCTGTCGCCCAGATTGGAGTGGGGATCATGGCTCACTGCAGCCTCAACCTCCAGGGCTCGAGCGATTCTCCCATCTCAGCGTTCTGGGTCGCTGGGACTACAGGTTCACGCCATCATGCCTAGCTAATCTTTTGTTTTGTTTGGCTTTTGTTTTTGAGACAGAGTCTAGCTCTGTCGCCCAGTGTCTGGAGTGCAGTGGTGCAATCTCAGCTCATTGCAACCTCTGCCTCCTGCGTTCAAGCGATTCTCCTGCCTCAGCCTCCCAAGTAGCTGGGATTACATGTGCCCGCCACCAAGCCCAGCTAATTTTTGTATTTTTAGTAGAGACGGGGTTGCACTGTGTTGGCCAGGCTGGTCTCGAACTCCTAACCTCGTGATCCGCCCACCTCGGCCTCCCAAAGTGCTGGGATTACAAGTGTGAGCCACTGCGCCTGGCCATGCCCAGCTAATTTTAAATTTTTTTGTAGAGATGGGGTTTCACTATGTTGCCCAGGCTGGTTTTGAATTCCTAGGCTCAAGCTATCATCCTGCCTTGGCCTCCTGAAGTGCTGGGATAATAGGCATAAGCTACCGCGCCCAGCCTGTATTTATTTTATGTATATATTTTAAATTTAAGTAACATTTCAGCAGCTGTTAGAGAGCAGACTTAATAGTGAAGCAGACTTGGGTTTGAATCCTTTCTCCAGCACTTTGCTGGCTACGAGAACTTGGGGCAATTACCTCACCTCTCTGAATCAGGGCTTCTCATGGTTCCCCATTAATCATCCACAATTCTATTACTCACATATAAACTCTATAAATATTTTGGCATGTTTATTTTTTCTAAGCATATATTAATTTCCCCCATAAACTTGGAATAATACAATTTATTAAAAACTCTGACATCATGAGCTATGATTGTGCCACTGCACTCCTGCCTGAGCAAGAGTGAGACCCTGTCTTAAAAAAAAAAAAAAAAAATCTTACTTCCACATAGTGTTTCCCCAAATAGTAAAAATTTCTTGAAAGAACAGTTCTTTTCTACTCCCCTCCCCAATTCTTATTAGAATCCAGGACCTGGGCTGGGAGCGGGGAGGTCAAGAGATTGAGACCATCCTGGCCAACATGGTGAAACCCCCTCTCTACTAAAAAAAGAAATATATATATATACAAAAATTAGCTGGGTATGGTGGACGCCTGTAGTCCCAGCTACTCAGGGGGCTGAGGCAGAAGCATCGCTTGAACCTGGGAAGTGGAGGTTGCAGTGAGCCAAGATCGCACCACAGCACTCCAGCCTGGCGACAGAGCAGGACTCTGTCTGAAAAAAAAAAAAAAAAAAGAATCCAGCACCTGGTTTATGGGTAGGGGGTGAGGTGGTAGTCTCAGGCTGGGTTCATGTCAGAATCACATGGAAACCTTAGTAAAAAATGTAAAATTTGGCCAGGCACGGTGGCTCACGCCTGTAATGCCAGCATTTTGGGAGGCCGATGCAGGCGGATCACGAGGTCAGGAGATCGAGACCATCCTGGCTAACACAGTGAAAACCCGTCTCTACTAAAAATACAAAAAAATCAGCCGGGCGTGGTGGCGGGCGCCTGTAGTCCCAGCTACTCTGGAGGTTGAGACAGGAGAATGGCGTGAACCCAGGAGGCAGAGCTTGCAGTGAGCGGAGATCACGCCACTGCACTCGGGCGACAGAGCAAGACTCCGTCTCAAAAAAAAAAAAAAAAGTTAAATTTGAAGGCCCCCAGACTTGCAAAGACAGAACCTCTGGGGCTGGGCCTTTGGAATAAGCCCCTTCGCTCTCTGTGCCCACTTCAGGATGGACTGATTTTCACAGTCAGTGGAGAGGGCTAAAGAGACCTAAGCCACTCCTGCTTTCCATCATGGAAGTCATGGACGCTCAGAGAGGTTATCCAAACATTTTTAACTGACTACAAGGTTCAAGGAAAAGTGTAGTTTTTAATTGCTGAATAATTTTTATCATATGGATGTAACAGTTTATTTTCCTTTTGCTGGACACTTAGGCTGTTTCCAATTTGTCACTATCACAAATAAATAATATTACAATAAACACATTGTACGTAAATCTTGAACCACGTTTTTTATTATTTCCAGTGGAAAAATTCCGAGAACTGTGATCACTGGGCTGAAGGGTATGAACACTTTTACGGCTCCCCACCAAATTGCTTGACAGAAAGATTATACCAATCTATTCTTCCACTGGCATAATCTTTAGGGTTTTTTTTTTTTTTTTTTTTAGATGGAGTCTCGCTCTGTCACCCAGGCTGGAGTGCAGTGGTGCAATCTTGGCTCACTGCAAGCTCCACCTCCCAGGTTCAAGTGAGTCTCCTGGTTCAGCCTCCTGAGTAGCTGGAATTATGGTGCCCACCACCACACCTGGCTAATTTTTTGTATTTTTTGGTAGAGACGGAGTTTCACCACGTTGGCCAGGCTGGCTTCAAACTCCTGACCTCAAGTGATCCTCCCACCTCGGCCTCCCAAAATGCTGGGATTACAGGCATGAGCCACAATGTCTGGCCCTAGGTGGTGTTGTTCATGCTTTTATTTGGAACTCCAAAGTGATTATTTTCACTTAGGGTGAGAAAAGTGAAACTCTCATAGAATTGAGTGGGGAATATGTAAAGATAAATTTATTTTAAAAATTGAAGTTGAAAGAAGCAATACAACTTTTCGATATGAAAGATGATCTAACTCATTAAATATGCTAAAAATTGACGTCATATCCAATAATGCAGAAAGTAAACTACAAATGTTTCCTAAAGGAGCCCTTCAAGTAACCATGAGAGTTCCAAGCAAAGAAAAATCTGAATGACGAATGAAAAAGAGGAGTAGGAAATAAGCCAGAATCTGTCAATTCACTTCTAACAAGAGGAAAAAAACCAGAATCTCTATTGATTTACTTCTAATAAAAAGAGGAGGCTGGGCGCAGTGACTCATGCCTGTAATCCGAGCACTTTGGGAGGCCGAGGCGGGTGGATGATGAGGTCAGGCGATCAAGGTGGTGAAACCCCATCTCTACTAAAAATTAGCCGGGTATGATGGCGGGCGCCTGTACGCCCAGCTACTCAGGAGGCTGAGGCAGGAGAATCACTTGAACCCAGGAGGCAGAGATTGCCTTGAACCGAGATCGCGCCATTGCACTCCAACCTGGTGACAGAGTGAGACTACCCACCCCCCCAAACCCCCCAAAAAAGAGGAAAAGTGGCCAGACATGGTGGCTCATGCTGTAATCCCAACACTTTCGCCAGGAGTTCGAGACCAGCCTGGCCAACACAGTGAAACCTTGTCTCTACTAAAAATACAAAAATTAGCTGAGTGTGATGGCGGGTGCCTGTATTCCCAGCTACTTGGGAGGCTGAGGCATGAGAATCACTTGAACCTGGGAAGCAGAGGTTGCAGTGAACAGAGATTGCACCACTGCACTCCAGCCTGAGCAAGAGTGAGACCCTGTCTCAAAAAAGAAAAGAAGAAACAAAAATGACAAAATGTGCTAAAACTAGAAAATGATTTAAGAACAATATGAAGGGGTTCCAGAAACCCACTGAGGGGCAAAACAATATGAAAGGAAAATGCTTTATGTTTAAACCAAAATAGTGGAGCTAGAGGTTATCCTAGCAGACTCTGAAGTCACCCCTTAAATTATCACTAATGTGAAAAGGACAAAAACCTGGAAAAGGAAGCTAGCAGAGGGGCTCAGAGGGCAGGCAGCCTGCAGACCCTCCATCATTGGGGCAATCCAAATAGCAGCCGGGCTCCCCAGGACCCTTCATGTCTGATTGGAAACCCTACCAAGCCCTCTGCTGATTCAGGAGAGCCTGCGTTGCGGAGGGCCTCTCTGTCCCCTGGCTCCAGCTTTTCTGAGGCTGTGTTCGTTTTGCAGTGTGTCCATACGGTTCCTTACTCCTCTTTCAATAAACCCCCACTGAAACAGAACGTTAGTGTATTCAAGTTCACTAAGATGTAGGGGTCACGGGGAAGGGTCACATTGCCCATTACACAACAAACCCCGTAAAATTGCATTTTAGGCTTTCTCGTTCTCAAGAGTCCTTTTGATCATTCCGTACTGGAGGTTTCTCACTGATCTTTATTTCATGCAGGGCCCTTAGCCCAACAATTTTCTAGCCCTCCCTTCCCCTCTCCTCACTCCTCCACCCTATAGGGAACACCTTCCCCCACCTCTGACCCCAAGAAAAATTAATTTCCTGCTTCTACAAGTGCAGCCTTTCGGCCTTTTTTTGGTTCCTGAGCCCCAGCCAGTTCTTATGCCCTCGGGGTTTATCATGGTATTTCCTGAAACAAAGACAGCTACTTTCCCAAGAAGAATTCTGATAATAGATCTTACCACTAAAAGACACCCCCAAAAGATTATCAGATCCAGCACTTCGCCTGCAGCAAGTGATTTCGGCACAGAGATTAAACAAATTACCCCAAGGCCATAGGGTAAAGAAGTGAGAGCCGGGCGCCGTGGCTCACGCCTGTAATCCCAGCACTTTGGGAGGCTGAGGTGGGTGGATCACGAGGTCAGAAGATCGAGACCATCCTGGCTAACATGTTGAAACCCTGTCTCTACTAAAAATACAAAAAATTAGCTGGGTGTGGTGGCAGGTGCCTGTAGTCCCAGCTACTCGGGAGGCTGAGGCAGGAGAATGGCGTGAACCTGGGAGGCAGAGCTTGCAGTGAGCTGAGATCGCGCCACTGCACTCCAGCCTGCCTGGGTGACAGAGCAAGACTCCATCTCAAAAAAAAAAAAAAAAAAAAAAAGCAGCAGTGAGGACCAGAATCCAGGATTTCTATTTCTAAAGCTGTGCCATTCTTTTGTTTCTGATATGAGTTAATAACTTACCTCAGACAGCCTGCTTTAGTCTGTTATCAAAAGCAGAATCTTTGTCACCATTCTTTGTTCCTTTTGTTTTTGGCAATAGCTTTTAGCAGTAACTGAGTTGGACTATCAAAATTCCTTACTGCTGGATTTTTTAAAGATCAGAGAAGTGCTGAATTGAATAGCATCATAGACCTTGTAGATTACCCATCCCTACATCTCCTCCTTCTCTCAGAAAAGACAGACATAATAAAAAGTCTAAACAGTTGGGAATAATGCTAATTTTAAAATTGAATCATTTCCCACTAACTTCCATTATTAATTTGATGATGCGTTATCACAGAAAAAAGGCTTCACCTACAAGATAAATACTATTTAAGAAATCAACAAGATTTTTCCCCATTATTTAAATAGGCAATTTAATTAACACATTCAGCTGTTACAAGCAGTGTGTGTGTGTCTGAGACAGAGTTTTGCTCTTGTTGCTCAGGCTGGAGTGCAATGGCGCAATTTTGGCTCACTGCAAACTCCGCCTCCCGTGTTCAAGTGATTCTCCTATCTCAGCCTCCCAAGTAGCTGGGACTACAGGCATTCGCCACCACACCCGACTAATTTTTGTATTTTTAGTAGAGACGGGGGTTTCACCATGTTGGCCAGGCTGGTCTCGAACTTCTGATCTCAGGTGATCTGCCCGCCTCAGCCTTAGTGCTAGGATTACAGGCATGAGCCACCATGCCCAGCCTACATTTAGTCTTTTAGTCTAGCTTGAGTTCAGGACGGTCTCTCTTGGAGTGCGCTACAGGAGTAGCAACTGGTTTCTTCCCTTGACCTCGTGAGGGCTCCTAATAGCTCTTGTTCTTTTTGAAATAGCACCAACACTCCCCTTACCCTCCCCCACACACACTGCTTGTAACAGCTGAATGTGTGTTATTTAAAATTGCCTATTTGAATAATGGAAAACTTCTGACAAAAACAACAATTTTACTTTTGGTGTGGTACTTATTTGGTTGTTCTTTTGGCAAGAATTAGCTAATCAGATCAGCTGCTTCTGAGATCACTTCTGGTGTGAGTGCTAAAGATGTCTTTCATATAAAGGAATGAGATTTTTATAAATTTTTATCTAGGAGAGTATATATCTAATTTGTCTAAAAATGAAACAAATTACAGATAAATTAAAAAAAACCACACCAGATATACCTGGGATAGATACATGGATAACTCCTATTAAAACTAACGTTTAGTCTCTCCATTCTAATAATGCCAACTATTAGAAAGTCTCAAAACCCAATAACCGGGTGTAATATTGGTCTTAAAAAATTACTGAGGCAGTGCCATCTTGTTAAATATGTTGACAGTGACAGCAATTTCATAAAACACATACCTTCCCTGAGGATTGTTCAGTTGAATAATATGGCACTCTTCTCAGCCATGCCCCCTCCTTCCTCCTTTCAGAAATGTGAGAATCTCCAAGATAATTTATCTGAATGGCTTTGAACAAAAGGTCTCACAATTTTTATTGTATCTTAGACCAGGCAATTCTTTATTGTGTGATCTCTATTAACATTTCCAGAAAATGCCAATACTAGACTTATGGAAATTTTCTTGGGTTTATTTTAAAATCATGTGTGAGGTCCCACTCTTCATTTAGGCAAAATTACGAATTTACAACTGTTTTTGAGACAACAGGTCAATTTCTTCTTTGACACTTTCTTCTATCTCCACCTCCTCCTTTTAAATTCGTTAGAAAAAAAGTTAAAATTAAATTTATGTTAATTTAGCAAATTTCACTGAGTACCTTCCTTGGGCCTGTTAGAGATGTTTCAAAAGTGTCTACAACAAATTCTAAGAGGTCAGTGAGGAGGAGCTGGATACAACTAAACAACAACAACCACCCAGATTTCTATAAGGAACATGCTGCTTTTTTTTTTTTTTTTTTTCTGTTGAGATGGAGTCTCACTCTTGTCATCCAGGCTGGAGTGCAATGGTGTGATCTCAGCTCACGGTAACCTCTGTCTCCTGGGTTCAAGAGATTCTCCTGCCTCAGCCTCCCATGTAGCTGAGATTACAGGTGGCCGCCACCACACCCTGCTAATTTTTGTATTTTTAGTAGAGTTGGGGTTTCACCATGTTGGCCAGACTGGTCTCAAATTCTTGACCTCAGGTGATCTTCCCCCATTGGCCTCTCAAAGTGCTGGGATTACAGGCGTGAGCCACTGAGTCTGACTAACCTGCTGCTTTTGTGTACTTTAAGTTCTTGACCTTTCCAGGTCTAATTCCTATCTTGCCCCAGCTCTAACTCTCAAATAGTCCCATTTTGCTCTGCTAGGGCCAGATCACAGTAAGAATTATGCTTAGTTCTTGGCATCACAAACTTGCATATGCAAGGGTGGGTAATCAGAGGGGTGAAGAGTGGATCCTGGTTCATGGGAGGAAAGTTGAGGGAATGTGGGTGTGGGAGACACTGTAAGAACTGAGAGGCCATGTGAATCCGTGACATTGAAGGAGACACTGGTCTGCTTAGCTCTGCATGAACAGCACCTCACCCTGCTTCCCTGAGCCTCAGAGTCCTCATTCATAAAATCAGTGGGTGGGTTTGAAGATCTTGAAGATGTCTTTTAGCTCTAACTGGTTTTGAGTCTATAACTAGTGGGGAAATGATTTCAGCTCAATTCAAGGAAAAGCTTTCTTCCAATCAACCAATCTTCCAATGACAGTCAGCTTCAGGAGGGAGCTCTCCATTGGTACGGGCAGAGTTGGGGTGCCCATCTGTCATGAGGCCTGTGCCAGGATCTCCTGCATCCACTGGGCCAGATGGACCAGATGACTGCTAAAGTCCTTTCCAACTTTTTCTAGAAACTTTCAGGTAATTGCCAAGAGAGCAACTCCCATTGTAGCAATGCTGAAGTGCTGAGTCAAGAACCTCAGCAGGAGGAGGGAAAGCCCCAGTCTGCAGTAGGACAGTGATATCCCCATCTGCCACCTAGTGAGTGACAAGTCTTGTGCCAGGTACTTGACATAAAGCACCTCTCTTTTTAGAGACAGCATCTTGCTTTTTTGCTTAGGATGGTCTTGAACTCCTGGCTTCAAGCAATCCTCCTGCCTTGGCCTCCCAAAGTGCTAGGATTATAGGCATGAGCCACTGTGCCCCATCTGGCATTTCTAACTCTTATAGCAATTTTATGAGGTAGGTATTATTCTCCTTTTACAAAAGAGAATCAAGGCTCAGACAGGCTAAGTAACTTTACTAAAGTCACACAGCTAGTAAGTGAAAGAGAACTTAATGTTAGGACTGCTGGCTTCATTACAGCACTTTCCACTATGTCTTCCTTTCTCAGAGGAGCAGTGTACAATGGGAGGAGACAAGAAACATGGAGAAGGGGTAGAACATCAGGGAAGTCAAGTACAGTATAAATTAGAAGCCACAAACTAAAGATTAAACTCCCATGGTCTGTGGGTGGGGGGGGTGTTTACTTACATGCCAAGTTTGACAAGCCACTGTACCAATAATAGACGTGTAATTATAAAACAATAGGCTCCTAGTGCTTCTGCCATCAAGACCTTAGAACATGTTGCCTTGATCATTCTCTAAGGCCCACCACAAAGTCGTCTCTGGTCTGAGATGCTGTAAAATTCCTCACAGTTTAAGCCCAGAGTACTCATGAGGAAAAGATGGGCTGTACCTTCCACGAGTCAGCTTACAACCTAAACCCAAGTTTCCTTTCTGTCCCCACTCTCCAACGCTCAATGTTTAGCAAATCTGGGTACACTTGGTTCCACTATAACTTCTCATATATGGTCTGTGAATCACCTGCCAGGATTGTGTGGGGCACGAGTAAAAACACAGACTTCTGGGTTCCTTAAGTCTAGACGACCCCAGGAGCGGGACCCTGGAATATGAGTTGTTGTTGTTTTTTTTTGTTTTTTTTTGTTTTTTTTTGAGACAGAGTTTCACTGTTGTTGCCCAGGCTGGAGTGCAATGGCGTGATCTTGGCTTACTGCAACCTCCGTCTCCCAGGTTCAAGTGATTCTCCTGCCTCAGCCTCCCAAGTAGCTGGGATTATAGACGTGTGCCACCACGCCCAGCTAATTTTGTATTTTTGGTAGAGACAGGGTTTCTCCATGTTGGTCAGGCTGGTCTAGAACTCTTGACCTCAAGTGATCCACCTGCCTTGGCCTCCCGAAGTGCTGGGATCACAGCCGTGAGCCACCGCACCCGGCCTGCATATTGAAGTTTCTAAACTACTCTTTCTTGGTAGGGGTTGGTATCTGAAATCCAGGGGATATAACCAGACAAGGCACAACCAAGGTTTCATTGTGTTAGCTCAACCATTCCCTGAGAGAAGAAGAGTTAAAAACTGAATAGGAAGAAATGGACTTATTTGCACCTTAATAAAGCAACCTGGGAATTGTATCCGATTTTTGTTTTTATTTTTTGAGACTGGTTGGCACCCAGGATAGAGTGCAGTGGCACAATCACTGCTCACTGCAGCCTCAACCTTCCAGGCTCAAGTGATCCTTCCACCTCAGCCTCCTGAGTAGCTGAGGCTACAGGTGCACACCACTGCACCTGGCTAATTTTTAAAATTTTTTTGTAGCGACAAAGTCTTGCTATGTAGCCCAGTCTGGTCTCGAATTCCTAGGGCTGAAACGATCCTCCTGTCTCGGCCTCCCAAAGTGTTGAGATTACAGCCATGAGCCACCACATCTGGCCAGAAATCCCTACATTGAGAAGCAATTTAGAATGCTGGTAAAAGAGGAGCTGTTAAGTCAAACCTATATTGTGATTTCGATCTAGTTATTTGTCCTTGGGTAAGTTACTTATCTCCAAACCACAGTTTTTCTGTAAAATGGGTATAATAAGATCAACCCCATATTTCTTTGAGCTCATGCATCTGAAGTCCTTAACACTATACCAGGGGCATAGTACAAAATCAGTCATTCCATCTTGAGGACATCAATATAAAATATAGATTGGAAAAATTATAACAATAAAAACCTTAAAAATGTGAAAAGACAAATATCCACAGGAAGCAGGACAACGGAAACCATGAGGTTTGAGGCATTTCTTCAGTTCTCCTACAGATGTTTTATTGCATAAGAATAGACCAGTATCCATCACCCAGCCGCTATATGATGATATAAATTAGATCCCTAGCTCAAAAGTCACCATTTCCAGAGAATCTGTTGGTTTTCCTCACTTGGAGTGTCTCCAATCTCTCCTCAGGCATGTACCACTTTTCCATCTTTGCTATAATTGACTCATGTGCCCTTAGACCATAGATTCATTGACAAAAGTTGCTTTTTTGCTTTTTTTTTGAGACTTAGTCTTGCTGTCACCCAGGCTGGAGTGCAGTGACACGATCTCAGCTCATTGCAACCTCCGCCTCCCAGATTCAAGTGATTCTTGTGCCTCAGTCTCCCAAGTAGCTGGGAGTATAGGCATGCACCACCATGCCTGGCTAATTTTTGTATTTTTAGTAGAGACGGAGTTTCACTATGCTGGCCAGGTGAGACCTGAGGTCAGGTGATCTGCCCACCTCGGCCTCCCAAAGTGCTGGAATTACAGGTGTGAGCCACCACACCTGATCTTCTCCACTGTTTTTTGTTTTATTATGCTGTACATTTATATATTTAAATGCATTATAGTACTGCTTGGATTTCTTCCATGTGCCCCTACAAATCCACTCTCTACCCCTCCCTGCCCTACTGTTTCTGGAGGCTGCTCATTATAAATGGCACCAATGGGCTTCCTTGCTCTCTACCTCTGCTTCAGTTTAAACATTAGAGGCCCCTGACAGGAATGGGAGGAGAGTAAGATGTTTATTCTGCAGTTCCCAACCTGTCATGCTGCACTAAGTAGTGACTTACGTTCTACTCAAGTCCATGATTTCTATTGGGTAGTCCTCTTCCATAGCTTTTTTTGTTCCATTAAGCTGTACTTCTTGTCACCCTTTAGGCCAAGGAGTAGAAACTGCTCCCTGTGGCTCTAGTGGCAGGGTGCTTCACCAACCCATGTTTATGTCCCTTAAGCCCACCCACACTTCTAAACAGTACAGTTGTCTTTCAGTATCCTCTTCGGTATCCCAAGACCTCCATGAAGATACCAAAATTCATGGATGCTCAAGCTCCTTACATAAAATGGTATAGCATTTGCATATAACCTACACACATCCTCTCACTTTTTTTTTTTTTTTTTTTTGAGACAGAGTCTCACTCTGTTGCCCAGGCTGGAGTGCAGTAGCGCAATCTTGGCTCACTGCAACCTCTGCCTCCCGGGTTTAAGTGATTCTTATGCCTCAGCCTCCTGAGTAGTTGGGATTACAGGGGTGCAACACCATGCCTGGCTAATTTTGTATTTTTTGAATTTTTTTTTTTGAGATGGAGTCTTGCTCTGTTGCTAGGCTGGAGTGCAGTGGTGTAATCTCTGCTCACTGCAACCTCCACCTTCCAGGTTCAAACGATCCCCCTGCCTCAGCCTCCTGAGTAGCTGGGACTACAGGCACAGGCTACCATGCCTGGCTAATTTTTCGTGTTTTAGTAGAGACGAGGTTTCACTACTAAAACACATCCTGTTGGCCAGGATGGTCTCAATCTCCTGACCTCATGATCCACCCGCCTCGGCCTCCCAAAGTGCTGGGATTATAGGCACGAGCCACTGCGCCCGGCCATTGTTGTATTTTTAGTAGAGACAGGGTTTCTCCATGTTGGCCAGGCTGGTCTCAAACTCCTGGCCTCAAGTGAGTCCTCCCAAAGTGATCCCATGTACTTTAAATTATCTCTAGATTACTTATAACACCTAATACACAGTAAATACTATGTAAATAGTTGTTACATTGTTTTAAAAATTTGCATCTTTTTTTATTTTTAATTTTTTAAATGGTGTCTTATTCTGTTGCCCAGGCTGGAATGCAGTGGTGTGATCATAGGTCCCTGCAGCCTAGAACTTCTGGGCTCAAGTGATACTCCTGCCTCAGCCCACCAGATAACCGGGACTACTGGTATGCAAAGCCAAGCCCAGCTAACTTTTTTCTTTTTTTTTGTAGAGAAAGGGTCTCACTTTGTTGCTGGTCTCAATCTCCTGGTCTCAAGCAATCCTCCTACCTCAGCTGTCCAAAGTGCTGGGATTACAGATGTGAGGCACCTCACCTGACCTATTTCTATTATTATTTGTTGTTATATTGTTATTTTTATTGTTTTCTGAATATTTTCAATCCATGGCTGGTTAATCCAAGGACACAGAAGACCAACTGTACTTCTATGAGATTTTTAATCACCCTGATTAAGTTAGCCATCTGTTTCCTACCAGGAGCCTGACTAATATATGTACTAAAAGCCTTATACTTTTTTTTAAGAAAAAGTCTCCTCATTTGGTTGGGCGCAGTAGCTCACGCCTGTAATACTAGCACTTTGGGAGGCCAAGGTGGGTGGATCATGAGGTCAGGAGTTCAAGACCATCGTGGTCAACTTAGTGAAACCTCGTCTCTACTAAAAATACAAAAAAAAAAAAAAAAAAAAAAAAAGAAAAAAAAGCCGGGTGTGGTGGTGTGTGCCTGTAATCCCAGCTACTCGGGAGGTGAAGCAGAAGAATCACTTGAACCCAGGAGGCAGAGAATTCAGTGAGCCGAGATTGCGCCATTGCACTCCAGCCCGGGTGACAGTGCAAAACTCCATCTCAAAAAAATAAAATAAAATAAAAATAAAAAATAAAGTGTCCTCACTTTTGAAGCTCTTTCTTCTTTAGGTATTTATCTATGTATTTCTAACTAATTTGCTTATGCCATTCTTAGATTTTTCAATTTTAGCCATTATCTGTTAACTTCCCATGAAGTCAATGGCACAAAGGTCAGGGGTATAAGTGCAGGTTTGTTATATAGGTAAACTTGTGTCATGGGGTTTGTTTATACAGATTATTTCATGAGGTATTAAGGCTAGTACTCACTAGTTATGTATTTTTCCTGATCCTCTCCCTCCTTCCACCCTCCAAAAGGCCCCAGTGTGTTTCCCTTCTTTTTCCTTTTTTTGGAGACCAGAGTCTCTCTGTCACCCAGGCTGGTGTGCAGTGGTGTGATCTCAGCTCACTGTAACCTCTGCCTCCTGGGTTCAAGGGATTCTCATGCCTCAGCCTCCTGCATAGCTGGGATTACAGGCGTGTGCCACCATGCCTGGCTGGTTTTTTGTATTTTTAGTAGAGACAGGGTTTCGTCATGTTGGCCAGGCTGGTCTCAAACTCCTTGGCTTCAAGTGATTCACCTGCCTCAGCCTCCCAAAGTGCTGGGATTACAGGTGTGAGCCACCGCGCCCGGCCTATTGTTCTCATCTTGTGTACAAGTGTTGTCATCATTTTGCTCCCACTTATAAGTGAGAACATGTGGCATTTGGTTTTCTGTTCCTGAATTAGTTTGCTAATGATAATGGCCTCCATCTCCATTCATGTCCCTGCAAAGGACACGATCTCATTCTTTTTTATGGCTGCACCAACAACCTTTTTATGGAGCTTGAGAAACTGATACTAAACTTCATACAGAAAGGCAAACATACAAGAATAGCCAGGAAAGGGGGGAGGGGGGAGGGACAGCATTAGGAGATATACCTAATGCTAAATGACGAGTTAATGGGTGCAGCAAAACAACATGGCACATGGACACATATGTAACAAACCTGCACATTGTGCACATGTACCCTAAAACCTAAAGTATAATAATAAAAAAAGAAAAAAAAAAAGAATAGCCAGGAAAATACTAAGAAAAGAAAAAAGTCACAAGGGGGACTTGGCCTACCAGACATGAAAACATACTATAAAGCCTTTATAATTAAACAGTAGAGTATGGTAATATGGATAGACCAGTAGAAAAGAAAGTCCAGAAGTAGGACCAAGTACATATGAAACTTTAGTATGTAATAAAGATGGTGTCTCAAAACACCTGGGCCAAAAGGATTTTTAAAATAAATGGTACTGGAACAATTAGGTACTTAGAAGAAAAAGGTAAAAGGAGATCCATACCTCATACCATCGACAAGAACAAATTCCAAATGGATCAAGAATTGATCTATCCACCTACCTACCTACCTACCTACCTACCTACCTATTTATGTATCTATCTATCTATCTGTCACCATACACATACTATTTTTAAAATGAGTAAATTTCTCTTTAATCTGGGGTAGGGGAAAGCTTTCCAACTATAACTCAGAATTAAATAAAATGAAATAAAAGATTGATAAACTTGACTACATAAAAGTAAAACCTTTTGCATAGGAAGAAACACCATAAACAATGTAAAAAGACAATTAAATCCTGGGAGAAAATATTTGTAACACGTATCACAGATAAAAACCTTGCATCCATAATATTTAAATAACTCATAAAAGTTGAGAAGAAAAATAGATCAAAACTCTTCAATAGAAGAATGGGCAAAAGACATGAACAGAGAATGTATCCCCAACAACAACAGAAAAGATGATCTTTAAACACATGAAAAAAAAGTTCGTTTTCACTCATAATGAGAGAATTACAAATTAAAACTACACTGAGATACAATTTCTCACTTATCAGATTGGCAAAAAGTAAAAAGCGTAATCACAGAGTTTGTTGGCAGGCTGTTGGGAAACAGGCACTCATACAGTGCTGGTGGAATGCAAGCTGGTATAATCTCTATGGAGAATTTCACAATAAATATTTAACACACATACACACGCACAGTGCACACGTATTCCTTTTTGACCTAGCAACCTTACTCCTAGGAATTTACCCTGAAGATAAACCTCCAACAATGCATACATACTAGGTTATTCATAGCATCATTTTTGTAAAATTACAATATATTGGAAGTCACTGACATGCCCATATTTATGACATATGAGTATTAGGCAGCTGTTGAAAAAAGGAGAAAGATTTCTATGAACTGATATAAGATCTCTTGTTAAAGAAAGAAAGCAAAGTGGAAAAGAGTATTGGCAATATGCTACCATTTTTGTAGGAAAGGAGGAAATATGCATGTGTATGTTCATTTGTGTAAAAAGAAACACAGGAAAGGCCAGGCGCGGTGGCTCATGCCTGTAATCCCAGCATTTTGGGAGGCCGAGACGGGCAGAGCACGAAGTCAGGACATCAAGGCCATCCTGGCTAACTCGGTGAAACCCCATCTCTACTAAAAATACAAAAAAAATGAGCCGGGTGTGGTAGCGGGTGCCTGTGGTCCCAGCTACTCGGGAGGCTGAGGCAGGAGAATGGCGTGAACCCGGGACGCGGAGCTTGCAGTGAGCCAAGATCGCGCGACTGCACTCCAGTACGGCCGACAGACCGAGACTCCATCTAAACAAAAAAAAAAGAAACACAGGAAAGAGAAACCAGAAGTTAATACAATTGTTTACCCTCAGGGATTGGGTGGAAATGAACTGGACAGAATAGAAGGAATGGGAGGGGATGGAATTCCTCTGACTATACATTCTGTGTTTTGCAATCTTGTTAATATTTTACTTAACAACAAAAACAAAAATAAAAACAACTAGGGTGGTGGAGGGTGGGGGGGTGGGTGGTGGTGGGAAATAAAGTAGAAAAAACTGAAGCGGCCTGGCGAGGTGGCTGACGCCTGTAATCCCAGCACTTTGGGAGGTCAAGGCAGGCGGATCACGAGGTCAGGAGTTTAAGACCAGCCTGGCCAATATGGTGAAATCCCATCTCTACTAAAAATACAAAAATTAGCTGGGCGTGGTGGCGCATGCCTGTAGTCCCAGCTACTTGGGAGGCTGAGACAGAAGAATTGCTTGAACCTGGGAGGCGGAGGTTGCAGTGAGCCAAGATTGTGCCACTGCACTCCAGCCTGGGCAACAGAGTGAGACTCTGCCTCAAAAAAAAAAAAAAAAAAGAAAAGAAAAAGAAAAGAAACAGAAGCAAATGGATCAATCCAATTTTAAGTGTGTAAGATTGAATAAGTAAATATATTGTAGATAATGGGAGCCAGGTTTCTCACTATTGAAGGAGAGAGTTACAAATATGAAAAGTGGGAAGGAGAATCTTATAGTGTTTCACTGGAATCAGAAGTATCAGTGTGGGCTGGGTGTGGTGGCTCACGCCTGTAATCCCAGAACTTTGGGAGGCCAAGGTGGGTGGATCACCCGAGGTCAGGAGTTTGAGACCAGCCTGGCTAGCATGGTGAAACCCTGTCTCTACTAAATAAACAAATATACAAAAATTAGCCAGGCATGGTGGCAGGCACCTATAACCCCAGCTACTCGGGAGGCTGAGGCAGGAGAATCCCTTGAACCTGGGAGACGGAGGTTGCAGTGAGCTGAGATCGCACCACTGCACTCCAGCCTGGGTGACAGAGTGAGACTCTGTCTCAAAAAAACAAAAAAACAAACAAAACAAAAGTATTAGTGTGAACTTGTGATTTTTTTTTTTTTTTTGAGACAGAGTCTCACTCTGTCGCCCAGGCTGGAGTACAGTGGCATGTTCTCAGCTCACTGCAACCTCTGCCTCCCGGGTTCAAGCGATTCTCTGCCTGAGCCTCCCAAGTAGCTGGGATTTTAGGCACCTGCCACTATGCCTGGCTAATTTTTTTTTTTTTGTATTTTTAGTAAAGACGGGATTTCATTATCTTGGCCAGGCTGGTCTTGAACTCTTGACCTTGTGATTCACCCACCTCGGCCTCCCAAAGTGCTGGGATTACAGGCGTGAGCTACTGTGCCCAGCCCAAACTTGTGATTTTTAATACAGCACTAGCCAGAATAGACAGGTGTAAGTCTATGTGTGTGTTTATGTATATAATCTATTACCTACCTCCTCTAACTAAGAGGGTGTAGAATCAACGATATTCCTGTAGCAGTGAGCATATGTAGCATGCGGATCTTGGTTTATAAATACCAAAAAGTACCTGGACTCCTTGGATAAGTGGTTGATTATAGGCAAGGCAGATAAAGTACAAACCTAAAACAATAACAGAAGTTCACATGTGCCAGCTTGAAGGGGCTCTTGCTGGCCAAATCTGAGACAATTTGAGCATCAAAATACTTATTAATAGTAAACATTTATGGCACTTTAAATACAGTAGGAATCCAGGCGAGGCATAGTAGCTCACACAGCACTTTGGGAGGCCAAGGTGGGCAGATGACCTGAGGTCAGGAGTTTGAGACCAGCCTGGCCAACGTGGTTCAGAGTGACAGAGCCAGACTGAGCAAGACTCCATCATAAAAACAAACAAAGAAAAAAAAAAAAAAAGAAGAATCCATTTGTCCACAGTGATACAATACATGGGATGAAGAGAAAGCTCTTACAGTAGAAAGTCAACTAATAAATATAAAAGAAATGATTAAATCAGAATCACCACTTGTCAACCCTAATAATAATTAATCCAAGCAAGACTCAACACTAGATACTAAAACTCGTGGTTGAAATTTTGATGGGTAACAGAGCATCTACATAGTTTCAAAGTATCTCCCCAAGAGACACTTAGTAATTTTTTTTTTTTTTTCTGAGACAGAGTCTGGCTCTGTCCCCCAGGCTGGAGTGCAGTGGCACCATCTCGGCTCACTGCAAGCTCCGCCTCCCGGGTTCACGCCATTCTCCTGCCTCAGCCTCCTGAGTAGCTGGGACTACAGGCACCCACCACCACGCCCTGCTAATTTTTTTGTATTTTTAGTAGAGACAGGGTTTCACTATGTTGGCCAGGATGGTCTCAAACTCCTGACCTTGTGATCCGCCCACCTTGGCCTCCCAAAGTGCTAGGATTACAGGCTTGAGCCACCGCGCCCGGCCGAGATACTTAGTAATTTTACAATGAAGAAACCTGATACATACTGACACACTGTCTTAACCAAGGGAGCAAAGTTAACATCACCAATAATGGGACCAATCAACAAGTGCTTCCAGAGACAATGCACATCGTCTGACCACAATTATAACCTCTGTGGCATTCCTGCAAGACAGTATAGCACATAAATCTAATCACAAGAAAACATCAAACTCATATTCAATGGCATTCTACCAAATAAATAGCCCGTAGTAATCAACAACATCAATGCCATGAGAAACAAAGAATGACTGAAGAACCGTCCAAATTAAAGGAGAGTAAAGAGACAAGATAACGATACACAACAAATGATTTGGGATTTTCTTTTGCAATAATAATGTTGACACAATGCATAAAATTTGAAATTTGAAGAGTCTGCAGATTATAGTATCAGTTTATTTACTGGTTTTTATCATTGTACTGGGAATAGACTTTTTTCTTTTCTTTTTTTTTTTTTTGAGACATAGTTTCACTCTTGTGCCCAGGCAGGAGTGCAATGGCGTGATCTTGGCTCACTGCAACCTCTGCTTCCCGGGTTCAAGTGATTCTCCTGCCTCAGTCTCCCGAGTAGCTGGGATTACAGGCACGCACCACCACACCCTGCTAATTTTTGTATTATTAGCAGAGACAGGGTTTCAACATGTTGGCCAGGCTGGTCTCGAACCCCTGACCTCCGGTGATCCACCCGCCTTGGCCTCCCAAAGTGCTGGGATTACAGGCGTGAGCCACCATACCTGGCCTAACTTTTTTTTTTAAGCAGATACAAACTGAGGTATTTAGGCATATGATTCAGAGAAACATAAAAGATAAAACAAATGTTAACATTTGGGGAATGTGGGTAGAGTATATGGGACTTCTTGTAATATTATTGTGTATATATACACCCACATATACATATTCTTTTATTTTTTTATGTAGATTCTGGGTAAGCATATTAAGAACATACTATAAAACAAAACAAAACAGATTCGTGGGCTTCCACCCTGAAAATTCTGATTCAGGAGTTCTCATGGTAGGTCTTGGGAATTTGTATTTTTGAAGGTTTTCTTGGTGATTATGATGCACATCTGACAAGAATTAACCTCTGTCTCAAAGTAATAAAAATGTAACTAAACATCCATGTACCTGCCACCTACTTTTAAAAAACAAAAATTGGCAGGGCTCGGTGGCTCATGCCTGTAATCCCATCACTTTGGGAGGCCGAGACTGGCAGATCACCTGAGGTTGGGAGTTCGAGACTAGCCTGGACAACATGGAGAAACTCCCTCTCTACTAAAAATAAAAAAATTAGCCGGGCGTGGTAGTGCATGCCTGCAATCCCAGTTACTCGGAAGACTGAGGTAGGAGAATCACTTGAACCCAGGAGGCAGAGGTTGTGGTGAGCCAAGATTGCGCCATTGCACTCCAGCCTGGGCAACAAGAGTGAAACTCCGTGTGAAAAAACATAGTAATAAAATTAAAACAAATTGAAATGCTATGTGTGCCCTTCCATCTCCTCCTATTCCCGTTTCTCCCTCCTTAAAGGTAATAATTATCCCCAATTTAGAGTTTGCTGTTCCCATGCATGTTTTTATACAATTATGCCACACAAATGTGTCCATATCAACAACAGAATTGCTTTGCATGTTTTCAAACTTTGTATAGATCAGCTGTAGTGGCTCACACCTATAATCCCAGCATTTTGGGAGTCCAACGAGGATGGATAGCTTGGGCTGAGGCATTCGAGACCAATCATAGGGAACATGGCGAAACTCCATCTCTTCCAAAAGTACAAAAAATTAGCCAGTGTGGTGGCGCACACCTGCAGTCCCAGTTACTCAGTAGGCTGAGGTGGAGGAATGTTTCAGCCTGGAAGGCAGGGGTTGTAGTGAATTGAGATCATGCCACTGTCCTACAGCATAGGTGACAAAGCAAGACCCCGTTTCTAGGGGTCGGGGTGGGGGGGGGGGCGGGGAAGAAAGAAGAAAACTTGGTGTAACAAACATCCTTCTGTAACTTTTCACTTAGCATATGTTTGGGTTTTTTTGTTTAGGTGGTTAATGTTGACACATTGCCTATTTTATTTCATCCAGAAGTGAGGAGACAGTAATGATTCCAGAGAGAATGAATAAACATGTGTCTCCTTTGACTCAATATATAGTAGGCAATTTATAGCTATGCCATAATGTACCAGTTTTATTGTTGATGGACATTTAAATTTTTCACCATCACAGTGCTACAATGAATGGTCATATATGTTTCTTCCACAAAGGGTGTGGATGTTTATTTTCTCTGGAGTCATCAGTTTTTACCTCTCTTGTAAATCATGCATGATCATTCATAGTAATTTATGAAATACGGAGTCTATTGGCACAGATGCAAGTATGTGGGCAAATATTTGAAGTGCTCTTCTGCTTGCTTCTAGTCTCTCAGTGAAATACAAAGCAGCCTTATCAGCTGAGACCCTGGGTGGAGAATGATCAATTAGAAGCTGAAAGTGAGATAAGAAATAACCATCTTGGAGAAAGATTATCAGGGCCTGTATCTGCAGCTTTGCTAGATACTGACGAATTACTCTTCAGAGTAGTTGTACCTGTGTATACTCCTGCCAGCAGTGGATGACTGTTTATGATGCTCCATACCCTAAGACCCTTGAACCATCAGAATTTTAAGATTTTTGTCAATTTGATTTTATGTACACATGTATGTATAAATGACAGGATCTCGCTCTGTCACCTAAACTGGAGTGCAGTGGCATGATCATAGCTCACTGTAGCCTGAACCTTCTGGACTCAAGGAATCCTGTTGCCTCAGTCTCCTGAATGGCTAGGACTACAGGTATGTACTACCACACCCTGCTAATTTTTTTTTTTTTTTTGAGACAGAGTCTCGCTCTGTCACCCAGGCTGGAGTGCAGTGGCGCGATCTCGGCTCACTGCAAGCTCTGCCTCCCGGGTTCACGCCATTCTCCTGCCTCAGTCTCTCTGAGTAGCTGGGACTACAGGCGCCCGCCACCACACCCGGCTAATTTTTTGTATTTTTAGTAGACACGGGGTTTCACCGTGGTCTCGATCTCCTGACCTTGTGATCCGCCCACCTTGGCCTCCCAAAATGCTGGGATTACAAGCGTGAGCCACCGCGCCCAGCCTAATTTTTTTTTTTTGTAAAGACTGGGTCTCATTTTATTGACCAGGTTGGTCTTGAACTCCTGGCCTCAAGCAGTCCCTCCTGCTTCAGGCTCCCAAAGTGCTGGAATTACAGGCGTGAGCCACCATGCCCAGTCAGTGAATAGTTTTAATTTCCCCAATTACTCATGAGTTGAGCTTGAGTTTCATTTTCTGTGAATTAGCCCATTCATACTCTTTGCTCGTTTTTCCAATGGTTGTCTTTTTCTAATTGATTTGTAAGATCTCTTTATGCAGTTTGGATAATACATCAGTGTTTACACTATGACTGTACAAACATTTTCACTGTTGAGCCTATGACCATTGCTCCTTTCTTGTATGACCATGTATTTTTCCTTCAGTTAATGATTTCCTTGTTTTCCCACTTGTCTGGCTTTCCATATACTTGTGATTAATTTTTTCCAAATGCTCCAACATGTCTGCCATCCTATCAGAAATAATCATTATGCACTCATACAAATGAATTCCATTTTGTTGTTGCTGTTGTTTCTTGAAGACCTCATTCTGAGCCATCTATCCTCTTTTTCCAATCTGTGCTGATTGCTCTTGGGATGGCTGCATTGCAGGCATTCTGGATTTTTAAATGGAGTCTACCATGTTGGATTTCTTATTTCCCAAATCCCATGTAATCTTCTTCTATGGTTTTGCTGGCACTTATCTCCCAGTAGCTTCCCCAAAATGGGCATGTCTGAATTCTTGCATATCTTTTTAAACTGACAGTCTCACTAGGGTTAGAATTCTAGATTGAAGTTAATTTCCACTCAGTTTCAAAGGCATTGCTCTATTGACTCCCTAGTTTCCTTTGTTTTAGGAAAATAAATTCTCATTCTTGTTCCAACTCCTTTGTATGCGACCTGTTTTGTCCAGACCTGCTTTTATAATTTGAGTTCAGAATTTCATGATGATGTGCTTTTTACATCTTCTATCATTCATTTTGCTGGGCCTTCTGCAAACTCTTTGATCTGGAGATCCATGTCTTTGATTCTGAGAATCTTTTTTGTTTTGCATTAGTTCTTCTGCCTTGTTCTCAAACATTTCTGAGTTAACATTTGGATTGGATTTCAGAAGTGGAACAGATACTTTGTGTGTCTGTGCCTTTGCATATGCTATTCTTTCTGCCTAGGATGTATTTCCTCTCTTATGCCTTGTATTCTAGTAAATCCCTAATTATCCTTCAAAACCAAAATCAATTCTCTCCTGATGTTCCCTTCCCCAACACCAGGCTGAATGGGATGCTCTATCTTGTATGCTCACAAAGTCTACTGTGGCACCTCTAATGCCATGCTATGGTCTGTTTATACATCTGCCTCCTCCACTGACCATAAATTCCTTGAGATCAGGATGATGTTTATTCATTCTGTATCCTCAGTGCTTAGCACCACACAGTGCCACGAATAAATGAATTCAACAAGGGGATTGTACAAGATAAATACCATCACATACATCTTCATTTAATCCCTTAGAGCAAACCTCAGATGGTCACTGTTTATTCAACATTACCCAAGCCTTTATTATGGACCAGGTTTCATACTGGCCAAAGGAAATTCAAACAGGAAAATGAGAAGATCTCATTCTTCCAGAAACCCACCATGTAGTAGGCAAGGCTTCCCTCCATCTTCCATGTTTAAAAATTCAGATATAACTTACATACCATAAAATTTACTCACTCAGAATACACTTCGATGGTTTTTCATATATTTACAAAGTTGTACAACTATCACTAGACAAAATATTTTTTATCCGTATGAAGTGCTGTGTGTGTCATGGGGCCGAGTCAGGGGAAGACAGGAGTTTACCAGGGGAAGAAATGAATTCCAGGGAAAGAAAACAAATGTGCAAAAAGACAGAATTCTGAAATGTCCTAGCATTTGCATAATATGAAACTGCAGGGATGGGCTAGAGTTTATAGTGAGGAAACAATTGGGCTAGTTTACAAATGAGGAATCTGAAGCTCAGACAGGTGAAGTAACTGGCATAAGGCAATTATCTTATGCCAATTCAAGAAAAGGTATCTAAGGCAGGGGTCCACGACCCTGGTGCCATGGACTGGTACTGTGGCCTGTTAGGAACCCGCCTACACAGCAGGAGGTGAGGAGCAGGCAAGCATTACTGCCTGAACTCCACCTCCTGTCAGATCAGTGGTGGCATTAGATTCTCATCGGAGCTTGAACCTTATTTTGAACTGCGCATGTGAGGGTAGGTTGCATGCTGCCTATGAGAATCTAATGCCTGATGATTTGAGGTGAAGCAGTTTCATCCTGAAACCACCCCCCAACCTGTCTATGGAAAAATAGTCTTCCATGAAACTGGTCCCTGGTGCCAAAATGGTTGGGGACTACTGGTCTAAGGGACATTACCCTACTACCAAATCATTCCTGATGCACAGACAGGTGCAGGACCTTCTAAGAATTACCTCCAAATGTTAGTTTTGCCCCAGTCTTCCAGCAAATAGGCTTCACTTTCTCTTTCGACTTCTCACATTATCTAGAGACACTGGTTATACTGACATTATCAGTTGGGCAAAAAACATTCCGCTATGGCTTTGTAGGTTCAAAAGGATCGCTTGAGCTCAAGAGTTTGAGACCAGACTGGGCAACATAGTGAGATCCCATCTCTTAAAAAAAATTTTAGCTGGGCATGGTGGCATGCATCTGTAGTCCCAGCTACTCAGGAGACTGAGGTGGGAGGACTGCTTGAGTCTGGAAGTTTGAGATTGCAGTGAGCCATGATCACCCCACTACACTCCAGCCTGCAGTTTTTAAAAAAAAAAAAAAAAAAGACTTAACACTTATGAACTCTTTGTTGTTAGACTAAAATGTTTTTTCCAGGTGTGTTTCAGGCCCTCCATGTGATTAAGAAAAAATTATACTTTCCTGGGCTTCAGTTTTCTTACCTGAAAAGAAGGATTAAGAAAACTTGTCCCAGCCACCTTATCACTGTCTTGCCCAAAAGAATCGCTGGGAAACAATGAGGATCTGTACTGCCTTTCAAACGCTTGAGGAAAATATTAGTTAATTCACGCTTTAAAAGGTAATAAGCCTACTATAAGATTTTCTCCAAATTTCTGACCTCTGTTAAACATTCATAAAATTTTGGCTTATCAGGCATAAACCAAGTCTAGACCAATCAAGATGATCTCTGTTTCAGCTCTCTGGGGGAGGGATAAGTAGGGGAACTCAAGAGAAAACAGGTAAATAAGTTTTGTCTGGCAGGAGCAAGGCCTCTGAATTTCTGGCTTTGCACTTGGAGGCTGTCCCCTATTGTCTTCAAAGGTCCTCAACCTCTTCTCTATCATGTGAAAAATAACTCTGCATTCTAAGATAAGGCACTGTAGATGCTGCCAACCAGGGGTGTAGTGGAAGCATGCCCTCCATCACACTTACAGTTCAAGCCCTCCTTCTGCAGCCCTGCTGTTTCCAAAACTCCAGCAGGACAGTTGACAACTGCAGCAAAGAACAGTTATTTCTCAGGAAAAAAAAGTTTCAAAGTGACTTGGTGAAGCAGGGTAAGAAGAGTTCACCAGAAGCCACCTGATATGGTTCAGCTGTGTCCTCATGCAAATCTCATTTTGAA
This sequence comes from Hylobates moloch, assembly GCF_009828535.3. NCBI lineage: Eukaryota > Metazoa > Chordata > Mammalia > Primates > Hylobatidae > Hylobates > Hylobates moloch. The sequence goes on along the minus strand of NW_026652288.1, from coordinate 95,304,148 downwards.
ACGTAGCTCCCATAATCCACACGTCATGGGCGGGACCCAGTGGGAGGTAACTGAATCATGGGGGTGGGTTTTTCCCATGCTGTTCTTGTGATAGTGAATAAGTATCACGAAATCTGATGGTTTTATAAAGGGCAGTTCCCCTGCACACGTGCTCTTGCCTGCCCCATGTAAGACGTGCCTTTGCTCCTCCTTCACCTTCCCCTATGAGGCCTCCTGGGCCATGTGGAACTGTGAGTCCATTAAACCTCTTTTTCTTTATAAATTACCCAGTCTTGGGCATTTCTTCAGAGCAGTATGAAAATGGACTGATACACCACCTCTGCCAAGAATCTGTACATTGTCTACTGCCCATGTGAAGTTGTTTTTCGTCTTACAGTAAGACCAAATAATTGATGTTATCTAAAATGCTACACAACAACAAGTTTTTCTAACCTGTTGGAGAGGAATGAGGCCAACGATTCCTGCCACTCTCGTTTCTCCTTCACATGTACCTGTGAATAAGTAATAAGGAAACATGCTGTCCTATAATATAAAGGTGACCCTTTTTTTTTTTTGAGACGGAGTCTTGCTTTGTCACCCAGGCTGGAGTGCAGTGGCGGCTATCTCGGCTCACTGCAAGCTCCGCCTCCCGGGTTCACGCCATTCTCCTGCCTCAGCCACTCCGAGTAGCTGGGACTACAGGCGCCCGCCACTTTGCGCCCGGCTAATTTTTTGTTATTTTTTAGTAGAGACGGGGTTTCACCATGTTAGCCAAGGATGGTCTTGATCTCCTGACCTCGTGATCCGCCCACCTCGGCCTCCCAAAGTGCTGGGATTACAGGCGTGAGCCACCGCGCACGGCCGAAAGGTGACCATATCAATTAGGAGCACGTGTGTAAATAATCTAAAGATGGTTAGTTCAGTCTGCTGAGGTTTATGCATGCACAAGTCATGTTCATTTGTGATTCTCTGATACAATTTAGTAAAGAAGCATCCACACCTAGTTTATCTATTACTTTGGGGATTAGTAACCAGTTCATTCTCAACTCCTGGAGCAGTAAAATCTGGTTCTTTTTCTAGAGAGAGAAAAAAATATGTGAATACTTGAGACAAAAGCCAGAATTCAAATAACTGCAAATATCTAGGTGAAAATGGATTCATTACTTTCTCCTCTGGACACCTAATTAGTTAAGAAGATCTCCCTCTCTAGAATAAAGTATTTTAAAAGTTCATGAATTCCTGGGGGAAAGAAGAGAAACTGGCATTAAGTGTCTGACCACCCGTGTCAACACGCTAGGCAGTTATCCTTCTTGCAGCCCTCACAACAGCCCTGCGAGGACTGGTTATTTTGTCTCCTTATAGATGAAGAAACTCAGGCTCGAGAATGCTGGAACATCTCAGGGCACAAAGATGCGGATAGAGAGAAGGTCTGAGTCTGGGGCAGATAGGCCTTCCACTCCAACAGTGTTTCCCAGACCAGAATCACCTGGGAGTACTTGCGGAAAATACAAAATCCAGCAAGCCCCGTTCCCTCCACGCAAAATCCAGCAAGCCCCGTTCCCTCCACGCAAAATCCAGCAAGCCCCGTTCCCTCCACGCCGCTCATCAACAGGAAAGCTTGGGAAAGACAATACTACTTCACGACCCAGTCAGGAGACCCGAAGTTGTTCCACTCCTACATTAGTGACTTCTCCACCCAAGGACACCCCCCGCACCTGCGCCCCAACGCCCTCACAAACCCAACATTTCCGCGATCAAACCTTCAACTCTCCCAATGGCCCCCAGAGGTCCAGAGCTTGGAATCTTCTGCCTCCTCACCTCTGAATCCTGCCATTCTTCTCCCTCCTGTAGAATTTCATTTCCTGGCTGGGACCAGGCTCTAACCATCAGGCTTCCAGCCGGGCCCCGGAACTTGCAGCCCGCTCTAGCCTATCTGACTCCTGCCCGAGCCCCTCGGCTCCAGCCTGCTCTCATCCCAACCCTGCCTCTTCCGTCGGTCACGTTGTTTCCTCCGCTTGGAAGGACCTCTTTCCTCTCCGGGCCCTTCCCAGTGCTCGGGGAACTCCTACACAGCCTTCGCTCCTCCGCTTCCAGCCACCCTCGCCTCCCACCACCCTGGCTTTGGAGCTGAACCAGCCGTGCAGCCGGGCGGCGAGCATCCGTCCCCCGGCCGCTGACCCCAGCGCTGCGGCCTCGCCACAGCCCCTGGCCCCTCGGCGTTCGTTTCCCCACCCGCCACCTGGCTTTCGCCGCCGCCGCCCGGGAAGCCCTCGACACTTCCCAGAATAGAGAGCAGCTGCCAACGTCAGGCTGCCGCCTGCCGTGGGGTTCCGGACGCGCGGGGTCTGGGCGGAGGGGACGTGACTCCGCGCTGGCCTTCCGCCTTCCCTCCCCGGTCGGGAAACTGAGGCCTGGGACCGGGAACCACTTCCCCGCGAGCACGGTCCGCGAGGGCCCGGCCAACCCCGGTCCCAGGCGTCCCGACTCTCGCGCGCGATCCTTCGACCACACGCGCCGCTCGGTCACCTCGGAGAGCGTGGCGGGGAGCGGGTCTCAGAGCGAGCGCACGGCCCGGGAACGCGCAGGGCGCCAGCCCCGGCCAAGTCGCTGCGAAAGTTGTTGTCTCCCAGCCTGCCCTCGCCTCTCACCTCCGGGACACACCTTCCCGCTTGCTCTGGCAGCAGCGCACTCACATCCGGTCCACCTTGCGCACACCCCTCTCCGCGCTCACTCGCAGCCCCTCTCCCTCCCACGCCCGCGGCTCCCCGTCGCCCCCTCGCGCGCTCCCACCCGCGTCCGGGGCGCGCCTTCCCCGCCCCGCCGCTCGCCCGGCCTCGGCGCCGCGCCCGCCCGGGGTTCCGGCGCCCGGAGCCCCAGCCCGGGGCCGCGACCCGCTTCCGCCCGCCTGGCACGGGGCCGGAGCCCGAGCAGCCACTGTGGAGCGCGGTGGGCGCGAGGCGAGGGGCGCAGCGGCGCGGGGCGGGGAGGGGGCGCTCGCTCGCTCCCTCTCGGCTGCGCACACGCCCGTACAAACTCTCACACAGACACACGCGGGGTGCGCTGCCGCCGCCCGCCGCTGCTCCTCCTCCCGCCACCGCCTTGAGAGGGAGAGAGAGGGAGGCAGAGAGAGCGCTTTGTCCGCGCGCCGCCGCCCGGCCCGGGACTCTGCCCCGAGGAGGCAGCCGCGCCGAGTCCCCGCCTCCGCCTCTGCCCCCGGGCGGGCCGGGCCGGCCGCGGTGGGGGGAGCCAGGCTGAGGGTGGGGGTGGGTGGCGGGCGGGCGGAGGGCGGGGAGGGGGGGCGGAGGAGGAGGAGAGACGAGGGCAGCGGAGGAGGCGAGGAGCGCCGGGTACCGGGCCGGGGGAGCCGCGGGCTCTCGGGGAAGAGACGGATGATGAACAAGCTTTACATCGGGAACCTGAGCCCCGCCGTCACCGCCGACGACCTCCGGCAGCTCTTTGGGGACAGGAAGCTGCCCCTGGCGGGACAGGTCCTGCTGAAGTCCGGCTACGCCTTCGTGGACTACCCCGACCAGAACTGGGCCATCCGCGCCATCGAGACCCTCTCGGGTGAGCACTCAGGGCGGCCCCCTCCCCCCGCCTCGCCCCGCTCAGGCCGGGACGGCGCCGGGAGGGAGGCCGAGTCCGGCGGGCGGCGCCCGGCGGCGGCTCCCGCGCCCGCACGCTCACTTCCACGCACCAGACCCTCAACTCTCGCCGCCGGCCCGCTCCCCTCCCCCCACAGCTCTGGACTCTGCCCTCGCCCTCGGGGCCGCAGCCTTGGGGCGCCCCCCGTGCCGCTCCGAGGGCTCCCGAGGCTCGCCGGCTCCTTAGGGGCACCCCTCGTTCCCCTGGCGCCCCGGACTGCTCTGAGCTTCCCCGCCCCCCACCCTTTGAGCGTCCCCCGTCTCACTTCTCCCCTGACCTTCCTGTCACCCCCTTTGTCAGGGTCCCCCCTTCCCCAAATCCAGCGTCTCTTCCTCCTCCCCCGGCCGGACCTTCTCTCTTCCCGTGCCTCGTGCCCAGAACCTCTCGCCCTCTGGCGTCTCCTGAGCCGCACTCTCCTTTCGAGCCCCCTCCCCACCTCGCCCCACGGCCCCCCACTTTTGACACCTCCTCGGCGCCACCCTGGTGAGCCCCTTCGAGATCTTGGGGCTCCCCCAGCCCCAGCCCTTGCACGACGGCACATCCCCTCGGTCCTTTCCCGAACCTCAGTCCCCTCTCGCTTGCTCTCTCAAGCGCTCCTATTTTTCTCTGAATTTTTTGTCCGATTTTATTGAGAAGAACTCGGGGCTGGGGGCTTTCCGCCGCCCGTTCCCCCGCCTCCCGCTCGGCCAGAAGCACCTTTTTACGAGGTGCCCTGTCTCAACTCGGTGGGGGCCAGGGTTGAGAACCGGGAAAGAGGCGACCGGGGGGCCCGCGAGCGCGCTGGAGCCCAGACAGGAGACGGAGAGCGACACACACACACACTCGCGCGCGCGCACTCCCCAACTCTCCCCAGCACACGCTCCGCTCCCAGCCGCGCGGGCCCCCGGGCTCCGGCCGGCGCCCCCTGAACCCCGGCCCGGCGGGAGCCCCTTCCCCACCGGCGTGTGGAGTGGGGGCGGGGCGGCGGCGAGGCCAAGGTGACACCCAGGAGCGGGCAGGGACAGGGCTCTTGCTGCGGCGGACTCCGGGGGGCTTCGGCTCGTTTTCTCGGGGCCACCGGGAGGAGAGGGCAGGGAGGGGAGCCCGGTAGAGCCTTCGGGCCCCGGATTAGCGGAATGGAGAGGTGGGGGCCGGGAGAGCAGCGGGGCCGCGCCAGCCCTGCAGCTTGAGTTTCAAATGAGCTCATCCTTTCAAATTGGCGCCGCTCTTTATTAAATTTGTTTTTCCGGTAATGCCACCCACGGCTATACCTGGGGTCCGACCCGGGCTCGCACCCTTCTCGCCTTGTCCCGAGACACGGGGCGCCCACCTTTCTTTCCACTGGGAACCAAGTTCGCCCAGCTCGATCCGGGTAGGAGACCCCTTGGGGGCGCCCGAAGGCGGAGCCCGAGCGTGGAGTTCCGTGCGTGCCCCTCCTAGACCCCCGCGGGCTTGATCTAAGCAAGGTTCTGAGTGCTTTAATTTCTGTTTTAAAGGTAAAGTGGAATTGCATGGGAAAATCATGGAAGTTGATTACTCAGTCTCTAAAAAGCTAAGGTAAATATACTTTGCTTAGTTTTTTTTTTTGCGATTGGCCTTACGTATAAGTAAAAAACGTACACATAGCTTTAAAAAACGTGCTCTTGGTAGTTTTTAAAGGGGCTTTTGTTTGTTTTGTTAGTGGAGATACATAGTTTAGAAAGCTACTTTTTTTTTTTTTACTTTCATTATATAAGGTGTTTACTGTTCTTAGAAAATATCTGGTGCCTGATTGGGGGTCGGGGTGGCGAACACTAGCTGTGTTCAGTTCGCTGGGACCCTGTAACTTGTTTATCAAAAATCGCCTCCCACCCCCACCTCCCGCCCCTACCCCCAGCAGAATAGCAGCAAATGCTTGTCAAGACTTCCTGTGAGATGTGAAGAGTAAATATTTACTATGTCAGCTAAATTGCTTAACTAAACTTAGCGATTAATTACTTTTCTCTTTTAGATAGTTTAATGTTGAATAGTAAAATAATTCAGTAAGGGGTCAATATTTTGCATAGCTTTCTAAAGAAGTTGGTTGTTTGGATTGGATGGCAGTTAAAAGCCGGACTTTTTCAGTCACTGAGACTACTGAGTATAGTTTCTGAGCATTTTGTTGTTGTTGCTTGTAAGAAATGTTTGCGGCTAAAATAAATACCCTTGTGAAATCTATAGTTATATTTAAGTGCACTGTTGTTAATGACGGAGTAACAAGTTTTGTGGATGTTGGATTTCTCCACAGTGATTTGCTAACATGAGAAGAGAAGAGAAAACATCTTTGTTTAAAGTTTATTGTGGACTTTAAATTTGGGCCCTTTATTACTCATTCTAAATTTTTTTCTTCTGCTGTGTGTCGAAACTTAGTTTATATCCCATTCACATACATTTCTTCACCATTAGTCATTAAGTAGCTGGACTGGAGCTGTTCAGTGAAGTTTTTGATTACCACCTTTACAGTTTATCAGTCAATAGTTTAACCACCTGATTTTTGCCAGGATTGAGTAGATTTTAAAACAAACTACCCTAATTTTATAAATACTTAGATGTTTTGTTGAAGGGATTTTTAAAAATTTGTGTGCCACATTTCCAGATATGTTTTATTTTAAGTAAGCAACAGAATAACTTTTGTTTGCAAATGACCTCTGTGGCATATGAGAAAATTACTTAAATCCTGTTTTTTTTTTTTAATTTAAAAAAGGTGAGTTATGATTTGCAGTTTCATGTGTAATATTAAGCTAGTTCTTTCCTCTATTGGGAAAGATGTAATGTGTAACCAATTGGTTTTCAATAAGGTATTCTAAATTTGTATACTTTTCTTTAAAATAATATTTTTTGCTTGAGAAGTCCAAGTTGAAGCTTTCTGATATATTAGCTATTTACAACAAATATAAATTACTATCTCAAAACACTTGAAAATTTGCAGAATGAATATATTGAACAGTGAAATAACTACCCCAAGTATTTGATACAGTATGTTTCTATAAATGTCTAATTCTGTTGGCTGTTTGTGGTTGTGAATACTTTTGGGGGTTATAATTAGTAAAAAAAAAATTACTAGAATTTTATCTTTGTTGTTGTCTCATTTCATGTTGCAGTGTGCATTATTTAATTTTGTAGTATATGTGAAATACTGGTTTATCCGAAGTTATTAACAGCTCCTAAAACTTCTCACAAATGTACTACTTTTTATCTTTTTTCTTTCAAAATGCAGAATATTTGCTGTTAGCTGGAGTGTCATTTAAGTAATTTTGTTCTGTTTAAGAGTTCAGAATTAAAGGCATGTTCCCAGTTTTTAGTATAAATTAAATAAAGAGCAATCTAGGATTTATACAGCCCTATTAGTTGATGATTTCTTTGAACATGTGGGCGATGTGAAATACCCAGGAGGTAGATTAAAATGCGCTGTGTATGATTCACTACACTGAAAATGTTTAACATTCCAAATGTATGCATAAGCTGCTGCTCTAGAGGAGTTGCATCATTTCTGATTGGATGGTTTTAATTTTTTTTCCTTTCCTTTATTAGTTTAAATGCAGAAATTAGCTACTTGTACTGCAGGCTAAGGGAGAGATAGCTAATGACCGGTATTGTGTACTGAGATCAGACTTCAGGGATGAAGCAGCTGTATGTTCTCATGTCCTGGACACTACCACGTTGATGGCTTTCTAAATCCAGGGTACTGTGACATTTGAAACCAAAGCTTTTATGTTATATGGAGACTATTTTGGTGTTCTTGTGTTGCGTTTCTATGAATATTAACAAGTTAGAAGTAAATTTGGCAGTGTTAAGTCAATTCTGTATGTGGTTTTTGTGTTAGTTGAAATGAAAATGGGAAGAAAATAGTTCATCCTCATTGCTTGCTTACTTAAAAATCATTCAACAATTGAGTGCATTTTCTTTGTATTGTAGTGATTTCTTTGATTTCTCAAGAATTAGTTTTAATATCTATATCTCAAATAGATTTTTTAAGGTTAATGATAGTTTGGGAGTAGATGTTTTTATCTTATGAAATTATTGTCATGCCATTTGCTTACCAGTTGTATCTTTTGTTAAATATTCTGGCATCATTTTATAATAGCATAATAGACTAGATACCATTATTTTCTCAGGGTCCCTTAGAAAACTCTTTTCTTTTTGCAGCGTATGTTTTATTCTTATTAAATGCAAATTATTCTAATGTCAACCACACATAAAGCATTTATTTCTCTTTGTAAGTTGGTTTCAGGCTCTGTTGAATAAAAGCGTTTGAATCTTTTTTCTCTATTAATATTTCTTGGTAGTACATATGGTCAAATGTTTATTAAAGAGGAAAAAACTGGTAAGCTTTAAAATGCTGTTAAAAGTTTTGGAAACTTCCTTGACAGAAATTTCATTTTTGGTGTTGATGAAGGTTAACTTAAAAATTATGTATATATATATATATATATACACACACACACACACACACACACACACACACACACACACTGCATGCCTTATTTTGAACTAAGACATGCTAACTTGAATGTGCTTTTGTACCTCAAGCTGAATGATTCTGTGAGAAACAAAACTTTGAAAAATGCAATTTCTGCCCACCTCTAGGAAGTAACTAAGTGGTTCTAGACATTCTTTCACTGAGATGGTGTGAATACTATGAGATAGTGTAGGAAAAAGCTATGAATTTGTCTTTCATGAGTTAAAAATCAGTAATTGTGTTCACTCCAATGCAAATGAATTTGGTCTCCTATAGGAATGTTAAAGAAAACAGTATCTCAATTGTATTTTGCTTGTATGTACTACATTGTGTATAGTTGAATTAAATACCAAAAAGAAGAAAAAACATCCAATCTCAGGCCCTTCCTGCAGCAGTCTTTTGCTGCATCAATTTTTAATTTTCTAGAAACAGAAATGACTTTTATTAGGTTAAAATTGTGTGGTACCTTCCTATTTTGAGAATTTGTTGACTTAGAAATTAATACCTGCATTTACTTACATAGATTCCATGTGTAGATATAACATATATTAACACAGAATATATGATATTAAACTGTAAGGTTACTTTTGATTTGGCTTTGGAGTTAAACTTTTAGTTTCCCAGAAAAAAAAAAGTTAGTAATTTTTTCACATGGTGCTAGGTAATACCCTAGAGAGTTGCATATTGTGACCTCGAAGAGATAAGTATTAGAGTTAAAATAGAAGCAATACAGAAAAAAATGAACTTGGTGATATTGGTTAAAAATTCTAGTTTACATTTTTAAAAGACTGGTTATTTGATGCTTTTACATCATTTAATTAAATATTAGAAACCAATGAGATTTATACATCAAAATAGATTTTATGGTTTGCTTGATTTTTTTTCAATTCACCAAATACATAAAATTTTTAAATTGTAGTATAACAATTGATAAAACTATTTAATGGCTAAACACCTAAACATTAATTCCAAAAGGTGATTTGTGATATGTAGTGCAGCTGTCAAATGGTGCTTTTCATGTATTTCCTTATATTTATGGCCAGGTATAAGATGACCAGTAAGAGATGTTCTAAGCATTTTGTTTTTTATTATGTTAACCTGAGATTATCCTTTGGTAGAGAGAAGATGAGAGGATATTAGTAATATTTGTACAAAGCCTTTTATACTTGGTGATCTAAAGTGCAATATGTTCTCTTTAAGAGAAAAAGCATTCAACTTTTACAATATTTTTAAAAGAAGATTTAGAACAAATTGCATATCAAAATTATCATTTCACTATTATTTTGAGTAAACACGTGGTTTTTGTGTTTTTTTAATGTGTGGAGGTTGCTCCAGATTTTCAAGTACTGTGTTGGGGAAACGTAAATGATTTTGAATTATGCATAAAAGGATAGTGACTTAGGCATATTTATTAAAAGTCAAAAAAGCTATGAAAACCAGATTTCTACAGGAACTGTTTATATATTTGATACTTTCAAGCTTTTCTAAATATTTGCTATCTGTAGCGGAATCACTCTTCCAAGTCCTCTATGAAACCTTCAAAAGTAGATGAGCAATTGGTCAGAATTGTTAGAGGATATTATTTGAGCTAAATGTTTCCTCTCTCTGTTTCAGTCGTGTACGTGCAAGTGTGTGTATATGTTTTTTGTGGGAGACAGTTTCAGGTAGATGGTATCAAGAAGGAGCAGGAGATCTTTAATTGAACAACAGTTGCTCTGGAATTCAGTCTTGACAAGGCTCAAGAAAGTTGCTTGGTGATTGAAACCTGTGGCAAAGGGAATCAAGTGCAGTGATATTTGCCTTGAGTGATGAATAACTCTTGTAGGTGGTTAACCTTGTCGTGAAAGCCAAGTCACAGGTACCTGGAGTAGGTTTTACAGTGAGCATGCTACTGAAAGAGGACCATCAGTGCAGCATCTGCCCTCCTTCCTTTTCACTTGGCTATCCCGTGTCACAAAAGATTCTGTGAAGGCTTTGATGATTTTATAAGCCATTTTTTTAAGTGTCAGAAAATTCAAGATTTGAATATGCACTTTCATTTAGAAATTCTATACTTTGAAAAGCAATATAGTATTTTGCATAACACAAGTGCTCTCAGTGAGTAAACTTCATTAGAAGAAGCGTTATATTGAAATAGTTTCTTTGGAGACTTAAAAATGTTGAATTATACATTTCGAAATGTATTTTTAAAAGTTATATTTAAACATCACAAAAGTCTTCAGTGTTTCAGTGTTAGAAAGTAGTGGGCTTGGCTAAGCTAATTTTTAAAGAGTTCATGCTCTAAAACTTTCAGTCAAAAGCATTATCTTTCAAAAGCTATGATTAACTTCTTAAATTGAGAGATGGGAGTGTTCTGTTTAACAAAACATGCCCCCAGAATTTATTAGTAAAGTCCTTCTAATATTCAAATTCAAGTTCAAATTATTTTGGGTATTCATTCAAAAGCAGTATCATTGAACAAATAATAGCAAATAAACAGCAAACACCTACCAATGAAGATAAGTCTTTCCTCCCATTTATCATCACCATTAAAACATTTTAAATCTTTTACTTTATAATTTGACTTCATGCTTACAAACTTATAATTTTCATTGGTGGCATGGACTCTATGGGTTCTATTTTAGGCAGCAAAATTGCAGAGTGCTCAGAGCATTATTTTTAAGGTTTTACTTTTCCTGTTTTGATCATGGACTTTAGTCTGGTCTCTCCATAAAATAGTGAAGAAAAATTATTTTCTTTTGTAGAAAACTTCAGATTCTGTTGCTTGGCTGCCAGAGAGAAGAAGGAATACAATAATTATTTCTTTAATTTGGTTTAGAGTTTGATGGTATATTGAGATAGAATAAGTACAACAGTGAAAATGGATGCTTTTTCATTAATAGGAGGCATTCAAGCCCAAAAGCTAGCCCTATTCCATCATTTGATAGTTATGTCTCCTCCCCAAGCCTCTGCTTTTCACTAAATAATATCTGTATTTTTGAGATACATTTTGTTTATTCCTCATTATTTATCTATTCTACACTTTATTTCTTAAAATGTGAACATTCAGTTGGGATTTTCCCATTCTGTTTAGTGTCAAGGACATTTCATAAATAAAGCAGATATTTTAATAAGTCTGATAAATGAAAATTAAGAGTTCTGATTGCATGTTTTGAGCTTTCTCTTATTTACCCATATCATAATAAATGTTGCATCTAATGACCAGAAAAATTTGTACGGGAACATTGCAATAAGAATTATATTTTCAGTTTTTCTTATTGTCACATAATTAATGTGTCTCAAAGTAAGGATTTGCTGTAGTGAGAAGCTTGAATTTTTAAATTTTTGTTTTAAATGTGATCAGAAAGGTTGATGATTTCATGTATTGGTATTTAAACAATGGTAGTAGTATTATCCCAGGGAGGAGTATTTTTTGTGTCTGCCTCTTATATTCATACAGTACTGATGCTGTTCCAGCCTCTTTGACACATTATTTCATTTATTCCAAATAATAATTTTGTGAAAAATAGGACAATTGATATTATCTCTTTTTTTGGATGAGGAAACTCAGTTTCAGAGAAGCTTAATAATTTGTTTAGGCCACATGACTGTTAATTAAGTAGTAGGGCTAGAACCCAGGTCTTTTGAGGTCCCTGAGTCTCGCTCCACTGTGCTTCCTCTCCATTTAACGTTTTACATTAAAGAAGTCATCAGCTGAATGTGTTACAAAGTTGAAAGAGTGCTATTCAAGAGTGGTAGAAATATATGAAAATACATTTGTGAATTGAACCTTTGCAATGATGCCACATCAGTCCGAGTGATATGTACTTTGCTATAGTTTTTAGAAAAAAAATAATTAGAAATAGAGGTAATTTTAAAAGTAGCATTGCACGTCTTCCCATCTCTGTGCTTGCCCACAGACAGAAGTGGGGAGTATACCTAAGCAGGTTGTGGGGTTGTTGTTGTTGTTGTTATGTTGCTTTTTTCAGCGGTTGTGTTCCTGACATAACAAGACAAACATTTCTTTCAACATCTGAGCCACACAGATTAGACAGCGAACTGTCACTCGGGTCAAGACTATGTGCCATGTGGTAAATGAAAGTCTAGCTCAAGGAATCTCCTGGGTGGGTTCTTCACGGGGTTCAGACAGCCTGTTGCAGAGGTCAGGGCTGTGTTGTGGTTTATGTGTTTCCCTGGTAGAAACTGCCAGGTCTTTCCCAGAGGTGATATCTTTCTCAACGTCACTTTCTGTACTGAATAAGGCCTTGGGCCTCTTGAGTATGGGGTGAGTGTTAATAGGGATAGTATCCATAAAGTTCTGAGTCCTTTATTAATTTTACAATCGCACAAAAAAATATGCTAAATAATGAAGCATGTGAACTACAGTTCATTTCCCCTCAACTGTAAACTTTTCCTGCATTTATCTTCGTTTCCTTTAACTCTTATGGACTGTTTATGGTGCTGGTGGGAGGGAGGGAGGAATTATCAAGGAAAAAAAAATAGGTGAAAGAAGGTTATTTCCAACTCCCCATGCATTTCTTCGAGTTAGTACAGTCCAGAGTGGGATATAGCATTTTCCGTGGAATTCTGACTCAGGAGATGGGGGAGAGGAAGAGAGGTAACTAAAACTGGGTGGCTGCTATGTGCTAGGCACTGGACTAGGCTTCCTGTTTTATCCTCCCCACAGCCTGAAGGATCCGTCTTTATCCTTCTTACACAAAGGGCTCTAAAGCTTCAGACTCTAAAATAACTCCTTGCTCCTGACCAGAACTTCAGAAGGCAGTGGCTTGTTGTCCATCTCATTTGAATACTGCAACAGAACCTTAGCAATGAAGTAGAAAGTTGTGATAATATGTATACAGGCTATAGAGTAACTTTGTATATTATTCCTAACTTGGAATAAGAGACAAAATTTCCATATATAAAACCTATGCTGAGAAAGATTAGGAGCTGAAGTTCAGTATATTTTTAATTTAATATAATTGAAAAGAATTAAAAGGGTTAGTCATAATTTGAAGGAACTTCCTTGAAGTAGTCCTATAGTAGAAGCACTTATATAAAGAGAAAGAGGTTTTTTTTAAAAATCATTGTGGTTGACAGTTAAGTATAAAAAACATACATGTATGAAGTGTGGGAGGAGGGCCTGTTCCATGCCTTTGACCCAGATATATATATTTTTTCAAATCCTGAAAAAAACTTGAGGTTTTTTGTTTAGGATACAGAATGTTGCACAAAGGTTGGCATGCTTTCATTTTTGTATGTATTTTTTAAAATGTGTATGTCTTAGAGAAGGAAAATAATGGAATTTTTGTAAATTACTTTTTAGAAAATGGTTCACCTTATTAACAGAACATTTTAAACCTCTTTGACACGTGAAAAAGTCAGTGAAAGCACTTTTGGATACAATACTTAAGTATCTTTATGCATTTGTTACTTTTTATCTCATGCATTTTGTTACTTTTTTTGTTTAGTAACATAGGACTTAAGATACAGTTAAACCACCAATGAAATGAGATATATAAGAGGTTTTCTTCTAGATAGACGCCATGCTTTTTGACAAGAACATAATTTTATATAATTTATGAGATAAAATAATTACTTTCCCCAGTCAAGAACCTCTAATAGAGCTTTAAAAATTACCAGGAAAGACATTTTTATTACTATATCTTTTCTTTCTCTTTGAAAAATGAAACAAAAAATCGAGTGGTGATTCTTTGGACAGGTTAACCTCATACCAATTTATGAAATAGAGGGTGTTTTTGAAAAAGCCCATGTGAGGATAGGCTGTATAGTATTTTTGGATTACATGGAGACCTTTTACTTTGGTCCCTACTGATCTTTGTGATTTTTAACAATGCATACTTTGAAATTTCAGTGGATGTTTTTCTTTATCATTTCTTATCATTGTATGAATAAGGTTTTGAAGTAAAATGTTTTGTGCCTCTTTATTTAAGAGAGTCAGAGGTAGATGATAAAAGCAGTTTAACACTGAAAAACTGCAGTTGAGCCTGTTAAATTATTAAGAAAGAAGGAAGGGAGGATGGAAAGGGAGGGAGGAGAGGAGAAAGGAGGAGACCATAGAAGTGTAGGTGACTAAACCATGTGTACAGCTTCTGCATTTTCTTTCTATACTTCCAGAGCGCGTGGCAAAGACTGGTCCTCACTGATTGTGTGTGGAAGATAGTAAGTGATTCCAACGGTGACAGCAGGACTGGGAGTCTCACACAACGTATTCTTTTCTTTGACACTTAAAAACTCTGAGTATGTGGTTGCCCTGCCCCAAAAAAGGTTTTGCATTTCTTTCTCTAAGGCCTCACACCGGCCACTTCCTCTCTCATTCTCCTTCTCCTTTGCATTTCCTTGGGGATGGCTGGAAAGGGCTGGCAGTGCGGTGCCTGGTGTGTAGGCCTGCCTGCAGCCCCATTGCCCCCTGGTTGGCCGAGAGTTGGGGAAGCTGGGGAGGCATGTGTGTGCTTGCTCAATGTGTTGGAATGTATGGGTTCTGTGGCATACGCTTACTTGGAATGTGCAGCAGACACATGAGCTTCGATGGTCGTAGGGGTCTAACGTTGTAGGCTTTTGTAAGTGGTTGAAAATTTGGGTTACTTTTTTCTCCTGCAGTTCAGTTGTATTTATTATTTGGAAAGGGAAAACATCTTTTTTTTTTTTTTTTTAAACCATTGACAGATAGAAAATAATGTTGTGGATGCATAAATAATCTGGCCTCTCTCCTGGATCCAGCTGTACTACTGTTTACCCCTTTCTTTTTGAACTGATAGTGATGTCTTCAAGTCATGGACACTGAATTTGTAAACTAAGCCTTGTAAAACTCCCTGAGTTGTGCCACCACTAAAGATGATGAAATCAAGGATCTGAGAAACCAGATTTTAAGCTCAGATATTGAAAAATGTGGAATTGATTCTCCCTTTTAAGGAATAGAGAACAAAATACTAGTTGCTTAATATTTAAAATTTTTGGCTGTTTATTATTTTTTAAAATGTTTATATATTTTTCTTCTTAAAATATTTGAGATGACAAAGGTACTGGTTACTCAATTACTTGAATTAAAGAAGACAGAGATTTAGATCTGTAAAGTAGGTAAGTCGAAAAGGCATTTTAAGAGTTACATAGGGCTCAGAAACAGGTGATTGGTTCTAATATAATTATTTCTACATCATGAGAGTGTTGCCGGGGAAGAGTTAGCTCTTTGTTCACTGATTTGCATGTTAATGGTATGTTGTGTCTATTTCAATAATGGTTTCAAAAAAATGATTTAGATACTGAAATTGATCAGTGGCTTTAGTTCACATGTATCGATTGTGGTCACGGTGTTAATACCTGCCTTATAAATTTCTAGGCCAACATTGTATCTTTTATTCTCTATGGCAGTTTTTATTAAACACTGTTTCATAGAGCCTTAGGATTCCAAGGAGATGCCAAATTTATGGGAAGGACGAATGGATGTATGTACATGGGAATCCTGGCTTCTTACCCACTGCGCAATACAAAGACAGCTGCATTTGTTGCTGTTTTATATACAGAATTGGAGTTGAGTCTAAGATTTAGTTTAGAAAAGGAGTTTGCTGCTTTAAAACACAGTTTGTAAGCACCCACCCTACAGTGTGTAAAGTGTGTAATTCTGAGTCTTCAGTCCATTCCTTGATTTGACCCAAAGCCCTTTCTTGAGGAAAGTTTAGACCCTGCCCTTGTTACTCCTACATCTGCTTTCCATGGAATGGCCCTCTATTTCCTGTCACTTTCATTTTGGTAACAAGTATCTGCTTTGCCAACTGCATGCCAGACTACTAAATCTATGGATTTTTCTATACTCAACAACATAGAATGCATGCCCTTCAGGAACTTTCCAGGGAGCTCCTTGGCCAGTGATTATGCTCTGGCTCTTGGCAGAGCCATTAGAGTCAACTGCCTTTGAAGAGTGATGGGCATGGTGACACGGGACCCGTTCATTCATCGAAAACAAGTTTTTGCTTCAGAAGGTGGAAGCAGGGTTGGCTTCCTAATCCTTGAGGCAGAGCAGCCCTCCTCTTATCTGTTGTGTAAGATAGGGCTCCACGAACACAGGAGTGATCTTCAAAACATTTTCAGTTGGTTAGAATGAATGCCCAACAAATGAGCTAGGTCACAAGCCATGATACTCTAATACACACCCCCTCAGTATCAGTCCTACATACATGATTTTTGTTCAAAAACAGGATATTACTTTAAAACAGTAAAAATACTGTTCTCTCAGTGATTTCTTCCCCTATGGCCAAGGACTCTTGGAAAGTCCTGAAAGTCCTTGGAATTTAGCTACATGTTGTTAAACATCCCCTGAGAGGTTCTGATGCCCAGGCAGGGAGGGAGAGAGAGAGAGAGAGAGAGACGCCCTACTCAGAGCACCGTCCCCTGCCATGTGCTCCGTCACTGTAGCCTCCCACAGACTGGCCTTCAGAGACCCATGGTTTCATATTTTGCACACAACTTTTGTAGTAAGATTTTTGTACACCATATGTTTACAGGGGTAGATGACATAAGTGGTGGCAAGGGTGTTCTGGATAGTGCAGGGGGGACAGCTATTAGCTCCAGCCAACTGCTGCCATTTGGAAATGTAGGGCCAGTGTTCCCAAATCTGATTTTTCAAGAGAAGGTGGAAGTCAGAGTTCTTATGTTAAGTATCTGAAGTTTTAAATATTGGCAACAATTCAAAATTTTTTATAGACACTGAAGGTCAAAAAAAGACAGCCGTGGGTTGAATCTGGCCCGTGGGTTGCCAGTTTGCAGTCTGCCACATGAAAATCTGTATCTTCTATAAAACATTGTTGAAGACACTGTCCTTTATGTTTAGTATCCCTTACACATAGGCTTGTCTATGAGTGAGAGGGAAAAGTCCTTTTCTTGATAGACAGGATGAACTCGTATGGATCTTATCTAATGATGATAGCTGTTTGGAAACTCAAAATCAAATTAGGTCTTAGTTGCAGTAGCCATTTTTCATCAATTATTATTTTACTTATTAATAAAATAATTATTTTATTTTCTCCATTATAAAGTACCCTACATTTTTATCTTTATGTGATGATCTTATTTTGTTTCTATTATATTAAACCATCTAAAATTCTTTTGTAAATATAGAATATATATATGCTGAATATGTGACTGTCCTATAAGTTTATGTAGTATTTCATAATACATGTTTATGGAAAAAAAAAAGCCTCTATTTTCATATAATTGGAGGAACAGGTTTCCACATCAATCTAAATTACACCCTCTCCAATTAAACACTAAGCCAACTATAGATAATGTTTTAAGCCACTTTCTAAGAAAATTTGATTCTCATATGTCCAAAAAACATGTTGTAAAGTAAAAACTTGAGTAGTTCGGTTTTTTTTGTTTGTTTTTTAGTTTTTGTTTTTTTTTTTTTTTTTTTGAGACAGAGTCTCGCTGTTGCCCAGGCTGGAGTGCAGTGGCACCATCTTGGCTCACTGCAACCTCTGCCTCCCGGGTTCAAGCAATTCTCCTGCCTCAGCCTCCTGAGTAACTGGGATTACAGGTGTCTGCCACCACGCTTGGCTACTTTTTGTATTTTTAGTAGAGATGGGGTTTTGCCATGTTGGCCAGGCTAATCTTGAACTCCTGACCTCAGGTGATCTGCCTGCCTTGGCCCCTTAAAGTGCTGGGATCACAGGCATGAGCCATTGCACCTGGCCATTCTGCCTGTTAAATGTCTGATATAAGGCAAATGGTTTTAAAAGCACACAGTGTGCCATAGGAAAATTCAGTGGTGAAAAGTGGTGCTTTTAAATAGTTTGAAAAGTGTTTTGGTTACTGCTGCACTTTTCTGTATTTAAGTTAAGGAAATTGAAGGCCATATGGACTCTGCTTCTATTCCCTGGGTGCAGAAAATAATCATTAAGGCTAAACGAAAGGAAACTTCCAGTTGCCTAAGGGACCTTTTTAAAAAGCAAAATAAAATAAAAGCCCCAGAGTACTCTGATAGTTGGCATTAGCATTTAAAAAAAAAGTGTAACTTACATGCAGAATGAAATAACTCATTAGTAATCACTTTATAATGGTCAGGTAAAGCGCATGTCTTAGAAAACTTTGGTTAGCAAATCATAGATGGTAGGGCATAGAAGAGTGGCACACAGGAGCCTGGGAATTCAGGATTTTATTAATATTTGGCTCCCCTCATTTGTGATGGATCTTAACGCTTCTGGAAAAATAGCCAACTCTATTTTCTGGACTGGTCTTTTGAATTTAAAAAATTTGAAGTTCCACGAGAGCTGGGTCTTGTTTTTTTCTTTGGACAGGTGCACCTTGAGTGCCTTGAATGGCTGTTCATGAAATATTTTTGAATAAATTAAGATTGAAGCTGTAATATCAATAAAAATTTACTTTTATTTCTTCTTCCCTTTTCCTCTTATTTTTCTTCTGTATTTTCAGAATGGTGGGGGGAAAATTGTGGTTGAAAGATTTTGCTTTTTTGTGAATGGGTTTTTAAAACTTTTTACTTTATTAAAAAAATTTTTTTCTCTTTTCTTTCTTTCCTTTCTTTCTGACAGGGGGTCTCACCCAGGCTAGGGTGCAATGGTGCGATCATGGCTCACTGCAGCCTCATCCTCCAGTGCTCAGGTGATCCTCCCACTTACAGCTCCTGAGTCGCTGGGACTACAGGCATAAGCCACCGTACCCAGCCTTTTAAAGCTTCCAAGTGAATCTTTGGCCTTAGTGGGAATAACATCTCTTCATGGGCATTTTAGGTATGAAGGTTCTTTAAACCTTCATGAGGCCGGCTGCAAAGAACAATTGCACAGGGCTGCAAAATGAACATTGGAAAGCAAAATTTTAGAGTTGGTGGAACCAGAATAGGTTTCACAAATCAGTCTTTCTTTTCTTTCTTTTTTTATCAAATAAGGTAAGAATAGGTTGGTTTTAGAATAAGATTCAGTGTGATTACATGAAAATATAATTTTCCTCATAGGTATTTCTCCCTGAAAGTCAAATTCATTAAAAATTTACTGGGAATCACAGAAGAAAAACCTATTTGAAAAAAAAGAAAAACAAAACAAAACAAAAAACAAAAAAACCCAACTAGCTATTCGCTTATTGCAATATAATAGGTGGATACAAGAATCAGATTAAAGATATGTTTGTTTATAATAAATTAAGCAGATAGCATCTAAAGTTACTGTGAAAAAACCAGACAAGTCTAACAATACCTACCAATGGACAGAGTAATTCATACATAACCAAGGAAGTGACTGACTAAATTTTAATTGCAAAGCAGAATGCTGTCAAATGCTCTGTATTAGGTTGGGTGCTGTGGCTTATGACTGTAATCCCAGCACTTTGAGAGGCTGAGGCGGGTTGCTTGAGGCCAGGAATTTGAGACCAGCCTGGCCAACATGGCAAAACCTCATCTCTACTAAAATGATAAAAAAAAAATAGCCAGGTGTGGTGGCATGCACCTGTGGTCCCAGCTACTTAGGAGGCTGAGGCATGAGAATCGCTTGAGCCTGGGAGGCAGAGATTGCAGTGAGCTGAGATTGCGCCACTGCACTCCAGCCTGGGTAATAGAGAGAGAGAGAGAGAGAGAGACCCTGTCTCAGAAGAAAAATATAAAAATTTAAAAAAGCTCTGTTAGTAATCTATTAGCAATTTAATTTTTTAAATTATTATTATTTATTATTTTTGAGACGGAGTTTAGCTCTTGTTGCCCAGGCTGGAGTGCAATGGTGTGATCTTGGCTCACTGCAACCTCTGTCTCCCAGGTTCAAGCAGTTCTCCTGCATCAGCCTCCCTGGTAGCTGGGATTACAGGTGCCTGCCACCACATTCAGCTAATTTTTTTTTTTTTGTATTTTTAGTAGAGACAGTGTTTCACCGTGTTGGCAGGCTGGTCTCGAACTCCTGACCTCAGGTGATCCACCCGCCTTGGCCTCCTGAAGTGCTGGGATTACAGGTGTGAGCCACCGTGCCTGGCCTCTTAGCAACTTAAAACATTTTTCTTTCTTTCTTTCCTTTTTTTTTTTTTTTATTTAAAGAAGTGAGGTCTTGGTATCTTGTCCAGGCTGGACTCGAACTCCCAGGCTCAAGCTATTCTCCTACCTCAGCCTCCTGAATAGCTGGGACTGTAGGCATGCACCACTACACCCAGCTAATTAAAACAACAAACATTTATTATCTCACACGTTTTCTGAGGATCAGGACAATGTCAGCATTTTAGCTGGATTATTCTGACTCATCATCTTTCAGGAGATGGCAGTCAAGCTGCCAGCTGGGGCTACAGTCATCTGATGGCTCAGCTGGGGCTGGAAGATTGGCTACTAAGCTTACTCATGTGGTTGTTGGCTGGAGGCCTTAGTTCCTCACAGCGTGACAACAGTCTTCCCCCAGAGTGAATAAAACAAGAAAGACAAGGAGAGTGACATCACCTTTTCTTTTTTTTTTTTGAGACGGAGTCTTGCTTTTTCACCCAGGCTGGAGTGCAGTGGCTCAGTCTCGGCTCACTGCAAGCTCCGCCTCCTAGGTTCACGCCATTCTCCTGCCTCAGCCTCTCCGAGTAGCTGGGACTACAGGCGCCCGCCACCACGCCCGGCTAATTTTTTTTTTGTATTTTTAGTAGAGACGGGGTTTCACCGTGGTCTCGATCTCCTGACCTCGTGATCCGCCTGCCTCGGCCTCCCAAAGTGCTGGGATTACAAGCGTGAGCCACCGCGCCCGGCCACCTTTTCTTTTATGATGCAGTCACTGAGTCTGCCTTATTTTATTAAACATGAGACATGAAGTCCAGCCCATACTCTATGGGAAAGGATTACTTAATAAGTTGAATACCAGGAGATGAGAATCTTTGGGAGCAATTTTGGTTTTTAATAATTAGGAAAAGTCAACAAATTGAAACGATACTTAATTTGGGGCATATACTGAAAAGTAATAATCCCGTTACATTTATAATTAACCTGTTTTGGAGTAAAACTGGAATTTCTTATAACAGTAGTAATAATTACTGATTACTGAATTCTTTTATGATCCTTACTGAATTTTCACAACATTTTGTAGAATGAGGAAGGAAGATACTGTTATCCCCATTTCATAAATTAGGGAACTAAGGCCTAAATTGTTCTCAGTGCTTTAGGTGGGGTCACATTTTTAGCATTCAACCTCAGGTTTTTTTTCTTTTCCTTCACCTTTCTTTCCCCTGAAGAATGATTCAATTACTTCACCTTTTGTAAAATACAGTTTAATTGTTCCCTTTCTGTATTATCTCAGAAAGCTGATTTTTTTCAGTGTCTAATTGAAAATTTTAAAACACTGCCCTTCTAGTATCAATAAAGTTGTTTGTTACTTTTCTGCCAGCAGCAAAAGTCCTTTTTGCTATTTTTGTATCTGGGTGAGGTCCGATTGCTCCAGAATTGTGCCATACTGTGGTTAGCCATGGTCTACAAGAGGAAAATAAATTTACCCTTCTTTAAAATCATTGGTTTTCTAAGAAATAACGCCATTTACTATACCAAATATGAGTAAATCTTAGGCAAAATGAGTGTTCATGTTGATATCAAACATGTCCAGTTCTCTCCCCTGCTAAAACTACAACGCATCAGGCCCTCAGATCTTTTGCACTTACCTTTATTATATATTAGAAAAATATTGCAAATATTTATAATAGTACTTGAAACTCTTGAAGAAATTTGATAGTGTTTTGTATTGTTTTTGATGTCAAGCATATCCATGTTGATGTTAAATGATTCATTCTGTGTGAGCATTTTGCCAAACTTAGGCAAACCTCTGAATTTTGCCTATAGAATGTCCTACTTTGTTTTGACTTCAGTCAAGTATGGTGTATTAATAGTCAAGTTTTAAAATTTTTTGAATCTCAGTGCTTGCTTTATTTGCATTACATATTCCCATAACCCATGTAACCTTTTCTTTGAAAGGTTCTGATAACATGATAGTTATGTGAAGTGAAAAGTTATTTTGGTTGTTTCCTTTCGAATGTGTATAGAATGAGGCTTAGAAAATATTAGAGTCCCTTAGGAGTGCTTACTCTTTAGGATAGATAGATGCTTTTTTATGATTTAAAAAACACTATGGGTAAATACAATTGTCTATATAGTCTATATATTTTAGTCAACCATAATAGTTGCTAAGTTATCCTTTTCCCACCTCTCCTCTGTATGCTCTTAAGTGACTTCCTGACCTCTCTGTAGTTTAAAGTCTTGAAATATTTTTTCACAAAACAGTCAAAGGATAATAGTTAAACTTTTTTTTTCGCCTTAGGGAGTTTAGAGAGAACTCCCTGACTGTCTTCAGTGGGCAGACTGAGTTTAAGATTTACTTCACATTTGGCCGGGCGCAGTGGCTCATGCCTGTAATCCCAGCACTTCGGGAGGCTGAGGCAGGCGGATCACCTGAGATCAGGCGTTCGAGACCAGCCTGGCCAACATGGTGAAACCCTGTCTGCACTAAAAATACAAAAATTAGCTAGGGGGGTGGGGGGGTGGTGGTGGGCACCTGTAATCCCAGCTACTCGGGAGGCTGAGGCAGGAGAATCAGTTGAACCAGGAGGCAGGCGTTGAAGTGAGCCGAGATCACGCCACTGCACTCCAGCTTGGGTGACAAGAGTGAAGCTCTGTCTCAAAAAAAAAAAAAAAAACAAAAGATTTACTTCACATTTTTATAATCTTCCCAAGAGGTTAAAAGTGAGCATGAACAGGGAATTCCGTGAGCACAGAGGATCAAATGTGAACTATAACTCTATGTCCTTGTTGGTTTTTAAAATATTTTGGCTGCCTGTGGATATGCACCCAAAGAAATGTATTTGTTTCTCATTTTTCCCCAGCGACTTTTTTTTCTTTGTATAATCTCAGCCTGGGGGAAAGGGAGCAGGGAAAATCAGAAGCCTTATGGTGGGCCAAACCACCTCTAGTGACCGGTTCAGGTCTCACACAGTCTTGATTGTTCCTCCCTAATTTGCCTTTCGTTTGATTTGTTTTTGAAGTCAAGAACAGCACCATTTGGGGTAGAAAGAACATTTCTTACTTGGTTACCAGGCAGTCTGTTTCCCAACCCCCCTGAGAAGGCCTCATAGGCCTCTCTACCTACAAAAGCTCATCACAGAGGCTTTCCACAGCTCAAGTTAGCACCACACTCCTCTGAGGGTCCCTGGATATGTACTAACTCTAGTTGTATGGTTGTCAGCCTTTGGAAACCTGTGTTTACTGGATTTTCAGAAATACTTCTGGGCCAGTACAACTGATACTTGAACCTCAGACATTCACTGTATGTGCCTAAGAGCCCAGGATCTATGTAAAGTGGAATGAAAATGGTTGAGCATTTTCCATCACATTGGTGGATGTTGTTCAATTCGTGGCCTGAGGTTATGATTGTAATTTTTTTCTTTTTTTTTTTTTTTGAGACGGAGTCTTGCTCTGGCACCCAGGCTGGAGTGCAGTGGCGCGATCTCGGCTCACTGCAAGCTCTGCCTCCCTGGTTCGCGCCATTCTCCTGCCTCAGCCTCCCGAGTAGCTGGGACTACAGGCACCCACCACCACGCCCAACTAATTTTTTTTTGTATTTTTAGTAGAGATGGGGTTTCACTGTGTTAGCCAGGATGGTCTCAATCTCCTGACCTCTTGATCCACCTGCCTCCGCCTCCGAAAGTGCTGGGATTACAGGCGTGAGCCACTGTGCCCAGCCTATGATTGTAATTAAATACATTGAGGCCTCATTGATTCAAACTAGTTGCGGTAAAGGGAAGAGCAGTGATAATTAGTAGAATGCCTGAATGGGCAGATTTTTAAAAATTTATATTGTTTTCAATTAAATATTGTAATCTGAGGAAACTAACAAAATGTTGCTAAAAAACAATCCTACTGGACCTTCTCATTGAATAGAAAAAATGACTTATATTCAGCATATCAGTTATATATCAATACTTCTGAAATGTGATTTGTTTTGTTTTTGTTTGAGACAGAATCTCACTCTTGTCACCTAGGCTGGAGTGCAGTGGCGTGATCTTAGCTCACTGCAACCTCTGCCTCCCAGGTTCAAGCGATTCTCCTGTCTCAGCCTCCCGAGTAGCTGGGATTACAGGCATGAAGCCACCACACCTGGCAAATTTTTGTTCTTTTTTTTTTTTTTTTGAGACGGAGTCTTGCTCTGTTGCCCAGGCTGGAGTACAGTGGCGCCATCTTGGCTCACCGCAACCTCTGCTTCCTGGGTTCAAGTGATTCTCTGCCTCAGTCTCCCGAGTAGCTGGGATTACAGGCGCATGCTACCATGCCCAGGTAATTTTTGTATTTTTAGTAGAGACAGGGTTTCACCGTCTCAGCCAGGCTGGTCTTGAGCTCCTGACCTCATGATGCACCCGCCTCGGCCTCCCAAAGTGCCAAGATTATAGGCGTGAGCCGCTGCACCTGGCCAATTTTTGTACTTTTAGTAGAGATGGGTTTTCACCATATTGGCCAGGCTGGTGTCGAACTCCTGACCTCAGGTGATCCACCCGCCTCGGCCTCCTAAAGTGCTGGGATTACAGGCATGAGCCACTGCATCCAGCCTGAAATGTGTTTAAATAGCTTATTTCCCTTTTATGATCTTGTTTATATTGATTCCTTTGTTGAATGAGTACCCCTACCCCCGTTTAAAGGAAAGATTTATTTCAGTTCTGTCCTATTACAATTAGAATTAATAATACTTCACTATTCAGTGAACTACAATCTTGATTCATTTTAGGTTTCTGATGCCATTGAGACACAAATATCTGGGTACCATCCTATGCTAGAAGAAGTTAGGATGATGTCTTAATTACTTTCATGTGACAGAAAGTGGTTAAAAAATCCATCCATTCAAAAGCATTTAATTTAAATCATGGCAATACAGTATTCTTTAATCAACAGAAAATGAAAATAACTTGGATCAGAATTCTTACAATTAAAGAAAATGCAAATACTTCTTTGTTCAGTACTTTTATTTGGGAAATATTTACCAAGAAGAATCCAGTAACCAGTAATACTTTAATTTAGGCCTATTTTATTTTGTTTATTTTTTTGAGACGAAGTCTCGCTCTGTTGTCCAGGCTGGAGTGCAGTGGCATGATCTCGGCTCACTGCACCCTCTGCCTCCCAGGTTCAGGTGATTATCCTGCCTCAGCCTCCTAAGTAGCTGGGATTACAGGCACCTGCCACCACACCCGGCTACTTTTTGTATTTTTATTAGAGACAGGGTTTCACCATGTTAGCCAGGCTGGTCTTGAACTCCTGACCTCAAGTAATCCACCTGCCTAGGCCTCAAAATGCTGGGATTACAGGCGTGAGCCACCGCACCCAGCCTGATTTGGGGCTATTTTAATGTTTGATCACTTGACATTTCATTCTGCCCTCTAAAAATAAAATTGAGATACATTTTAGTTTAAAAAGAAGTGCTGTGGGTAACCTCTGAGATTGAGTCTAGCAAACTACATTTGTCGAAAATAGGATAACTGGCCAGGCGGGTGGCTCACCCCTGCTACATTAGCACTCCAAAGGCTACTCTCAGCACTTAACTTCTACATTTATTTAAGTCCTTCTAACAATAGGAAAGTGTTTGTGGGTGTTCTCATCTTGAGAAAAGCTTTTCCTTCTGAATATTTTCTCTCTCAAGGGTCTTTAGAGACCTAAACTTTCTTAATGGGGCTTTGTCTGGCTGGTGGGTAAGAGAAATTTTATACCTAGTTGGTAATGCTGCATTGGGTTTTGAAATTAACTGCATGCCAGCGCTCAGTTTCCTCAGCTGTATTAATTGCTGAATGCTAAATTAGGTGTGAATAATTTTAAAAATGTTCTCAAGACCCAGTAACGAATTCAACAAGTTATTTAAACTTGGAAGAGCATGACTTGAGCACCCACTACAATGCATTAGCCAGAGTGGAGCTCGGAGTACAGGTTACAGAAGAGGCCAAGCCTCTGTCCCTGCATTCATGAGTTCGGCTCTGAGGAATCTTCTGTTATTTCCAAATTTGCAGAAAGAAACCTTGGGCAAACTGCTGCTTTTCCACCTTACCGTTCCAACACCAGCCTTAAGTATTACCGTAATTAGTCAAGAGCATGTCTTGGTTAGTCAAGAACACTTCATGTGTTAAGCTGGAATGAGGATGCTACTTTGAGAGCAAAGGACTGGTGATCAGAACCTCTCTACCTGTGTGCTCCTCTGGGATGCATTAGGTTTACCTTCCAGATTTCTTTTTTTTTTTTTTTCTAATTTTAAGTTCTGGGATACTGGTGCAGAACGTGCAGGTTTGTTACATAGGTATACATGTGCCATGGTGGTTTGCTGCACCCATCAACCCATCATCTAGGTTTTAAGCCCCACATGCATTAGCTATTTGTCCTAATGCTGTCCCTCCCCTTGCCCCCCACTGCTTGACAGGCCCTGGTGTGTGATGGTCCCCTCCCTGTGTCCATGTGTTCTCATTCAACTCCCACTTATGAGTGAGAACAGGTGGTGTTTGGTTTTCTCTTCCTGTGTTAGTTTGCTGAGAGTCATGGCTTCCAGCTTCATCCATGTCCCTGCAAAGGATATGAACTCATTCTTTTTATGGCTACATAGTATTCCATGGTGTACGTGTGCCACATTTTCTTTATCCAGTCTATCATTGATGGGCATTTGGGTTGGTTCCAAGTCTTTGCTGTTGTAAATAGTGCTGCAGTAAACATAAGTGTGCATGTGTTTATAGTAGCATGATTTATAATCCTTTGGGTATACACCCAGTAATGGGATTGCTGGGTCAAATGGTATTTCTGGTTCTAGATCCTTGAGGCATTGCCACACTGTCTTCCACAATAGTTGAACTAATTTGCACTCCCAACAGCGTAAAAGTGTTCCTATTTCTCCACAGCCTTGCCAGCATCTGTTGTTTCCTGACCTTTTTTTTTTTTTTTTTTTGAGATGGAGTTTTGCTCTTGTTGTCCAGGCTGGGGTGCAGTGGCGCCATCTCGGCTCACCACAACCTCCGCCTCCTGGGTTCAAGCAATTCTCCTGCCTCAGCCTCCTGAGTAGCTGGGATTACAGGCATGTGCCACCACGCCTGGCTAATTTTGTGTTTTTAGTAGAGACAAGGTTTCTCCATGTTGGTTAGGCTGGTCTTGAACTCCTGACCTCAAGTGATCCACCTGCCTCGGCCTCCCAAAATGTTGGGATTACAGGCGTGAGCCACTGCACTCAGCTGTTTCCTGACTTTTTAATAATCGCTATTCTAACTGCCTTGATATGGTATCTCATTGTAGTTTTGATTTGCATTTCTTTAATGACCAGTGATGATGAGCTTTTTTTCGTATGTTTGTTGGCTGCATAAATGTCTTCTTTTGAGAAGTGTCTGTTCATATCCTTCACCCACTCTTTTATGGGGTTGGTTTTTTTTCTTATAAGTTTGTTGAAGTTCCTTGTAGATTCTGGATATTAGACCTTTGTCAGATGGTTAGATTGCGAAATTTTTCTCCCATTCTGTAGGTTGCCTGTTCACTCTGATGATCGTTTCCTTTGCTGTGCAGAAGCTCTTTAATTAGATCCCATTTGTCAAATTTGGCTTTTTTTTTTTTTTTTTGAATTTTCCATCTGACTTTATTTCCAAATACACTTTCTTTTTTAAAAAACAATACACTTTCTTTGGGGATGACAAATATCAGTATTAGGAAATCCAATTATACAAAAAATACTACATCTAGTCTGGGGTAGATATATTTATTTTTGGTAACATACATTAAGTGGCACTAATTATACAGTAACTATAAGGTAACTAACATGAAACCACAGAACTGTAACTCTGCCACAGCTGCATGAACTTGGGCTTTTCTGGTTGAGCCCAAAATTTGGCTTTTGTTGCAATTGCTTTTGGTGTTTTAGTCATGAAACCTTTGCCCATGCCTATGTCCTACCTTCCAGATTTCTTTTATCATTTACTCCCAGGTATTCAGCAGGTTCTTTCTATCTTTCTTTCTTTCTTTTTTTTTTTTTGGCTCAGTCACCAAGTGGCACCTTCTCAGCTCACTGCAACCTCCGCCTCCTGGGTTCAAGTGATTCTCTGGCCTCAACCTCCTGAGTAGCGGAGATTATAGGCATGTGCCACCATGCCTGGCTAATTTTTGTATTTTTGGTACAGATGGGGTTTCACCATGTTGGCCAGACTGGTCTTGAACTCCTGACCTCAAATGATCCCTTGCCTCAGCCTCGCAAAGTGCAGGGATTACAGGTGTGAGCCACCACATCAGCAAGTACTTTATTTTTTTTTATTTTTTATTATTGTATTTTATTATTATACTTCTAGGGTACATGTGCACAATGTGCAGGTTTGTTACATAGGTATAATGTGCCATATGTTGGTTTGCTGAACCCATAAAATTGTCATTTACATTAGGTATTTCTCCTAATGCTATCCGTCCCCCCTCCCCCACCCTCCGACAAGCCCCGGTCTGTGATGTTCCCATTCCTGTGTCCATGTGTTCTCATTGTTCAATTCCCACCTATGAGTGAGAACATGCGATGTTTGGTTTTCTCTCCTTGCGATAGTTTACTGAGAATGATGGTTTCCAGCTTCGTCCATGTCCCTGCAAAGGACATGAACTCATCCTTTTTATGGCTGCATAGTATTCCATGGTGTGTATGTGCCACATTTTCTTAATCCAGTCTATCATTGATGGACATTTGGGTTGGTTCCAAGTCTTTGCTATTGTGAATAGTGCCACAATAAAGATACGTGTGCATGTGCCTTTATAGTAGCATGATTTATAATCCTTTGGGTATATACCCAGTAATGGGATCGCAGGGTCAAATGGTATTTCTAGTTCTAGATCCTTGAGGAATTGCTACACTGTCTTCCATAATGGTTGAACTAATTTACACTCCCACCAACAGTGTAAAAGTGTTCCTATTTCTCCACATCCTCTCCAGCATCTGTTGTTTCCTGACTTTTTTATTTTTTATTTTATTTTTTTTTATTTTTATTTTTATTTTTTTTTGAGACGGAGTCTCGCGCTCTGTCTCCCAGGCTAGAGTGCAGTGGTGCAATCTCGGCTCACTGCAAGCTCTGCCTCCTGGGTTCCCGCCATTCTCCTGCCTCAGCCTCCCGAGTAGCTGGGACTACAGGCACCCGCCACCACACCCGGCTAATTTTTTGTGTGTTTTTTTAGTAGAGACGGGGTTTCACCATGTTAGCCAGAATGGTCTCGGTCTCCTGACCTCGTGATCTGCCCGCCTCGGCCTCCTGAAGTGCTGGGATTATGGGCATGAGCCACCACGCCCGGCGTTTCCTGACTTTTTAATGATCACTATTCTAACTGGTGTGAGATGGTATGTCATTGTGGTTTTGTCTCTGTGACAGTCTTGCTCTGTTGCCCAGGGCTGGAAGGCAGTGGTGCAGTGAAGCTGCTCACTGCAGCCTCCGCCTTCTGGGCTCAAGCAATTCTCCCACCTTAGCTTCCCAAGTAGCTGCGACTACAGGCACATGACACCACACCTGGCTTATTTTTGTTTTTGTAGATATGGGGTTTTGCTATTTTACCTGGGCTGGTCTCATACTCCTGGGCTCAAGTGATCTGCCTGACTCGACCTCCCAATATGTTGAGATTACAGGTGTGAACCACTGTGCCGGGCCTGCAGCTTCTTTCTCCTGAATGTTGAGTAAAGAAAAACTTAGAGCCAGGCACAGTGGCTCATGCCTATAATCTCAGCACTTTGGGAGGCTGAGGCGGGCAGATCACTTGAGCCCAGGAATTGAAGACCAGCCTGGACAACATGGTGAAACCCGTTTCTACAAAAAATACAAGAATTAGCCAGGTGTGGTGGTGTGTGCCTGTAGTCTCAGCTACTTGTAAGGCTAAGGTGGGAGGGTTGCTTGAGCCTGGGAGCCAAGACCGCACCACTGCATTCCATCCAGCCTGGATGACAGAGTAAGATTCTGTCTCAAAAAAAAAAAAGAAAGAAAAAAGAAAAATTTGGTTATATTTTGCTTACTCAGGGTTTTCTTGAACAGGTACTCTCTGCTTCTTATGGTGTTGCATTAATAAAAAACTCCCTCGTAAAAGCAGGTGTTTTAAAGCAAATGGTGTTTTCCCACAGGAAAAATGTTATATTTGGGTGTTAACGTCCTGATCAAGGCCTTGGCATCAAATAAATCATGAATGGGACCAATAATGTGTCATAAAATCAACAATACAGTAATTACAAACCTCCATAGTCATTTAAAATAATATAATTATGCTCCAAGTCCAATAAAATTGGCATGAATGTTGTGTAAGAAAAATTCATGTGGTCATAGGAACACAGTTTCCTGAATCTATTATGTAATAAATATTAACACGATTTGTTTGTACTCTTAGAATTTGGAGAGGAAAGATCTGGATAGCCTAAGTCTCTAAAAATGTTGAAGGAAGTCTTTAGTGGATGCCTTTTCCCACTGTAGATTTCCTGGGAGTAAACCTGGAGGTGAATAAAACACCGGGGCCCAGTCGCTATCTGTCATTATTGGAGGTGGTGAGAATGTGGGCGTGTTTTTCCCTGAAAAGCAATTATTTTTTCTCTTGAGGCAGAGTCTTGCTCTTTTGCCCAGGAGTGCAGTGGCACAATCTTGGCTCACTGCAACATCCACCTCCCAGGTTCAAGCGATTCTCTTGCCTCAGCCTCATGAATAGCTGGGATTACAGGTGGGCACCACCACCCCCGGCTAATTTTATATTCTTAATAGAGATGGAATTTCACCATGTTGGCCAGGCTGGTCTCGAACTCCTGACCTCAGGTGATCCACCCGCCTCAGCCTCCCAAAGTGTTGAGATTACAGGGATGAGCCACTGTGCCCGGCACTTTTTTTTTTTTAAGAGGCAGGGTCTCACTCTGTCACCCAAGCTGGAGTGATCTTGACTCACTGGAGCCTTGACCTCACCAGGCTCAGGTGGTTCTCCCATCTCAGCCTCCTCAGTAGCTAGGACTAGAGGCGTGCACCTCCACGCCTGGCTAATTTTTTTGTATTTTTTGTAGAGAGAGAGTTTTGCCATGTTGCCGGGCTGGTCTCAAACTCCTGGGCCCAGCTGATCCGTCTGCATTGGCCTCCCACAGTGCTGGGATTACAGGCATGAGCCACTGCGCCTGGCCTGTGAAAAGCATTTTTAAGTGAAAGGACTGATGCACAATTTCTCCTTCTGTCTTGAGTTTCTTCAAAGCTCTGCCTGTCAGCTGAAATAAAGGTGAAAGAGTGAAGCCAGCAAACTCCGCTCTTAAGTGAAAAGCCAGGCATTAGTTGTTAGATCATTAGTCCTGCTTTCTAGGAGAGGATCTTCAGATGTTCTCTTTGGGGTGTCCAAATTAGCATAGGCTTGTAAGAGTGTAAACAAATGATGTGGCCAAAAGAGTACTGGACGTGGGGTCAGAAGACCTGGTCCAGCCTAGCTGTGCTCTTTACTGCTTGTGTGACTCTGGATAGGACACTCCCGAGCTTCCACCTCGCTTTCCTACATTGTGAGCACAAACACACCTACCTGGAAGAATTGTAAGGACTGAGTAGGTTCATGTGTATCATTGTACCCAGCATAGGAAGCTTTTTTTTTTTTTTTTGAGACGGAGTCTCGCTCTGTCACCCAGGCTGGAGTGCAGTGGCGCGATCTCGGCTCACTGCAAGCTCCGCCTCCCGGGTTCACGCCATTCTCCTGCCTCAGCCTCTCCGAGTAGCTGGGACTACAGGCGCCCGCCACCACGCCCGGCTAATTTTTTGTATTTTTAGTAGAGACGGGGTTTCACTGTGGTCTCGATCTCCTGACCTCGTGATCCGCCCGCCTTGGCCTCCCAAAGTGCTGGGATTACAAGCGTGAGCCACCGCGCCTGGCCTAGGAAGCTTTTTATAAGTAGTTGAAATAATTGATTGGTGAAGTCAACATGGAGAATTCTGTCTCTTATCCTTCTTGTCCCTGGAGTAGAAAGCCTGCTTTTGGTAGATAACCTAAGCAGAAATAGTTCTAGGGAAGTGGGGAGAAACAGGATGAGGCAGTGCGTTTCTCACTTTGTAAATCTTCCTGGGAGGCCTGAGAGTGGATGGGGTTTGGAGTGTGTTGTTGGTTTCATACCTGGAATCTAATGTGCGTTTTGACTCAGAATGCATTGTCAGGAATCTTGATGACAACAGTATGTTGCTCAGTAACTGAAGTATTGTTTGAACCAAACTATTGTAGCAACATTTTCTTGGCAGGTATGCCCCGTTGATACTGAGCCCAGTGTGCATTGATAGTTTTATACTGACTACTACAAAGTAAACACAAGTTCACAGTGACTCAGAGTATACAGGTACTACACTCTGGACATCCTAAAACAATTAACAAATAAATGTACTGGTAGGAAAATTATTGTCTATTGTATTACCTTAGTCTCTCTCTCTCTCTCTCTCTTTTTTTTCCTAGCTCAGGAGTTGTTCTTGTCCCTGGAATTTTTTGTTTGTTTATTTTGTTTTTTTGAGACAGAGTATCACTCTGTCACCCAGGCTGGAGTGTGGTGGTGCGATCTCTGCTCACTACAACCTCTGCCTCTCGGGAGTTCAAGTGATTCTCCTACCTCAGCCTCCTCAGTAGCTGGGATTACAGGCGTATGCCACCATGACCAGCGAATTTTTGTATTTTTAGTGGAGACAGGGTTTCACCATGTTTGCCAGGCTGGTCTCGAACTCCTGACCTCAAGTGATCCGCCCACCTCATCCTCCCAAAGTACTGGGATTACAGGCGTGAGCCACCATGCCCCGCCTATCCCTGGAGCTCTTATTTCAAGAATACACTAGATTCTATAGCCAGAAATGGTTCTTTAAGTTCTAGTATGCAAACTGGATCTAAGGAAAAGAAAAAATGATTAAAAGACATAGTAATCCTTTAAATAAGTTTTTTCATGGAAACCACAGAATCCATAGACCTTAGGGATTATCTAGGCCACTCTCCCCTGCCTGTGGAAATTCATACTCAGACATCAAAAATATGTCCTGTGTTAATGTTGGATATTACTAGAAAGTTATCCTCCTCAGTGCTGTGTTTTTTCCTCTACATCATACAATCTCTACAAATTTTTTCATATAGTTTGTTGTGTTGAAGTAAAGCTAAGTTTAAGAACAAAACAGTATTTTTCATTTTCTTTTTTTTTTTGAGATGGAGTCTCACTCTGTTGCCCAGGCTGGAGTGTAGTGGTGTGGTCTCATCTCACTGCAGCCTCCACCTGCTGGGTTCATGCAGTTCTCCTGTCTCAGCCTCCCTAGTAGCTGGGACTATAGGCTGCGACTACGTCACCACACCCAGCTAATTTTTGTATTTTTAGTGGATACAGGGTTTCACCATATTGGTCAGGCTGGTCTCGAACTTCTGGTCTCAGGTGATCCACATGCCTCGGCCTCCCAAAGTGCTGGGATTACAGACTGACCCACTGCTTCTGGTTTCATTTTCTTAAAGAATTCACCAACCCAGATGATTTTGTCTCCTCTTTGTCTGTTTTAAGACACATTTGAAAATAGCACTGATACATTGTGTGATCCAGCAATTTCACTGCCAGGTGTGTGCCCAAAAGAATTGAAAGCAGGGACTAGAACAGATATTTGTACACCCATGTTAAAGCAGTATTGTTTGCAATGGTCAACATGTGGAAGTGGCCCAAGTGTCCAATGCCAGGTGCCTGGAGAAACAAATGTGGTATGGACATACAGTGGAATATTTTCAGCCTTAAGGGAGAAGGGAATTTTGACACATGCTGCCACATGGATGAGCCATGAAGACATTTTGCTAATGAAATAAGTCACAAGAGGATAAGCACTATATGATTCCACTTATAGAAGATAACTGGAGGCTGGGCGCTGTGGCTCACGCCTGTAATCCCAGCACTTTGGGAGGCCGAGGCAGGTGGATCACGAGGTCAGGAGATCGAGACCATCCTGGCTAACACAGTGAAACCCCGTCTCTACTAAAAATACAAAAAAGTATCCGGGTGTGGTGGCGGGCGCCTGTAGTTCCAGCTACTCAGGAGGCTGAGGCAGGAGAATGGCGTGAAGCCGGGAGGCGGAGCTTGCACTGAGCCGAGATCACGCCACTGCACTCCAGCCTGGGCAACAGAGCGAGACTCCGCCTCAAAAAAAAAAAAAAAAAAAAGATAACTGGAGTAGTCTAATTCATAGAAACAGAAAGTAAAATGGTAGTTGCCAGGGGCTAGAGGAGGGGGAGGATGGGGAGTTACTGTTTTATGGGAACAGAATTTCAGTTTGGGAAAATGAAAGAAGTTCTGGAGATGGATGGTGGTGATGGTTACACAACGGTGTGAATGTACTTACCACTACTGAAAATTGTTAAAATAGTAAATTTTATGTTTTTTTTTATCACAATGGAAAAAAAAAAAGATGTGACCTCCAAATAAAGCCAATGTTTTGAAAGGCTTAAAAAGAAGCACTGTTGGGAAGGGAACTCTGCATGTACATGGATACTTGAATGAGATGGTAAAGTCTGGGGTAAGGAATACTGGCCTGAGTCCTATCTAATCTGGTTCTGTCATTAACCAGCTCTGTGATCCCTCATCGGGCTGTTAGTTTTCTCATCAGTAATGCGAGGATGTAAGTTAGTTGATACTCAGCCTTACTGTCTGTTCTAGAATTCTGTAAGTCTATGATTAAGTCCTTAGCAAAGAAATATTTATTTAGGAACAATGCCTGTGTGAGGGTAAGGAGCCACACACGCCTGTGATATGAGGGCAGCCCGGGTCTCTAGGATCTGCTCTGGGCCAGGTGTGGTGGCTCACACCTGTAATCCCAGCACTTTGGGAGGCCAGGCTGGGAGGGTTGCTTGAGCTCAGGAGTTCAAGACCAGCCTTGGCAACGTAGTGAGACCCTACCTCTCCCAAAATATACATATAAAAAAAATTAGCCAGGTGTGGTGGCATGCACCTGTAGTCTCAGCTGCTTGAGAGGCTGAGGTGGGAGGATTGCATGAGCCCAGGAGGTTGAGACTACAATGAGTTTGTTTGTACCACTGCACTCTAGCCTGGTCGACAGAGCAAGACTCCGTCTCAAAAAAAAAAAAAAAAATCTGCTTTGACCATTCCTTATCTGGGCATGTTTGCAAACACAATCAGTATCTTTAATCTGCTGTCCATCCTACCTCACTGCTCCCCAGGCAGGGCCAGAACTCCGTAGAGCTGTTAGATTCCAAGACTGGGAATCTTGAATTCCAGGGTTCCAAACCTGCCTTGACACCAGGCCCAGAGGCAGGGCTGTTTCTGTCAGTGCTTTAGATTGAGCAGTTGTGTTATCAGAAGAAATCAGCTTCTTACTGCCTCAGGATGGGCAGTAACTGTTCCTCTCAAGTTTTCCTTGTTTTCAGCAACCCATAGAAAAGAGTCTCTCTTACCTAGGCTGATGTGTCAATTATATCAAAGTTGTTTCTTTTTGGTTTGGAGCGTGGAATTTGGTACCAAGTTAATCTGTCCCCTGAGGTTTCATGTAGGCTCATGTTAGCAGAGTTTTGCTTTTGTTACACACACACAGACTGATTGTCAGGTTGAAACGCACAGTGGCATTGTGGTCAGCATGTGGATATGTTGGGTGAGAGGAGGTATAGGCAGCTTGGCGTGAAAAGTAGAGACCATTTTACTGGGCTAGGTGCTTTATGTGGGCTATCACTGATCTCCCAACATCACTGTGTGGCAGCCTTATTCCTCAGAAGAGGAGACTGAGGTTCAGATTGCCACTCTCCCAAGGCCACCAGCGAGAAAGGTGACAAACCTTGGATCTGAACGTAACAACTATCTTAACTGCAAAACTTGTATTCTTTCTGCCGCACACCTTTTTTCCCCTGCAGAGTGTGCTGGAGTGCAAACACTCCTTAATATAGCAAGCCATGTAACTGTGCAGTTAGATAATTCCAGAAGACTATGATAGAATCAGTAGCCAACCACATTTGTAACCACCCCTGTAATGTGCTGAGATCTGAATAGTTTGAAGATGTTGAGCCACGTTTGTGATCACCATGAGCAAAGTGTTGAGTGCCTCTTGTGTGCCCTTGTGTGCTAAGGCAGTAGAATATTCTGGCTGAGATAGAGGAGGAAGAGCTGTGGGCTGCTCGTGAGAGGATCTTGTGTGGTGTGGGAACTGTCATGGGAGTCCAGTGCGACTAGTTCTTTGCAGGTCTCTCTGTGGTACCTTTGGGGAATGCTGATGATATGACCAAATATTCTTATTTTGATTGCACCTGTGTATTTTTTTTTTTTTTGCGACGGAGTCTTGTTCTTTTGTCTAGGCTGGAGTACAGTGGCATGATCTCAGCTCACTGTAACCTCCACCTCCGGGGTTCGAACAATTCTCTGCCTCACTCTCCCGAGTAGCTGGGATTACAGGTGGCTGTCACCAGACCCGGTTAATTTTTTTGTATTTTTTAGTAGAGACGGAGTTTCACCATGTTGGCCAGGCTGGTCTTGAACTCCTGACCTCGTGATCCACCCGCCTTGGCTTCCCAAAGTGCTGGGATTACAGGCGTGAGCCACTGCGCCGGGCCTTCACCTGTGTATTTTTAAGTAGTAGTGGCTCTTACTCAATCTTTTTAACTTCTGCTCTGATTTTGTGTGGAATAGGTCCTGGGGTTTATTTTACTTTCCTATTCCACTAGTCATTCAGTTAGACTTTAACAAGACAGGATAGGAAGTATTAATAGAAAGAATCCTCCTTGAAATTACTAATTGAGGGTGCATCCCCTTTCTGTGCCCCCCTCCCCATCATATTTTTTGCTAAGGCTGATGTAGTATCTTACACATAATTGGTGCTCCATGGATGAATGCATATAGATGAAAAAGCTTGCAGATTTTAGAGAATCATTGTTTATATCCTTGGTAACCTCTATGCTAAATAAACATGTGTGCAATCTGTTTTTTACCTTTTTTTTTTTTTTTTTTCCTGAGATAGTCTCACTCTGTCACCCAGGTTGGAGTGCAGTGCCGTGATCTTGGCTCACTGCAGCCTCTGCCTCCTGGGTTCAAGAGATTCTTGTGCCTCAACCTCATGAGTAGCTAGGACTATAGGCGCCCACCACCACGCCAGGCTAATTTTTTGTTTTGTTTTGTTTTGGAGACAGAGTCTCACTCTAGCCCCCAGGCTGGAGTGCAGTGGCACGATCTTGGCCTCCTGGGTTCAAGCGATTCTCATGCCTCAGCCTCCCGAGTAGCTGGGATTACAGGCACCCGCCACCACCCCTGGCTAATTTTCGAATTTTTAGTAGAGACAGAGTTTTGCCATGTTGGCCAGGATTAGTCTCAAACTCTTGACCTCAGGTGATCTACCCGCCTCGGCCTCCCAAAGTGCTGGGATTACAGGCATGAGCCACTGCGCCTGGCCTAATTTTTGTATTCTTAGTAGAGACAGAGTTTCGCCATGTTGGCCAGGCTGGTTTCGAACCCCAGGCCTCAAGTGATCCAACTGCCTCAGCCTCCCAAAGTTCTGGGATTACAGGCGTGAGCTACCCCGCCCAGCCCTGTTTTTAAACTGTTCGTGTTGAGGAGAAAAGCAGATATTCAATTTCAAAACTAGTAGGACTTTTTTTCTTTATGGATGCTTTTTTGGAGGGGCCATAATTTGATGGTACCCGAACCCATTAAGTAATCATCAACTTTTTAACAGGATTTGCTGTAACTTGATGATTTGTCTATGATCATGTATTTAAGCTGATGGCAGTAATAGTAATATCTTTAGTAAGATGGATTTCGGCATGAGAAGATGCTTCTGGATTTAGTGAGGTTTGGAAATAAAGGTATAGCCCCTCTTATCTTCAAATACTTGAATGATCCATGCCAAATATGGGAATATTACACCTCCCATCTTTTCTTCCCATATGTTACCGTCCTAGAAGAGCCCCCGTTGTCACAGTGGCCCTTTATTCCTTCTCCTTCCCTCCAGCTCTGCCTTAGCAGAGGTGTAGTGGAAGAAGTGAAGAATTAGGAATGTGGGGGCTCATCCCTGGAACTGTAGCATTTTTGTTAGAATGTGTTTTTGTGTAGAAACACTGTTGTATGAATAATAGGTTACATGATGCTATAAGCAGTCAATGACTAGTTAGGATATTTAAGTGTATTTCAAAATCAAAGTATTCCGTTGTCTTCTCCTCTCTGTTCTTTCTACTAAAGATGAACCCCCTTGATGAGCAGATAGGCCCCGTGAAAGATGGCCTCCAGGGGATGTCAGCTCACTGTGATGCACACCTGGGGGAAGGGGCTCTGTTATCTTTATCTGGGTGTCAGCAGGTATTATTAGCCTAGTGCCTGGCACAGAGGACCCACCCAGAGATCCTTGTTGAATTTGGTTGAGTTGAAGGAAGAAAAACTTTTACTTTCTCCATTTCCATTCTTGGTAGTTTCTCAAGAAATATCTTTTTTTGAGACAGGCTCTTGTGCTGTATTTCACAGGCTGGGCGCACAAGCTCCTGGGCTTAAGCAGTCCTCGTGCCTCAGCCTCCCAAGTAGCTGGGATTACAGCTAGAACTTATGTCAAACTCAGAATTTTTGTCGAACTCTTCATCAAAGCTGGAAGTAGGACATACAGTTGGATTTATTTATTGATCCTTTTATGTACTTATTCATCAAAGGTTTGTTAATCACCTATGTGTGATATGCCAGGCACTGTCAGACACTAAAAACACAGCAGTGGACCAATACAGTTCCAGCACCTACCCTTTAGACAGCCTGGTGGGAGAATATGGACCATCATTAGACTAGTCAGGTCTGGGGTCGATTGTCATCTAGAAACTCCGCTATTTTAGAAATGCATAAGCTGACCCTGAATAAGCCATTTCTGGGGGCAGATTATCATTTCTTTCCTTAAATGCTAGTGATGAAAAAGTACTTTTAAAATTATTCAGAATTGTCCTTAACAATAAGCTAATGATAAACATGATGTGGGCAGTTTACCATTACGTAGTCTTTGATTAGACAGTAATTCTTCTCTTCCTTTCAAATAAAGTCTTATAGTAACTTGAGATATTTTTGAAAGGTAACACTCTTTTTTGAATATTCTGCTACTAAATTATTAATTTTCTGAGTTTTCTCTTAAGGCAAACATCAAGTTTCCTTGTGGCTGGTGACAAATTCAGATGCATACTGTTTCTACTTATAGCTCCTCAATCTTAGGTAGAATTGAGCAGATTTAACATGAATAGCTTCCTCTAATTTCACACAGAAAAAACAATTTTAGGAAGGAAAGGTAAGAACATGATAATACAGAAATCAGCGAAGTAAAGGGTGATTGGCTGGTGGCTGGGGTTGGAAGAAAGTGAAATTTTTCTTGTTATTCTCTTTGTGATGGAAGATTTCTTTCCATAGATTAGTATAATTTACGTGGGCTGTTTGAAGAGATTACCTTCTTAGTGGTTCCCTTAAAGCTCTTTCTTATGTATATCCTGAAGCCCAGTCACTTCTTCCCACTTGTTTTTGAGTGTTTGATCTAGACAATTAAAGTCACTTTTAAGATAAAATTTACTGTATTTGGGGGACTTTGGGAGACTCACTTCTGTTTAAAAGCAAAAATGATTACACAGTACTTTATGTCAAATCTGCCTGTTTAAGGGATTTGAGCACACCTGGTAGCAAAGAGGTTTAACCTACTTTCTCAGATGAAAACTAGAGGTGGAGGAAGGACGAGGAGGCAGTCCAGGGTGAGCCCAGGAGCTAGTTACCTTTAGCCTACTTCTGGGATGACGCACATTGTCCTCTAGGTCAGTCAGCCTCCTCAGCCCATGCATTAAGATTCCTGGTTGCAGCTGGGCACAGTGGCTCACGCCTGTAATCTCAGCACTTTGGGAAGCTGAGGTTGGCAGGTAACCTGAGTTCAGGAGTTCAAGACCAGCCTGGCCAACATGGTGAAACCCCATCTCTACTAGAAATACAAAAATTAGCCAGACGTGGTGGTGGATGCCTGTAATCCCAGCTACTTGGGAGGCTGAGGCAGGAGAATCACTTGAACCCAGGAGTCGGAGGTTGCAGTGAGCCGGGATTGTGCCACTGCACTACAGCCTGGGTGACAAAGTGAGATTCTGTCTCAAAAAAAAAAAAAAAAAAAAGATTCCTGGTTGTTAGTAACAGAAACTCACATAGTCTAGCTGAAGCAAAAGGTTTTTTTTTGCTTACTTAACTGGATTGCAGGAAGAGCTGGAATGAGGTGGATTTTAAGGACATTCATAACCAGGGACTTGAAACACAGCTGTGTGCCCTGTGTGGCTCCCTGCTCTCTCCCCACCTTTTATCTCTTAGTGTTGGCTTAATTTTTGTCTTACTGCAGGTGGGCTTCCTCTACATGGAAGGGGACATGACTGTGGTCATTGCCCATCTATAGACATCTTTATCGCTGTGATCTGAGAGAAAACCGGATTCTTTTCCCCTGGCTTAAGTTTGACAAATCCCAGGGAAGAATGCTCACTGGTCTAGGCTAGGTCATGTGTTTGTGACAGTTCTAAGGGGTCCGTGATAGGCTCAGCTTGGGTCACATGCCCAGGGAGGTCACACAGATGATACCCTGAGGGAACTGCTGTAAACAGTTAGATACAGCAGTTTTCAGGCATTTTTAGTCCATATGGAACTCAGCTCAAACAACTAATTAAGATTCTTTCCTTGATTCATTGAAAATCTTTTACAGTCTTTGTTGATGCTGGTGCCTGTAATCCTGGCTACTCAAGAGGCTGAGGCAGGAGGATGGAATATTCACAGTGGCCTCTGAATAGCCACTTCACTCCAGCCTGGGCAACACAGTGAGACCCTGTCTCAGAAAAATAGAATGAGGCTGGGCACGGCGGCTCACACCTGTAATCCCAGCACTTTGGGAAGCAAAGGCGGGCAGATCACTCGAGGTCAGGAGTTTGAGACCAGCCTGGGCAACATGGTGAACACCCTGTCTCTACTAAAAATACAAAAATTAGCTGGGTGTGGTGGCAGTGCCTGTAATCCCAGCTACTCGGGAGGCTAAGGCAGAATTACTTTGAACCCAGGAGGCGGAGGCTACAGTGAGCTGAGATCATGCCACTGCACTCCAGCCTGGGCAGATTAAGACTCTGTCAAAAAAATAAAAAATAAAAAAGTCATTTGTCAGTTTTGGACTTTACAACCAGTAGACTGGAGATTACATTTCTGTTTTACTCTGTTTTTCCATAGGAACCCAGACTAGCACTTATGCTGTAGTGTGTTCTCAAAAACTATGGTTGACTGACTGAACTCGTGGTATAAACATATCAAGGCATTGAAACATACAACTTTATTATTATTATTACTTTTAGAGATGGGTTCTTGATCCATTGCCCAAGCTAAGAGTACAGTGGCGCAATCCATAGCTCTCTGCAGCCTCTAGCTCCTAGGCTCAAGTGGTCCTTCCACATGAGCCTCCTGAGCAGCTGGGACAACAGGTGTGTGCCA
This sequence comes from Hylobates moloch, assembly GCF_009828535.3. NCBI lineage: Eukaryota > Metazoa > Chordata > Mammalia > Primates > Hylobatidae > Hylobates > Hylobates moloch. Next base: position 95,262,685 of record NW_026652288.1, on the reverse strand, counting down.
GCTAATTTTTTATTATTTGTAGAAACAAGGTCTCCCTATATTGCTAAGGTTGGTCTTGAACTCCTAGGCTCAAGCGATCAGCCCACCTTGGCCTCCCAAAGTGTTGGGATTACAGGTATGAGCCACTGTACCCAGCTGAAACATACAACTTTAGAGATGACAGGGATCCTAGAATCCATCTACCTTCAGTAGTTTCAGTATATTGGGTCTCCCAAATACTAAGGACCCACAGTAAAGGAGGGTAAACACTTTTTCACATTTCTAAATACAGGGCCCTGTTGTAGGAACAGAGGGTACTTTGATGAAACAGACAGATAAGGAAGGTCCTTGCTTTCATGCAACTTAGATTTACATGAAGAAAATCTTGACATGCTAACTAGAATGCCAAATTTCTTTTTGATTTTTGCCTGAAATTGTATCAGTATAGAGCTTATCTTTTTTTTTTTTTTTTTGAGACGGAGTCTTTCTCTGTCCCCCAGGCTGGAGTGCGGTGGCGCGATCTCGGCTCACCGCAACCTCCACCTCCTGGATTCATGCCATTCTCCTGCCTCAGCCTCCCAAGTAGCTGGGACCACAGGCGCCCACCAACACGCCTGGCTAATTTTTTTGTATTTTTTAGTAGAGACGGGGTTTCACCGTGTTAGCCAGGATGGTCTCGATCTCCTGACCTCGTGATCCACCCGCCTCGGCCTCCCAAAGTGCTGGGATTACAGGCTTGAGCCACCGCGCCCGGCGAGTTTATCTTTTAAGAATGGGCTAACCCATGAATGAATCTGAAGCTCTGATTGTCTATATTACCTTTAAGTAATTGTTTAAAAAAACAAAACAAATTATTAACAAATGGTGTTGATCTGTTGGAGAAAATAAGTGAAAGGAGTTCCTGGTGCTGAGAAAACAGCATCCATCCTAGCTAAGAGCCCAGTCTTTACAGCTTCCAATCTCAGCACTCCACTTGCAGCTTTCTAACTTATGCAAACTGTTTTTTTCTGAGACAGAGTCTCACTCTGTCACCCAGGCGGGAATGCAGTGGTGTGATCTTAGCTCACTGAAGCCTCTGCCTCCTGAGTTCAAGCGATTCTCGGGCCACGGCCTCCTGAGTAGCAGAAATTACGGGCTCCCACCACCACGCCCAGCTAATTTTTTTTATCTTTAGTAGAGGTGGGGTTTCACCATGTTGGCCAGGCTGGTCTCGAACTCCTGACCTCAAGTGATCTGCCCGTCTTGGCCTCCCAAAGTGCTGGGATTACAGGCGTGAGCCACCGCAACCGGCCTGTCAGAGCTCTTTTAGCCTCAAATTCTTCAGTTATAAAATGAAAATATCTACTCATTTTTTTTTTTTAGTGGGTATTGAACAAACGTTAAATATTTTTTAAATGACATATTTTTTATTTCTTTAAATGATTTTTTTCACTGTGGTAAAATACATATGACATCACCTTTACCACTGTAACCATTTTTAAGTGTGCAACTCAGGAGTATTAACTACATCCACGTTGTTATGCAGCCATCGCCACTATCTGTCTCCAGAACTCTCTTTGTCTTGTAAAACAGAAACTCTATACCCGTTAAGCAGTAACTCGCCATTGCCCCTCTCCCAGCCCCCTGCCACCACCATTCTACAAATGGTTACTTTTTTATAAATATTAAGATTTCAAAAAATGTTAGCTATTGTTCCTCTAGATCAGGAGTCAGCAGACTCCAGCCCACAGGACAGGTTTGGTCAGTAATTTGTTTTGGTAGGGTCCTTGAACTAAGAAAGGCTTTTACATTTAGAAAGGATTGTAAAAACAAAACAAAAAATAAAGAAGAATATGCCTTAGAGGCAGTATGTGGCCCACAAAACCTAAAATACATTTATTATCCAGTCCTTTACAGAACAGGTTTTCTGACCCCTGCTGTAGATCTAATCTTTTTTGATCAGGGAGTCCTTTAAGATTTTGATGAAAAAAATGTATATGTAGGTTTCCACGTATCTTAAGAGGGTTCTGTCACGCGCGTCCACGTGAAGAGACCACCAAACAGGCTTTGTGTGAGCAACAAGGCTGTTTATTTCACCTGGGTGCAGGTGGGCTGAGTCCGAAAAGAGAGTCAGGGAAGGGACATAGGGTGGGGCTGTTTTATAGGATTTGGGTGGGTAGTGGAAAATTACAATCAAAGGGGGTTTTTCTCTTATGGGCAGGGGCGGGGGCTCACAAGGTGCTCAGTGGGGGAGCTTCTGAGCCAGGAGAAGGAATTTCACAAGGTTAATTGCTCAGTTAAGGTGGGGCAGGAACAAATCACAGTGGTGGAATGTCATCAGTTAAGGTGGGAACCGGCCATTTTCACTTCTTTTGTGATTCTCCACTTGCTTCAGGCCATGTAGACATATACGTGCAGGTCATAGGGGATACGATGGCTTAGCTTGGGTTCAGAGGCCTGACAGGTTCTATGAACATTTTCTCTACACCAGGATTTCTCAGTGGGGCCATGTTGCCTCCAAGAGAGTGAACGTTGGTTGTTGGGGGGAGTGAAATCTTAGCTGTTGTAATGACTTGCAGCCTTTCAAAGGGACACAGTACATCAACAGATACATAGTTTATCTTTGGTATTAAAATTTCTTGGCAGGGGTAGTGGGTGATAATGGAGCGATTTGGAAAAAAAATTTAATTAGCTCATTAGGGGAGTGATAATGAAAGATAAGTTTGAAAAACCCTGCTTTAAACTGAATTCTGGAAGACAGGACATGTATCTTATCAACCTCTGAATATACCTGCATTTAGCAGAGAATTGAGAACATTTTCTTCAGTCTATTAAATTTGTTACCTTGTAATTGAATGAAAGAATCCTTAGATCTACTTTTAATGACCAGTTCAGTGTAGAAATGGTTTACACAGTGAACTCTATGCCCTGGAATTAATTAATTAATTTATAAAGAGGCAGGGTCTCACTTTGTTACCCAGGCTGGGGTGCAATGGCCCCATTGTAGCTCATTGTGGTCTCAAACTCCTGGGTTCAAGTGATCCTCCTGAGTAGGTAGGACTACAGGTATATTCCATCAGGCCCAGCTAATTATTTTTTATTTTTTTATTTTTAGAGGCAGAGTCTTGATATGTTGCCCAGGCTGGCCTCAAACTCCAGGCCTCAAGTGATCCTTCTACCTTGGTCTCCCAAGTTGCTGGAATTACAGGCACAAGCCACCGTGCTGTGTACATTTTAATTTCAAAATATCTTTTAAATCCTTTAGAAGTTTGTCAAATGCTTAAGTCTCCCTGACATATCAGACAGATGCTTCTTGCCTATTAGACTAGAATTCCATTTTTTTTTTCTTAACACTCGTTGTTGACACAGTAAAATGAGTGTCTAAATGCTGGGGCGTAACGATCTCTACCCCGAAAGCCCCATATAAGCTCTTCGCAATCATGTCATTTCTTTCTTTCTTTTTTTTTTTTTTTTTTGAGAAGGAGTCTTCCTCTGTTGCCCAGGCTGGAGTGCAGTGGCGCGATCTCGGCTCACTACAGTTTCCATCTCCCAGGTTCGAGCGATTCTCCTGCCTCAACCTCCCAAGTAGCTGGGATTACAGGTGTGCGTCACCACGCCCAGCTAATTTTTGTATTTTTAGTAGAGACCAGGTTTCTCCACGTTGGACAGGCTGGTCTGGAACTCCTGACCTCAAGTGATCCGCCTGCCTCGGCCTCCCAAAAAGCTGGGATTACAGGCATGAGCCATCGTGCCTGGCCCACGTCAGCTCTTAACTGAAAAGAAAACACAGGCATATAATTATTTTCCCTGAAAAATTAAGTCTGATTTAGAATATATAAATTTTGATAGCAGACTACTGAAATGTCAGGAATTTAGGTCATCCTGACTTGCCTCACAGGCAAAGACTGTCTTAGGCATCTCTGTATCCCCATTGCCTTGCACATAGTAGGTGGTTAGTGAATGCCCTTCTGGGACTGGCTGTACTGGTGATACTTCTGTGAATGCCCATTGTACCCTTGAGTTCTCCTTACAAGTTTTCTTTGGCCCAGCTTACCCTCTCTCACAGACCCATTTCTACACATACAGCTTGACTTGGTTTCTACTACCAGTTGGCCTTTTTGCTGCGTTGTGGGGTTTGATGATGATGAGTAGCAGGGGATCACTGGAACAGCATTCATCGCACGGGGAATGTGTTCATAGCATGAGCAGTGCTGATGCAGTAGTACCCAGTCCTGTAGCCGCTCAGAGGGTAGTGTGTGGAGGGTCCCTAAAGAGCAGTGTCAAGGATTGGTGCCTCCTGCTGTGCTGGAGGTGGCCTTTGGCAGGTGGGATGAGCCATTCCATTCTGAGTGCTGAGGGAACTTCCTAGAGATCCAGCAGGTCAATGTTCCTCAAATATCTCTACTGAAATTCTCTTCAGAGCAGGATGCCCCAGTGGATGGAGGACGTTTCGACCAAAGTGACCTCTGTAAACGCAAAACTGTCTGTCTGTCTGTCTGTCTGTCTGTCTGTCTGTCTGTCTATCTATCTATCTATCTATCTATCTATCTATCTATCTATCTATCTATCTATCTATCTAATTTGTTTAGAGACAAAGTCTCACTCTGTTGCCCAGGCTGGAGTGGAGTGGTGCGATCTCAGCTCACTATAACCTCTGTCTCCCGGGTTCAAGCGATTCTCCTGCCTCAGCCTCCCAAGTATCTGGGACTACAGGCATGCGCCACCACACCTGGCTAATTTTTTGTATTTTTAGTAGAGACGAAGTTTCACTATGTTGGCCAGGCTGGTCTCGAGCTCCTGACCTCAGGTGATCTGCCTGCCTCGGCCTCCCAAAGGGCTGGGATTACCGATGTGAGCCACCTCACCCAGCTGTTGTTTATTTAATTTTGTTTTTTATTTTAAAAGATTAGCAAATAAAGGTTGTGTGTATTTTTCATATGTATGTGTAATAACTGTTTCTGGCAAGGTACTCTATGTTTGTTTTAATGTAAAAATATCAAACAATATTTTAAAACTTCACAAGAGGTTGATATTCCACAAAAGTGTGATATCCTTTATAATAAACTGGGGAAAATTTGGACTACACCCATTCTGTGTCCCCACCCCATCATTTGGAATCCCTGGGAAGATTTACATCGTAGATGGAGAAGCATAGCTGAGCTACTGGTTATGCACAAATGGGTGTTAACCACTTCGGCCAGTCAGGTCTCGGAAGTAGAGGTCTGTTTTTACATAAAATGATAAAGACAATGAGGTACAGAGGCAATGACCTTTGGCTGGTGACCAAGTAGTGGCTCTCATAGACTTTCCCTGGTTTATGTCCCTGAGTTTGTAATCACCTCCTGGATTAGAATTCCTGGGAACCCTTTGTCCTGCCCTCAGGGGTGAGAACTCCACTTTTGCTGACCTTGGCAATCACAGTGGCTTTCTACCACCTTAAATCCTTCTTCACCTCTGCAGAGCTCCCTGTAACCGTGGAGGGCCAGCCCACCCTCCCTCCTGAGGGCCATTGTGCAGTTAGGCCTTCCATGACCTTCTCAGAGCAGAGGCTTCAATCTATTTTCAGTAAGAGTCCAGATGTTTAGAAATCTGTATAGGTGAGGGGCGCATTTACTTTTATTGCTGTTCATAGAACAAGAAGGTCCACTCTTGGTTTGCAAGTATCTTGTATGTCTCAACTCTGAATCATATATATGATAACCTTCAATCTTATCACTATCCTTTTATCCATAAACCTTCATAAATGGTCTAGTTTCACCATGACATCTTAGTGGAATTAAACTTGAACTAAAAACTATATAATTAATTAGAACTACTAATTGTGTTAGTAACTTGGTAACACAAGGCCCACAGCTGACAGGTGGTTAATCCCTACTACGTAACTTCTTCATATGTGTTCTTAAAGATGGAGTTTAAAACAATAACCACCACAAGATTTTGGGAGAACATCTCAGGTGGGTGTTACTTGGTGACCATGCCAGAAAGCCAGTGACTTCCAACTCCCAGTCCCCACCCTGGGATCCTGGTGAACTTCATGTAGGCTCTTCTCTGTGTAAGCCTTGTACCCTGTGAGTTTCATGCTTTGACATATTCTAGTCACTGTGTGGACACAGTCATGCAGCTATTTTCAGATAAGACCAGTATAGGTATGCCTGTTAATTTACAGTCTGCACTCCCAGTGATGGAATAAAATTACTAGGAATAATTATTTTTTGGTGACCACCTTGTAAGTGCCATGGTGTAGTGGAAAGCCCTTTTCAAAGGGTCTAAAATTAGTGGGTGGTAATATAACTTTCTATGTAAACGAATGTGAGTTTCTTGAACATGGTAAATTAGAGAACACCGTCCCCAAAAGGTTAATTCCAAGCAGAGATAGTCGGTGAAACGTTTCAAGACTATTTGAAGCAAACATATGATGCTTCTAGTCTAGTTGAATATCAATGTGATAGAGAGGAAAAGGGGGTAGATTTTGGAGTCAAATGGACCAATATTAGAAATTAGCTGTGTGATTTTAAGCAAGTTTTAAATACCTTCAACCTGTTGTTTTCTCATCTAAGAAAAGGGAGTTGGGGGCTAATAATTCTCTACATCATTAAAAATTTCCTGGCACATTAAGTTCCTGGCACAAAGAGGGTGTTTTTAGCAGTACTCACTACGAGGGCAATCTCTTCACTCTTGTCTTCCTGAACGAAGAAGGAAGGAGTTGTCTTACTCTACTGAGTCACGGTTTAAATTTAGCAAGATCTCAGAACCAGTACAGATGTTATAAATGGTTATGGGAAATATACCTTCTATTTGAAGTGAGCTGTGCTTGATTCATATTTTTTAAACAATATATATATTCTGCCCAATTCTAAAAAAAAATATTTCAAGTAGCTAATTCACTTCTTAGTCATACTATGAACTCCCAGGACCTTATCCCACAAATGCGGCCCTGGTTAGAACTATTCAAAGAGCCTTTGATGCTTCAAACCCACTAACCCCATTTTGCACATTTCCCAAAAGCAAACGTACTCATGCATACACACACACACACACACACACACACACACACACACACACACACAACTTATGACCCAACTTTTGGGAACAATGTTAAAACAAACAAACAAAATTCTTAGAAAGTTGTGAGGTGCTTAAAATAGTTTGATTTTTAAATGATTGAGGAGCTTTTCCCATAAGACTTGGTGCTTGCTGCTATAAATAAAGGCATGCATATATGTCCAGAGTTGCGCCTCTGTAGTCACAATGCTTAAACTGACTTCAAGAAGTCAGCTGTATTATTTTAATATTATTATTTAATATCCAGGATCCACTGTAACCTTTTAACCCTGTTAATGCCAAACCTTTAAAAAGAGTTTAACTTCACAAAGCCTATAAGTCAGATTGAGAATATTTCACATGAAAAGCTTCCAGGTGTCACTTACCTTTAGAAATGGAATTTTTCAGCCTATTATTCAGGACAGACAACTAGATTCACCCTTTCCTCCCAGCTCCTCAAACACTGTTTACATTGTCACTAGGACATTTCTAATGGATTATCATTGCTGAAGCTGGGAGATGGATACATAGTATTTGTCTGCTTTTGTATTTGTTGAGTTTTTTCCACAATAAAAACAGACAATTTTTTAAAAACGCAGAATAGCTGGAATTCATCCTTAATCTACTTTATGTTGAGGATAGGGTGGTAGTCTTTTTTTTTCAGCCTTATTTCCTTGGGTTGTTCAAGGCAAGGTATTGGAAAAGTTAAAAAACTCAAATAACTAGATTTGAGAGCCCCAAAGTGTACATATTATTTAAATTCTAATGTTTCTCCTGAGAATTTCCAACCTGAAGCTGCCAAAAAACTGCCTTAAAATGTGGATAGGTATTATATTTAAATATGATGTGTGGCAAATGTGGTGTAACTGAAATGATAGAGGACTTGGAATCACAAGATGTGAGCCAAGGTCTGGCTTTGCCACTTACTGGTTAGATAGTCCTTAGACATACCATGCAACCTTTCTGAGCTGGTGTCTTCGGCTATAAAATGGGGATGATATGTGCTCTGTGCACTTCTTAAGGATCTTAAAAATATATTATTACGATTATACATAGCCTGGTGAGTAATTCATTTAGGTAGAATTCATATCATCCATGGGTATGTGCAGTAGTAGAAGGAATCACGTATATAACATGTTTTCAGGTAGCTCACAGACAAATGAAAAAAGCTACTTTTCTGTGTATACACAGAAAAACATCATACCACTTTCAAAGACATTTTTAAATGGTGCAGAATATACCCAGTACCAGCTGAATGTGTGTGGGGGAGAAAACGCGAGAAAAAATGGTCTGTGCCAGTGTACCTAATTTCCAAATACCTGCAGTTTGCTGAAGATCTTTAAATTTTCTGTCCATCTTTCTGCAGCCTTATCCTGAACATATGTTCTCTCCATAAACTCATTTGGCCAAGGAACTATATAGCTACTTGAAAAATATTTGTCCCACAGGTGATAAGTGATGTATTCTCCTTTCAATTAATAAGCAAATAGAACATCATAATCCTCTTTTAACCTCCCACCCCTAATCCTGGTCCCTTTCCTCCTTTCCCAGTTGTAACCACTGTTTCCTTTCTTTATCTGTCTTTCCAGACCTTTTCTCTTCCTTTACACATGCGTATATGTATCCAGAGAGAATATATAATGAGGCATTTGTGTTTCTTTTCTTTTGCTTTAAACAACTGTCATACTAAGTGGAACATTCCACAACTGGCTTTTTTCACGCAACATGTCTAGAAATTTCCATGATCTGGCTCATTCACTTTAGCCTCCGTTTACTATCTGTACTGGTTTATTTTGCCATTTGCCTATTGTTAGGCTGTTTCAATTCCAAACATGCTGCAATAAACATCTTTGTAATATCCTGTTATTTATGCTTATATACAAGTATTTCTGTAGGGTAGGGATTGAGAAGTGGAATTGCTAGGTCTTAAATCACATACTTTACATTTTATTGGTTAATGGCAAATAACTCTCCCAAGTAAAATGAACACTGTATTTCATACTTTGGTTTCTTGCCCAGCTTTTCAGAACAGCAATTAGGAGAAGCTTTCAGAGGACAGTTATAGTGGTCTAGAGTAGACCAGTGCTTTTGTAAACCTTAGTGTGCAGACTCATTACCTGGGGATTGTGTTAAAATGTAAATTGTGACTCAGTAAGTTTGGAATGAGGCCTGGGGGTCTGTAGTTCTAACAAGCTCCCAGGTGATGATCAGGGACCACACTTGGAATAGCGAGAATCTTGCTCCAGTCCATTTTTTAGCATTGTCTGGAAGTTATTTTATGGGTGTGTGTGCGCATGCATTAGCTCATGGACACAAGCATGTTTCCTAGGAAGCTATATTTTGCCAGAATTTGGACCACAGCCCCCAGTCGTCTTGACCTTTAAAGTTAGATACTGTGAACATTTATGGCAAAATGTTGATGGTGATTGAAACTGGGTGATGGGTGCTGTAGATCTGTTGTATATCTCTATTTTTGTGCAGAGAATTCTGTGGAAATGCTCACAATACACTTTGAAAATAGAAGAAAGATCCCTTTAAAGTTTGAGTTATTCCTAAAGATTTTCAGCTTGGTACATGCTGCCATGCCTTTCCTAGATTTCTTGTGGTAGATGATTTGGAAGTGTTTTATTTTAATCAGTAGTGTATTTTGACTCATGAGTTTTAATTTTAGCATATCAAAGTATTTTTAGAAGTTTAAAAATAACTGCAAAAAAAAAAAAAAAAAGCTTTGTTCCATATCTGCCTACCTTAGCAGCTCAGTCAAATCACCCTCATTCTTCCTTATTCAAGAGAGGATGCCATAGAGTGGCATACACCATGATCACTGCATGGTAGTGTGTTAGCCCTGGAGGCACTTTAGAGAAGGAACCTCTAAGGCCAGAGTGCCCATGTTGACTTATTGGCGATTACCTGAACACTGTTATATAAGGTTTTGAGGTCTCATCTGGCTTCAACAGAAAAGATTTCTGTGATTAACTAGCAATGTTGGCCAAGGTGTGCTGGATTGGAGACTCTGGTTCAGTGAAAGTACTTATTTTATAGTTGGGAAAACAAGACACCAAAAATGTAAATGACCTGCCTTGGGTTCATGGTTAGCAGAAGAGCTAGTCCTATAGAACCATGTGTCCAGATTCCTAGTCTAGTTCCCTTCCTGCTGTGCCATCCTGATGATGAGACTGTGACTAGCTGTGGAATACTTGCATGTTGAAGCAACTTGGTAGAGGGGAAGGCATTATTCACCTTTTAACTAGGTGATCTTGGGCAAATCAGTTAATCCTGAGAGGGAATATACAGCAGGTCCCAAATAATGTCATTCAGTTTTATGTTGCTTTATTATAATGTTGATGAGAAAAAAGTTGATTCCTGGCTAGGCCACTGTGTAGAATTTGCACATTCTCCCTGTCTGTGTGGCTTTTCTCTGAGTACTCCACTTTCCTCCCATATTCTAAAGATGCACACGTTAGGTTAATTGGCGTGTCTAAGTTGTCCCAGTCTGAGTGAGTGTGTGGGTGTGTGTGAGTGCCATGACATGGACTGGTGTCCTCTCCAGAGTTGCTTCTGGCCTTGTGCCCTGAGCTTCCAAGACACGCTCCAGCCACTCTCAACTTTGTATTGGAATAAGCAGGTTGGAAAATGAATGAATGAATGAATATAAATTATTGTAAAATAAAAGTAGATGGTAATACAAATGCATGACAGTAAATGATGTAGCACAAAAATGCTCAGCGAGCCTCCACATTTGTGATTTTTTTTTTTTTTTTTTTTTTGATGGAGTCTCACTCTTGCAATCTTGGCTCACTGCAACCTCCGCCTCCCGGGTTCAAGAGATTCTCCTGCTTCAGCCTCCCGAGTAGCTGGGATTACAGATGTGCACCACCGTGCCTGGCTAATTTTTTTGTATATTTAGTAGAAACAGGATTTCACCATGTTGACCGGGTTGGTCTCGACCTCCTGACCTCAGGAGATCTGCCTGCCTTAGCCTCCCAAAGTGCTGGGATTACAGGTGTGAGCCACTGTGCCCAGCCCTTGTGATTGTTTTTGAACCGTGTGATGATAGGAGATGCTCCTTACAATTTTAGCTTTGCGAACATTTATTCCTTGATTTGACCCACCACCATTATGACTGACATCACTCACTGATTCACTGAAAATTGGGTAAATAATGATCTTACTTGTTTTTATGAATATTTCTTAGATGTGTGCATAGCTCATTTATTTAAATGTTTAAAATTAAAAGTGTTTTGGGCATTTTTTTAGAAGTTTGGTGATTTTGTTATTGTTGTTGTTTTTTTGAGATAGGATCTTGCTCTGTCACCCAGGCTGGAGGCTAGTGGTACGATCTTGGCTCACTGCAGCCTCGACTTCCTGGGCCCAAGCCATACTCCTGCCTCAGCCTCCTGAATAGCCAGGACTACAGGCATGAGCCACCATGCTTAGCTAATTTTTTTGTTTTGGTTTGGTTTTGGTTTTGGCTAATTTTTTATTTTTTTAGAGACAAGGTTTTGCCGTGTTGCACAGGCTGATGGTTTTGTGACCACAAATATACCTGAGAAACTTAACTCTTCTTTATATTAACTAGCCTGTGGTAAATTGGTTTTGTTACACATCATTTTGCTTAAAGTTGCAGTTTCCAAGAAGCTATTGACAACATTAAGTGAGGACTTTCTGTAGTTTCTTTTTTTGGAGGCAACTATCTCTCTTTTCACTTTGGCCACTAGGAAGCTCAGAGCCAAACTCATAGCTCTAATGTAGCAACTCTTTAGTAGCCTTTTGACCTGAATAATTGTATTTTAACCCTACTTTCTTTCTGAGTCTGCTTCTGTCTTGACCTCCTAATCTAATTTCATATTTTCTAATCCTGATGTATTCATTTGTATTGCACTGTTTTATTGAATGTCTTTACCATAAGCTGCCTCAAATATTTGTGAAACAGATGGTATATAAATAAAGAACATTGGAATGTTTGAGAAAGTTGTTGTTGACAAGACCGATGAAGATGAAAATAGTGTAGTTCTGAGAAAATGTTGGTTGCTGTGGCATCTGCTCTTTTTTTCTCCCTTGCACTCTCATCTCCTGGGGTGATCCATCTTCGTTACCTTCAACTCCCATGACACCCCTGCTGTGGCTTTGGCTGCATTCTGGAGTCATCTCTTATCTCCACCCTCACCCTGGATTCACAAATGCAGATCTGTATTTCTGACTTTCTTCCTATTAGATAGCTCCATCTGAATGTCCCTAAGTCCCTCAACTCAACACGTTCAAAACTAGGCTCAGCATCCTTTCCAAACCCAGATCCTCTCTGCCTGGATCTCAGTTGCACCACCATCAACTTCATTTCTCCAGTCAGTAACCTGATCCTCACGTTTTACTTTTTCCATTTTCTGATCCTTCACGTCCAATCCACAACTAAGACCTGTCACTTTAAATTATAAACATGTCTGCGAAGTGAGGAGTGCCTCTGCCCGGCTGCCCATCATCTGGGATGTGAGGAGCGCCTCTGTCCGGCCGCCCCGTCTGGGAAGTGAGGAGCGCCTCTGCCTGGCTGCCCATCATCTGGGATGTGAGGAGCGCCTCTGTCCGGCCGCCCCGTCTGGGAAGTGAGGAGCGCCTCTGCCCGGCTGTCCATCATCTGGGATGTGAGGAGCACCTCTGCCCGGCCACCCCGTCTGGGAAGTGAGGAGCGCCTCTGCCCGGCCGCCCCGTCTGGGAAGTGAGGAGCGCCTCTGCCCAGCCGCCCTGTCTGGGTTGTGGGGAGCGCCTCTGCCCGGCCGCCCCGTCTGGGATGTGGGGAGCACCTCTGCCCGGCCGCCCCGTCTGGGAGGTCTACCACGGAGGCCAGGCGCAGTGTGGGGGCTGGACGTAGTGGCTCACGCCTGTAGTCCCAACACTCTGGGAGGCCGAGGTGGGTTGATCACTTGAGGCTAGGAGTTCGAGACCAGCTTGGCCAACATGGCGAAACATGAAAAATACAACAAACAAACCAACCAACCAACCCAGCAACAACAAAACAGGTCTACCGTGGAGTCATACTCTAATTTTTTCTATTTTCCTCCCTTTCTGATCTTTTATCCCACTTTCTTTTTCTTCCTCCTCCTTCTTCTTTGTCAAAGACATAGAGGATTGAGTTATTATCATTGATCCATACAAAGTCCCTCTCTCATTTATTTTCTTTCATTCCCACCCCCCATTTCTATTCCCGGTCTTCCCATGTGCAACCTTCCTAATATGTTTGATATGTATCTTTTTGTTTGTATGTATTTTAAGAAAATGTTTATTGTTTTGTGTGCAAAAGAAAAAAATTAATAAAAAGAAAAAAAATAAATTATAAACATGTTGTGGGTCTGTTCTCTCTACTCCATACTACCTATAAGGCTCTTTGGAGTTTTTAATCTATCCTTGCCCACCTTGGGGTTTTTATTTTTTTTTATTTATTATTATTTTTAGAGGCAGAGTCTCACTTCTGTCACACAGGCTGGAGTACAGTGGCATGATCGTAGCTCACTACAGCCTTGAATTCCTGGGCTCAAGTGATCTTCCCACCTCAACTGCCCGGGTAGCTGGGACTACAGATGTGCACTACCACACCCAGATAATTTTTTAAATTTTTTGTAAAGACGTGACCTCACTGTGTTGTCCAGGTTCGTCTCAAACTCCTGGGCTCAAGCGATTATCCCGCCTTGGCCACCCAAAGCGCTGAGATTGCAGGCTTGAGCCACCTTGCCATTTGCCTATTGCTAGGCTGTTTCCAATTCCAAACATGCTGCAATAAACATTTTTGTAATATCCTATTATTCACGCTTATGTATAAGTATTTCTCTAGGGTAGAGATTGAGAAGTGGAATTGCTAGGTCTTAAATTATATACCTTTACATTTTATTAGTGCTTGGACTGTCATTTTTATTATTGCAGTAATCTTCACTCAGCCATCTTCTCCTTTTATTTCCCTAACCCAGCCCATCCTTTGTCCTACAGTCAGTGATCTCCATTTCTCTTCAAGCTAAAGTTCAAATATCTTAGACCTTTCATACATTTGCTTTTGCTAAGCTTATTAGTCTTATGTTTTGCCATTCCCCAACCTTGCTCAGAATGATGTTCCCTCTCCTGTTGGTGCACTCCAGTTCACCTTTCTCTTTGCTCTGGATTATTCTCCTTCCTTGGAACTCTCAGGCTGCTTCTTTGGCTTGTCAAGATCCTATATACATCTCTGTTCTAGCTCTTACCATTCTGTGATATGTTGTTTAAATGATCATCTTCCACTTGATTGGATGCTGTTTGGAGGGTCCAGATTGCGGCTTATGAGTCTCTGTCTCCAGAGTTTAGCCACATATGAGATATAAGTGTTCATTGAAATGTTTGCTGAATGAAGGCACTGCAGTTCTTGGAACAACTCCTTTAGAAAACAACACCAGTAATATGGGTAGTAATCACACATCAACAGCTATTACTGCCATCATTTACTGAGCTCTTACAAGGCAGATATTGTTGTAAATGCTTTGCATGTTTTTCTCATATAACTTCTGAACAATCCTGTGAGGTCAGTGCTGTTGTTATTCTTTTACGAATAAAGAAACTGAGACATAGAGCTTAAGTAACTTGCTAGAGTTCATCCAGACAAGTGTTGGAGCCAAAATCTGAACCCAGCTCCCTCTTTTTTTTTTTTTTTTTTTTAGACGGAGTCTGACTCTGTTGCCCAGGCTGGAGTGCAGTGGCACAATCTGGGCTCACTGCAAGCCCCGCCTCCCGGGTTCAAGAGATTCTCCTGCCTCAGCCTCCTAAGTAGCTGGGACTACAGGAGCCCACCACCACCCCCAGCTAATTTTTGTATTTTTAGTAGAGACGGGGTTTCATCATATTGGCCAGGCTGGTCTCATACTCCTGACCTTGTGATCTGCCCTGACCTTGTGATCTGCCCACCTTGGTCTCCCAAAGTGCTGGGATTACAGGTGTGAGCCACCATGCCCGTCCCCAGCTCCCTCTTAACTGTCACATATACTGTCTGTGAGACTTATTTATCAATGGGAAAGCAGGAGTTGGCCTCACTGGTGTTTCTTGAAGTTGTTTTTACTTTCTTTTTTCTTTTTTTTTTTGAGACAGAGTCTCGTTCTGTTGCCCAGGCTGGAGTGCAGTGGTGCGATCTCGGCTCACTGCAAGCTCCGCCTCCAGGGTTCACGCCGTTCTCCTGCCTCAGCCTCCTGAGTAGCTGGAACTACAGGTGCCCACCACCACGCCTGGCTAAGTTTTTGTATTTTTAGTAGAGACAGGGTTTCAATGTATTAGCCAGGATGGTCTCAATCTTCTGACCTCGTGATCCGCCCACCTCGGCTTCCCAAAGTGCAGGCCTTACAGGCGGAAGCCACCATGCCCGGACTGTTTTTACTTTCTTAGTCTGTGATTTAGCAGTAGTAGAGGAAAACAAGCAGACGTCTGAAACCTGGTGAAAGTCGTTGAAACCATGCAAGCCCCGTGTAACCGTCTCCCTCCTGCTTTCTTGTGCTCTGGGCTGTCTGTACCCACCTCAATTGTATGAACTGGAGTAAGGATGAGGCCATAATTATTTGCCCTTCCAGAAAGGCACACATTCTGGCAGTCCTCCAGAAAATTGTGTTCAGCACTGTGTTAAGGGGAGGTAGAGAACAGCAGGCAGCTCTCACTCCAGCCAGAGATCAAAAGAGATTTGTTTCTCCTCAATCAGTGAAGTCAGGACTTCCAGGAAGGGAGGGCCAGAAGTGAGAAGATCTCTGCGAAGGAGCTGAGAAAGTATTTGTCTTTGTTAGATCACTTGCATGAGTGTGCTCAGCACGTTAAAAATGTGGCACAAGGGCTTTTAGAGCACTTGTTTTTAAACGAGTATTCAGACTGCAAGTAAAATTGAGCTAATGAAAAGAAAATTGTGAGAATTTAAGCCTAAGAAGTTACACTAAGAAATTTCACCAAGAAAAAGAAAGTGGCATGAGAAGATGAGTTGATCAAAGGAATTGTAAAGTACTGTAGAGATAAGAACAGTTGCTCATTTTTCTATGAGCAACCGATCATGTTTCTTTTGACCTTATAAATAAACCCCTCCTTGGCCTCCCTAACTTAGTTTTTATGTAGGAAATTTAAACTTACGTAAAGTCTGTTTTGTTCTGTTTTTAACTAAGTAATTTTAAACATAAACACTGAATTTTAAAACCAAGTATTTGGGGAAAATTTTCTACTTCTAAAAATTATCTATTCATGTATATTTCCATTTGAATGTGTAATCTGCACTCAATCTTTGTATAGGAACAATTTATATTTATTTAGTACTTCTTCCTGTTAAATTATTTGAAGGTCTAATAGATCATTCTTTCTTAGCCAAAAGCTCAAGTTCTATAGTCTATAGTTTTATAATAGTGATTATTCCTCCTTAACAACATAGAGAAGTAGGAATGATCTATTTTACTAATCAACACACAGAGCAGGTAAATGGTTCAGTAATAGGAGTTAGAATAGCACCTAGGAGGTATAAAAATGTGGCCAGCTATCTTTTTGGTGTCTCTGCTTCCCTGGTCCTTAGTGAAGAGATTAGGAATGGTATTGTGCTATTTATTTAGCCTCCTGGGTAGCAGTCACATGCTTTGCTGCTCTTGGGAACCTGATTGGTACCCTGATGGGGTTAGTTGTCAGGCCTCCTGGAGCACCTCTATATTCCCTTGCAGGCATCATTTAAATCCTGGAGCTTGGGAAGCAGGGATGAAGTCTGCCCATTCGTTAATAGATGGCCCAGCCTATGACATTATTGAGGGCAGACATTTAGAAGGGCGAAAGAGAAGGGAAAGGCCGGGCGCGGTGGCTCACGCCTGTAATCCCAGCACTTTGGGAGGCTGAGGTGGGTGGATCACCTGAGGTCAGGAGTTTAAGACTAGCCTGGCTAACATAGTGAAACCCCGTCTGTACTAAAAATACAAAAATTAGCTGGGCGTGGTGGCACATGCCTGTAGTCCCAGCTACTTGGGAGGGTGAGACAGGAGAATCGCTTGAACCTGGGAGGCAGAGCTTGCAGTGAGCCGAGATTGCACCACTGCATGCACTCCAACCTGGGCGACACAGCGAGACTTTGTCTCAAAAAAAAAAAAAAAAAAGAGAAGAGAAGAAAGGGAGATGTATAGGGATTATCCCACTGTAATGATGATAATATAATACACTATGTACAGCCGTTGTAGCACTGAATTGCTAACTTGTGAAGGAGAGATGAGATTCTTTCAGATACAGAAGCATGAGGAGTTGATATTTGGGAAAAGATAAATTTGAAAATATTTCAGATATCGTGTGGAAGGTTGGTAAAGACCAAGCTCTACAGAGCCGAGTGTTTTCTCTTCAGCAAATAGAGCAGCCCACTGAATAAAACTTACAGTAGGGAAAACTCTTTAAGAAAGGCTCACAGTATTCGTTATTCAGCAAACATTTTTGAGTATCTAAACATTTTTGTAGTATCGGCTAGGCATTATTCTAGGCACTTGAGCTATAACAGTGAACAAAACAGACAGAAATCCCTGCCTGTGTAGAGCAAACAATTTAGTGTGGACAAGCAGAAAAGAAACCAAATAAATACATAAAATGTATTATCTAGAGCCTTTTGGTTCTGAGTAATAGAAACAGAATCAAGCTAGTTTAAGCAAAAGGAATTGCTGTGAAGAAGTTTCCGACTGGCTCTGTTTGGGGCAGAGATGCCTACTCCTGACCCAACCAGATACGGCCATAGTGACATGGTTCCAGGATATAAACACCACCTCCAGGAGCCCACCTCTGTGACAAAGAGGCCGTGTGAGCTGCATAGCCTCAAAAATGGGTCTGTTATAGTTCCAGTTCCATTGTTTTCTTTCATTACCAAGAATAAGTGTTGCAATGCAAGTAAGCTCATAGTATTTGAAATGTACCATTAAAAAAAAACTCAGAGGACAAGACTACTTATTCAAACTGTAAGGAAAAATGAGACCATAGGAAGAAGAGAAAGAGATTCACTAATTTATTGAAATTGTTGAGAAGCGACTGCAGCCAGAACCTTGGTTATCTAGAAAGTTTTTGGAAAGTGGAAAGTTTACCTCCTTAAGCAAATGTTTTAGGAGTTTTGGATATCAGTCTTTCTAAAATGGATTTCTCATTACCTACGTCTTTAACAGAGTCTCATAAACATATTTTAATTGTAAAACAGTTAAAACAGTGATTATATTTAGACTCTATTTTTTTTTTTTTTTGAGACGAAGTCTTACTCTTTCGCCCAGGCTGGAGTGCAGTGGCTCAATCTCAGCCCACTGCAACCTCTACCTCCCGGGTTCAAGTGACTCGTCTGCCTCAGCCACCCAAGTAGCTGGGATTATAGGCGTGCACCTCCAAACCTGGCTATTATTTATATTTTTAGTAGAGACGGGGGTTTCACCATGTTGGCCAGGCTGGTCTCGAACTCCTGGCCTCAAGTGATCGGCCCAACTCGCCCTCCCAAAGTGCTGAGATTACAGGCGTGAGCCACCAGGCCTGGCCCATTTCGGCTCTTTTCAAGTTTTGTAGGCCTCCTTGTCCCTCTTCTAGTCTTAGGCTTGTTTACTTTTTAAGTTCTGTGACTGGTCTTTGGATTTTTAAAAGCTGTTTGCTGGGTGCCATGGCTCATGCCTATAATTTCAGCATTTTGGGTAGCCAAGGTGGGAAGATTGCTTGAGGCCAAGAGTTCAAGACCAGTCTGGGCAACATAGTGAGACTCACTCTCTACCAAAAAAGGATAAATTAGCCAGATGTGGTCATGCACATCTGTAGTCCTAGCTACTAGAGAGGCTGAGGTGGGAGGATTACTTCAGCCCAGCAGTTTGAGGCTGCAGTGAGCTGTAATCGTGCCACTGCACTCCAGCCTGGGCAACAGTGAGACCCTGTCTCTAACTAAAAGATAAATAGAACAGAAACCTTTCCACAAGATCATCTATTACAGTCTCTTTGTGCTGCTCTGACTGTGACTGCCTAGAGGGGCTCCTCCTCTCATAATTTATATGTGCTGGTAATTAAGGCACCTCCACCTTGGGTGTCACAGGTGCTGTGGGAAACATAACAGACCTCTGGGTGAGTCTTGAGTCTGTTACCAATTTGCCAGATTACACAGGCAAGCCATTTAACTTCTCAGTCTTTTTAAAATCTGTTACCTTGGAATAAAGGCCTATGGGGTCATAACCAAAGGAGCAAATAAGATGCTTGTGAAAATACTTTCCAATGTATAAAATCCTTTTAAAATATAACCCACTACTCTTTCTCACTCCAACATGGTGAATCTCTGTTCATTGGTTTTGCCTTTCCTACCTCATCCCATTTTCCCTGAGAGAACTGGAGTTTCCCGTAAATCACCACATATGCTCCCTCGGGTTGGCCAGTCCTGCTCGACCAATCCTGAGTCCTAACTATGTGGTGTGCTATGGCAGAGCAAGGGTAGAGACTTCATTTTTCTGATGTAAATTACACGCCCGCCACCACATCCCTTCTTATGAGACATAGATTCTGTTGACATACGAGCCTAAGAGAGAGACCATCCTCCAGTTCTGCTTCCTTGAGGACATAGAAGGCTCAGGATTCGTTTCCCTTCCAGGGGTTCCCAGATCTTATTGGGTTTGTGTGGGCCTCTGGTCCACAGGGGCCGAACTTTGGAAAGAGGGATACGGTGGCTGCTGCTATAGGCAGTTGGCACTTCTTTAGAAATAAAATGTGAGAAGATGGTTTGTTCATTCTGAATTTGTGGATTTTGCCTAATAGATAGTAAGCATGACAGAAACACAGACCTCTTGGTTCATGTGGTTTTGTGACTGAGATGAAATTGTTTCTTTTTTTTTTTTTTGGAGACAGGGTCTCATTCTCTCATCCAGGTGGGAGTGCAGTGGCAATGACCACAGTTCACTGCAGCATTGACCTCCTGGGCTCAATTGATCCTTCCACCTCAGCCTCCTGAGTAGCTGGGACCGCAGGTGTGCATCACCATTAATTAAAAAAAATTTTTTGTAGAAATGGGATCTCGGCATGTTGCCTAGGAGGGCCTTGAACTCCTGGGCTCAAGCTATCCTTCTGCCTCAAACCTCCAAAAGTGTTGGGATTACAAGCGTGAGCCACCATGCCAGGCCGTTTCTAATCTTTGGAGACCATGATTTCTCTGTCTGTAAAATGCACTTGAGAGCAAATTGAAGAGTGGCCTTTGGACTGAATACCTTTACTTGGTCGTGGTATTCACTATTTAAGAGTTACAGGTTCTTCTGAATGTCTGCTGTCTCTTTATAACTTCCGTTTTAAACAATAGATTCACCTTTTTTTTTTTTTAATTTGGAGACAGGGTGTCATTCTGTCTCTTAGGCTGGAGTGCAGTGGCATGATCATGGATGTCTCATTGCAACCTCAAACTCCAGGGCCCAAGTCCTCCTTCCACCTCAACTCCTGGGCCTAATCCATCCTCCCATCCTCCTCAGCCTCCCCATGCTCAGCTAATTTAAAAAAACATTTTTTTTTTTTTTTGAGACGGAGTCTCGCTTTGTCGCCCAGGCTGGAGTGCAGTGGCGCGATCTCGGCTCACTGCAAGCTCCGCCTCCCGGGTTCACGCCATTCTCCTGCCTCAGCCTCTCCTAGTAGCTGGGACTACAGGCGCCTGCCACCACGCCCGGCTAATTTTTTGTATTTTTAGTAGAGACGGGGTTTCACCGTGGTCTCGATCTCCTGACCTCGTGATCCGCCCGCCTCGGCCTCCCAAAGTGCTGGGATTACAAGCGTGAGCCACCGCGCCCGGCCAATTTTTAAAAATTTTTATAGAGGTGCGGGTTTTGCTATGTTGCCCAGGCTGATCTCAAATGCCTGGCCTCAAGTGATTCTCCCACCTCGGCCTTTCAAAGTGTTGGGATTACAGGCGTAGACCACCGCGCCGCGCTCAGATTCAACCTTTTTTTTGTTTTGTTTTGAGACGGAGTCTCACTCTGTCGCCCAGGCTGGACATAATGGCATAAACTCAGCTCACTGCAATCTCCGCCTCCCAGGTTCAAGCAATTCTCCTGTCTCAGCCTCCTGAGTATCTGGGACTACAGGCGCGTGCCACCACATCTGGCTAATTTCTGTATTTTTAGAAGAGATGGGGTTTCACCATATTGGTCAGGCTGGTCTCCCTGACTTGAGGTGATCCCCCCGCCTCAGCCTCCCAAAGTGCTGGGATTACAGGCGTAAAGCCACCGCGCCCGGTTTAGATTCAACCTTTTAAAGGTGCTTATTGATCTATCAGAAGCTTCAAAGTGAAAGCATGATACTCCACCACTAGAGGGCAGTGCTGTCCTAGTCACATGATCTGAATCTACAAGTTGCTGAATTTGAAGCTTCCTTCAGTCGTCCACAGAATTAGACAGAACATTTATATCATTTTTATATGTATTAAGTATACACATACTCAAAATATAATTTAAATACTTAAGTAGTATTAAAGGACCTTTTAAAAATACTTAGATTGACTTAAAAGGGTTAACATGCAGTTCTTTATCATTATCATGTTCTTTATCAAGTTAACCTGAATCCCGCAGAAAAAAAATCTATCCCGAAGGTTTGTAGTTCATCATCAGCCCTTGGGTTAGCTCAGCATCATAACACCTCTAACTACATACTCATGTCGCCCAGGTTCTTCTAAACTGCTGCACTTATGGGGATGCCATGCATTTGGCTGAGGATGTTTTAATTAACAATAGAGATACTCTTGGGAAAGTTCTCAACTTTCCTTTTTCCTTTTTCTGTAGGAGGTAAAGAGCTAAATAAATGTTTATATAGTGTCATGATGCCACTAAGAAAATAACAGACCCTTTGTCTCTTTTCCCTCAATCATAAGGAAGTTATGACCTGAGTAGAAAGACAAAGCAGTACCCTTCTGTGTTTTTCTCAAGTGAGAACATTTTTTTCTTTTGCATAAAGTCACAAAAGTGTATGTAAGGGCTGAGGATCTGGTAATTGTCCACATTTCAGATTTTTTTTAAGGAAATATTCCTAGAAGTATAATGATTGGATTAAAGAGTAATATAAGGATTAAGACACTTGCTATTTAGGTTGGTGTGAAAGTAATTGCTGTTTTTGCCATTACTTTCAGCGGCAAAAACTGCAATTACTTTTGCATTAACCTAAAATAATCATTGCCAGTGCTTTCCAAAATGGCTGCACTAAAATATATCCCCTGAACAGTACATGAAATCATTTTCAACCCTAATACATTCCATAATTTCACCCAACATATTCCAGAATTGTATTCCTCATTTCAGCAGCCTTATTTTAAAATATAATTATAAACTTTTTTTTCCAAGTAGAAGGTATGTTGATCAATATTTCTCCAAATATATTACTGTATTGGTAAGACATATTAAAAAATGGTTCAGTGGTCAAATACATTTTTCAAATGTTGTATACTTGTCCCTTTCTTGGAGATTTATGAAGCACACATGCATTTTAAGGCTGTGAGAAGTCCTGTAGTAAAGAAATCTGTTTAACTTGATGTTTTATAATTTATTTACTTAACTACAGAATCCTTTAACATCTTATGGAAATGGGATTGGATTTTAGAAGATAGTAATGATGGTGGGAAGTTGTTCTAGAAGGTTTTAGGAAACACTGTAGTATTATAAGGATTTCTTCTGAACTTGTGTTGGTCTCTGGTCATCGTTGTGGAGAACAGAATTCACAGAGTAGCTAGATGAAGCACAAAAGAACACATTGAGGTATATAGATAGATCACAGAATTGTCGGGCAGGCTGAAGAAACAGGCTCCAGGTAGAGCTTCTTGATAGTCTGCAGAACTGGTCTGCCAAGAGAGCTGTTGCCTGTGCCACCATCGAGAAGCTTCACCCACAACTGCCTCTGCTAGATTGGGAAGCCACTGGGTCCACAGTTGTGTGTCTCTATCCTAGGAGGAAGTGGGGCTGGGAAGTTTGTTTTCAGTCCTATTTTAGGAAGGATGGACTTTACACTATGGTGAACTATCAAATGTGGAGAGAATGTCTAAAAGACGGCAGCTACAGTTAGCAGGCATCCAAGAAGACAGCTGTGTGATGTGAACACCTTGGGATATAGGTCAGAAAACTGGGGTATAGCCCTGGCCTTGCCTGTTAGCTGCTGCATGACCTTGGGCAAGTCCACTTTCAAACTTGCGATCTCATCTCTAAACAGGGTGTAACTCACTGACTTGGAGTGAAGATAAAATGAAAGTAATAGGTGTGAATATACCAGAGAAAACTATAAAGTATTAAATGAAATCAGTACAAAGTATTTTTCACACCCCAGGTTTGTCTCTAGACCAGGGGTTGGCAAACTTTTTCTGTAAAGCACCAGATAGTAAATATTTTTGGCTTGTTAGACGATACTATCCCTTTAGTACCTATTCAGCTCTGCAAGAGCAGCCATAGACAATATGGAAATGGATGAACATGGCTGTGTTCCAATAAAACTTTATTTATGGACACTGAGATTTGAATTTTGTATAATTTTCACATGTCATGGAATAATCTTTTTATTTTTTTTCCAACCATTTAAAAAAAGGGAAAACTATTCTTAGCTTATAGACTATACAAAAACAGGTGGCTGGCTGGATTTGACCTATCAGTTGTAGTTTGCTGTTCCATGTTCTAGATCATTATACTTAAAATATTTTAGAATGTAGAGTTGTTTTGCCTTAATGTAGTAGTAGCAAATAAATTTGGGGCTTTGATGGTATTGTCTAAATAGTTTTATTGCTATTCACTGGACCTGGTAGTAGCTTCCTCTTTGGTAGTAGAATTAAATATACTTAGTGGCCGTGTATAGCACCTTGGGCTTTGTTTAGGTGAAAGCATCCTGAGAAGGATGAGTTTGCTACCCAGCCATTGGGTTCTTAGAACCTCCACATTTTCTGCCATCTTCCTGTGTGCCTTTGGTTTTGGAAAAGGGATGAGGTACTCAGGTACTTCTTTTATGGGGAAAGTTGCATTTGGAGACATTCCCATATCTATGCCCACAAACTCTCCTCCGTAAACCTCCCTCATTCCCTTCTTTGGCATGTTCCGTATTTAGCTTTACAGCTTTGGTGCCTTATGGACAAGAATTTTACCCCGAAAATCTTGTACCGTTATAATATCTTCATCCCTATTAGAAAACCAGAATCAAGAGTGTCTTCCTTGCACCCAAGTCCCATAGAATTTCTTTCAGCCAATGAAAGTCAAAGATAAGTTTGACATCAGTCACTGGAGATGAAGATGTGGTGTGAAGCTGCTGCAGTGGTGTGCTTTGGAGCAGCCTGGTCTACACTCCCTTGGTCCTCGAGCACTTCTGCATGCCTTTCATGTATTAATAGATGGACCTTTCTCAATTCTCCTCTTTTCATTCTAGTTGCAGGTGGAGCGTAGAATGTGATGTACGTACACTGGCATCTAGAAATGGAGAACATAGAGGTGGGGGTGGCACTGAAGGAGGGCAGTGTGGGATCAAGGGGGGAAGGAGTGGTCCGAGATTAAGGAGGGGAGGTAGTTAGGCGCACCTGCTACTTGGTGAGGCAGGTGAGGCTGTGAGCTGTCTTTGGAGGAGGAGAGTACTTCTTAGTATATGAATGTTTGTATGAGCTTTAACTCGGGTTTACTGATTGAAAGAAACTATATTTAATTTTGCTTTGCCTGTATCCCTTTTATTTGGGCTTTACTAAATATAGCTGGATGGGAGGGACGGAGGGGGAAAACAGTGTGTAGAGCAGAAGTTAAAACACGCCAGAACTTTGGCAGCTTTGGGACAGAAAAATAAAACTTTAAACTTGCTTTCTATTTTGAGGCCATCACAAGATGTTTTGTGCTTACGTTCATTCCTAAGTCATAAACGGGTAGGAGGGGCTGGGAATTAAGTAAATTATCTCTTGAAAAATACTAATTTGAAATTGAGATAAAATTAGCAAAGGGAAGAAGGGGGAAGAAAATAAAACATTGGATCCAGCCTGTTTGCAAGCAAAATAATAAACACCTCGTGGAGGTAGAAGAGGCATGCCAGTGTCCTTCCAGATTTTGGCCTCTGCTCCTACACAGAGCCCCATTGTCCCAGAGTAGGGGGCAAGGCTGAGTGCTGTGAGAACTGACTTGACGAATAAAGCCTGTCAGGGGATTTTGACACAGGTCAACCCCTTCTTGAAGCTGTGATCTCAGAGGCAACATGATTTCTTACTCACAGGCAGTAGCTGTCATACTATGAGTTGTTTTATCGTAATATAATTATCACATACAAGATGTGGTAATTGCCTATTTTTAGGAATCTCCCTGCTGGGAATTATGGTGAAGATGATCTCTAGAAAAGCTCTCTGTGGTCCTGTGAAACAGCTTCCCTTTCTCAAGACAAGACTCCCCTTCCTGATAACCTGTTGCTGCTCTGCAGATTGGTGTCTTCACTTCCATCAAGGGCTTCTTGTCTGTTTCACTGAATATTAGGAATGCTTCTCCCTCGGCTTCAGCCTTGGGCTTTCCCCTCAGGTTTTGCTTGCCCCTTGGGACCTATTTGTGGATCTGCAGCAAAAACATACGCAGGAGAAGTAGAGAATGTGTGTGAGGAAGTCACTTTGTGCTTCGGACATCTCATAACCCAGCCTCCCAAAGCATAGCCCTGATGAGGTCACATTCCTGCTGAAAAAATCTTTCATGACTGCAGACAGAAAAGACTGAAAGGAAATGTGCCAAAATATTAGCAATTTTTTTTTTCTGAGTGATGAGCTTTCTGGTGATAATTTTTATTTACTTTATGGATTTTACTCCTTTCCAATTACTTATATAATAGACATATAATACTATTTTTTTAAGAAAAGTGTTATTTTTATAATAAGGAAAAGTACCATTTAAAAACCTTTAGTGGCTCCCATTTGCCAGTTAAAAATCCTCTCTATGGCATTCAAGGTTTTGGCAATACTGCTACAATCCTTCTGACCTCACCGTCTTCTCTCTCTGCCCTCACTCCAAGGAACAGCAGCAGAATGGAGTTACCCACTGTCACCAAATACATTTGGTGCTTTGCCTTTGCTCATGCCCCTTCTCCACCTGTCAACTTTCCATCCTTCAAACAGATTTCTCCTTCTTTAGAGACTGTTTCCCATAACATACATCCTGTAAAAGACTTAAAAAAACCACGCAAAAACAAAGAACATTCTTAATCCCACTTCCTGGAGATAACCACTGTTAGCATTTTGATATATGTCTTTGTTCTGCAGCTGAGAGTGGTCTAGTATACCTTGGGCTGTCTATTACGGATTTTATATTCTATATGGTGGTGTTATTTATTTCTGTCTTATCTCCATTCTGGATTTTAAGTTCCTTGACAGCTACAAGAATGGTTTTACATTTTTGCAGCCTCCACAGGCCTTGAGCACAGTGACATTCACATAATATGCATTCCAAAATCATCTGCTGAATCAAACAAGGGAGATAAGACAAGCTTGTAACTTAAGCACAAACCATAGTAACAAACATAAACATGCTGGTTACATTATGAATATAATGCTGAGTATATCCATAAATGCTTAAGTCACAGGAGAAATACAAACGCTTTAACCTTGGAGTGTCAGGAACAATTACATGACCAGGGACCTACTAAGGTAGGGTAATTTTGGTGTATTACATGGAGGAGATTCAGCCTTGAAGAGAGAAAAGGCTTATTTTAAAATGGAAAAAACAAAAACAGAAACCCCACAGATACGACTTGGTGTAGAAAGAGGTGTTTGTATAGACCATTGATTCTCAACCCAGGTTTATGTTTGAATCACTGGGATGTTTTTTAAAAAAATACCAGTGCCTGGATCCAATCCCAGACCAGTTAAATTAGAATCTCTGGGTGGGCTTAGCTGCTTTATTTTTTGTTGTTAAAAAAAAAAAAAACAAAAAAACATCTATACAGGTGATTCTAATGAATCCCTGTGTAGGGATCCCCTGTATCCAGGCTTGAGAATCACATTCTAGGCAGATAAACCTTCTTAACAAATAAAAAGTATTTTGCTTTTCTCATATTGTTGCAAAACCAGGAGATTGGTTCATCTTGAGGAAGGGAGGTTTTGGTGGGGGTGAGAATAGCTGCTGCAGATTGTTCTGTGTTAAATGTACTTTAAAGCACTTGGATAAAATTCATCCATTTGCTATTATTAAGAAACTCATCTGTGCATCTTAAATTGCCCAGACTTTTCTCCCCTCTTGAAGGCTGCTGCTTCCTAGAGCAGTAACTGAAGTAGACTGCAGCCAGTATAAGCTCTGATATTGCATTCACCTCTATTATTATAGCTAAGCTTCTTCAAGGGATTTGACCCATATTCAAATACCATCAAAACACACTTCCTCTCAAACATGGTATTTCCCAAATTTGTGTCTCTTTTTCTTTTTCTTTTCTTTTTTTTTTTTTTTTTGAGACCGAGCTTCCCTCTGTCACCCAGGCTGGAGTGCAGTGGCATGATCTTGTCTCACTGTAACCTCCACCTCCTAGGTTCAAGCGATTCTCCTGCCTCAGCCTCCCGAGTAGTTGGGACTACAGGCGCCTGCCACCACACCCGGCTTTTTTTTTTTTTTTTTTTTAGTAAAGCCTGGGTTTCACCATGTTGGCCAGGCTGGTCTCGAACTCCTGACCTCAGGTGATGCACTTGTCTTGGCCTCCCGAAGTGCTAGGATTACAGGTGTGAGCCACTGCGCCCAGCTAATTTTTGTATTTTTCTTTTAGTAGAGACAGGAGTCACCATGTTGGCCAGGCTGCTCTTGAACTCTTGACCTCAGGTGATCTGCCCATATCGGCCTCCCAAAGTGCTGGGATTACAGGCATGAGCTACCGCATCTGGCCTTGGGTCTCTTTTTAACATGCTAAAATCTAACACCCACACCACCCAACCGTAACAAAACAAACACTAACAAGCAAAAAAAAATTTTATGCAAGCTTTTCTAATAGTACAAAGCATGGTAGAATATCTACAGCAGTTTATCACATGGGAAAGGAAATTCGTGTCCCTTGGTCTAGCTGTCAAGTAACCATGTATCCTGGAATAACACATTTTTCACTCCTGGTCCCGTTGGATCGAATGCAGGGACTGTTATTTTGCTAAATTGTGCTTTCATGTTCGAAGCACACTTGCATGTTGTTATGCAGTGGTGTTTAAATCCTAACCAAAGTGTTTTTGTTGCAATGGAAATATTTCAATTGATGTTTAGGGTTGGAACATATAAACAAAGCTTGGGTCCAGATTAGTTGATTAATCATTGCATTCCGGGGTGCAGGAAGAGTTTTGTTGAACTCTATCAGGGGAGGAATTAATGTCCTCTGCCTGTGAGGTCTTTCCTGGGGAAAGCTTGGGTTTTAATGTTACTCCTTACAGGATATTTTTCTTTTGGCAAGAGTAAAGCAACCAGTACCCCCAGTAAAATGTCTTAAATAGCACTTGGGATGGGGATGGTTCTTCACACTCCTGGCAGTGAAGCCGTAGTTCTTGTTCTCTGATGCAGACACGTACGCTTCACAGTGAATGCAGTAATATTAATGGAGGCATCAGCCCAGGGCCCCGGAATGATACCTTCCATGTCTGTTTTCTTCGTTTTGTTTATTTCCCCTGACCATCAAGTCTGTTACATTTAGTTCTCTAAACTAAAGCTGAATCACCAACATTTTCTTCACCGATCCTGCCCCACACATACACCTCTTTTTTTGTGTGTTGTACAGGAGTAAATTTCACACATCCTCACCCAAGTCATCTTTGAGGCATTTCTTTTTCTTCTGTATCCTTTCGTTGGAGCCTAACACCATGTTTTTGGGAATATCAGCCTAGGTGTCCATCATCAGAAATAATCATAATCAAATGAGATTTTCCTGGGCTTTAAGACATGATAAGATAGTACCAGAATGTCTGAAGATAAATGTTATGCATTCATTCATTCTTTACTGGTTCCCCCCCTCAAAAAAAAAGTATTTGAGTACAAAATACTTGAAGTATAAGAAAATATAAGAAAAATGCAAATGAACAAAACAAAAGGAAAATTAAGGTTGAATACTAAGGTGAGGACAAAGGGAAATTTGGTGAGAGAAATGTATGTGATAATATGCTACACAGTTATTAAAGTTGGGCAGCAAATTTAAGCCTGAACTCTCTAACAGCCATAGCAAAAAGAAACAGCTGATCCTCTGCTCCCAGATTAGGGAGGAGCCAAGAGAGCCTGCTAGGGAATCTTACTCCATGAGTGCCTGTCAGATATTCCTCGTATCCCCCAGGAAAATTACTGCCTTACCTGGGGGTTGGAGGACAGACCCCCAAACAACTTTAAACAGTGTGAGAGTGGAGTAAGAATGTCCGGAAAGGCAAAATCCACAGAGGCAGAAAGCCAATGAGTGGTTGCCAGGGGCCGGGAAGGGGCGAGGCGGGTGAGGGAGAGACTGCTTATGGGTACAGAGTTTCTTTTTGGGTTAATGGAAATGTTCAGAAGTTAAATAGTGGGGATCACTGCACAACTTTGTGAATGTGCTAAAAATCATTGAATTGTACACTTTAAATGGGTGAGTTTTGTGATGTGAATTATATCTCAATAAAGCTGTTAAAAAATCTTAAGTATGCAATTACAAAAGAGAGTAAAATAACATACTGAAGGGGAAAAAAAACTGATGAGTCTAATATTCTTGTCTTCCACAAAATGCACACTTCTCAGGGGACGTGTCATAACCGAGGCGCTGCTGTGAGGGAGTTTGGGTCATAGTGGGTAGAAACTGAACTGTGCAGTCCCTAAGTTTCTTTCCATTGTGAACATTCAGTTATTGGCTAACTGTAAAAAGAGGATGGGATTATAAGACAATTGGGGACATTTGAACATTGTAAGGGCATATTTGCTAGTATAAGGAAATGGCTTTTCATTGTTAATGTTTGGTAATGGTATTGTGATTTTTAAAAAAATCCTTATCTTTTATATACTGAAGTATTTATAAACAAAATACTGTGATACCTGGGTTTCAGTTTAAAATAATCCAGTGGGTATGGTATAGATGAAACAAAATTTGTCATATGTTGGTAACTGTTAAAGCTGGGTTCATCACATCTGTCTACTTTTGTGTAAATTCAGAATCTTCATAATAAAATGTTAAAACGGATATTATCTTTTGCTGTTAACTACAGAAAGATCTAGCAACATAGCCAGGGTCCTTGCTCATGAGAAATTATGCTATTTGCAGCACTTGTCTCATTAGCTGATTTATGGGCGACTTCTGAGAGATTGGAAGCCTGGGTGCTGGCTCTAAGTCACATGTATAAGTAAGCATGATATTCTAGTAAGGTCATCCACAGCTTTTTCAGCCTTCCGTGTGCTTCTCAGATACTGCTGCATGGGGTTGTGGAAGGGATGGTTGCCACTCTTCAGAAAGGCAGAGAATGCTGGACCCTTACTTCGTAAGCGTAGTTTCGCCCTTTACAGTTCATTTTCTCCTGATTCTCCCTTCTCTTCAGTGAGATGTGAGTGCTGAATACTTACATTTAGTGTCATCTTACGGAAGCTATATATTTTAGCAAGGTGCTAAAGAATGGTATTTTTCCTTGACTTCCTTTATGAACTTGAAACACATTCAACTAATCTATGCACACACACCTTTAAGACTGGACAGAAGTGGGTAGAGGACACAGTAGTACGTGTTTGAGAGCGAATGCCAGCTTCTGGTTCAATACTTTCTTCCGTTTGTCTTTGTTCTCAGGATAGATGGAAACTGGGCATTTGTATTTGCTCCATTTCCTTCTCTGATTCTGAAGACTGGCACTCTTATTCATAGTAACATGTATTGCATTGGTATCCCAGGTGTTATATTACATTGGATATAGAGGTCCATTGTAACTGAAACTTATTCTTATGTTCAGCAAACATTTGTGTGTCTACTAGGTGTGTCTTTCTCACAGTGGCCTGCATGGGAGCTGAATTCTTACACCGGTTTTGGATTCTCAGCATTACCTTCCCCGAAGAACAAACATTGGTTTTAAAAGCAGTAGTGGCCTTCTAGGAGTTTACAAGCTGTTTATCTCAAGGTAAAGGACTGCAGTTAAATCTCCTACCGTGGAGCTCTATCACCCCAAGCAGTTTGAATTGCTGAAAGCAACAAGTGACCATGACACGAGGGTGGTTGGAGATGAGTATTTTATTTAAATGCTTTGGGATAATGTTGCTTATGATGTCAGTGAAACATCTTAGTTTCCACATTCCCT
Source organism: Hylobates moloch (assembly GCF_009828535.3). Lineage (NCBI taxonomy): Eukaryota > Metazoa > Chordata > Mammalia > Primates > Hylobatidae > Hylobates > Hylobates moloch. The sequence goes on along the minus strand of NW_026652288.1, from coordinate 95,231,499 downwards.
AGCCTTCAGTGATAGATACGTGTTCTAAGGCATAAGATAGTTTTATGTCTCCCTCTCTTATTTTTCTCTCTACCTAAAGGTCTGCCTTGAGATTGTCTTGCTGGATATACAGCAGTGCTAACACAGTGCCCAACACTACAGTTATCACTACTGCCTGTTTATTTTCTCCTTCAGCAATAGCAACGGCTTACCACTTACTGAACATCTACTCCATGCCGTGTACTTTACATGCATTATCTCATTTAATCCTCAAAGCAAACCCTGTGAGGTAGGTGGTCCTGTCCTTGTTTTACAGAGAAGGAAACCAAAGCTGAGCAAGATCAGACGTCTTTCCACATAACTAGTGCTAAGTCCAGCAGTCAGACCCAGGTCTTCTTAGTTCCAAAGCCTGTGCTTTCTCTTGGGTATTGTCTCTTCTTGGTGTTTGGTAAATATTTGCTTAATTGATGCACACTTTGGATGTTTGACAGGCATTTTGCATACCTCCTAAGGCTATATGAGATGAGGTGGTTATAAGTCTCTAAGGCATTAATTGAGTGGGACTCTTTGACCGTACCCATGTTTTGTTGCATGAACGTATGAAGGCAGAGACTGCCTATATCATCTCCTGTTGCCATTCAGAAGTACGCCTTGTTCTGTTGTGATCAGAGTTTCACAAAGTGCTCTCAGTGCCCAAGGCAAACTGGCACATTCTCTATGAAAAAGACAATTATTGTTCTTGGTCAGGTGGCCAGTTGGCCCGGTTGATTTTGGAGCATAGTGTTAATAAAGGTTAGTCTCTTCAGATATGAGCCAGTTGACTTGGCTATATAAATAGCTGCTGTCACAGGCAGGTCAGAGGTATGTGTGTGGATAGACCGGATCTGTAACCACCAATCAGAAATCAATCAGCAATCATTTACTGAGCATTTGCTATGCACCTGGCACTAAACTAAGAGTGGAGCTTTGAAAGATTTTTTTAAAATACATGAGATATAGGCTAGGTACAGTGGCTTATATCTGTAATCTCGGCACTTTGGGAGACCAAGGTGGGTGGATCATTTAAGGCTAGGAGTTTGAGACCAGCCTGGGCAACATAGCGAAACCCCATCTCTACAAAAAAATACAAAAATTAGCCAGATGTGGTGGCACACACCTGTAGTCCAGCTACTTGGGAGGCTAAAGTGGGAAAATCACCTGAGCCCGGGAAGTCAGGGCTGCAGTGAGCCATGATCGTGCCACTGCACTCCAGTCTGGGTGACAGAGTAAAACTCTGTCTCAAAAAAAAAAAAAAGTATGAGATATAGTCTCTCCAAGGGCTATACTTAATTGGTGCAGATACGACTCATGGAGAGAGGAAAATATAAAAACAACAACCCTGTTTGTGTGGGTTTTTTTTTCCACCATTTTCTACTCAGCAACTAACTTGGTGCCTTGCACATCATAGGAAGTTAGTAGGTAAATACTTTTTGAATAAATAGAATGCAGAGGCAAGTGCTTAGTAGCTTTTCTGATGGCTTTGTAGAAGAGGTTGGATTTGAGCTGAACACTCAGGTATAAATAGAATTCAAGGAAGAGGAGAAGAGTGGGAAGGTGATTGAAAGTGCAGGAAAAGGTTTCAAGGGTAATTTGGAAACACAAGTGTGCGTAATGTGTCCCAGGAGTAGAAAAGACCACTTTTGCTAGGACAGAGATATGGCTAGAACCATGGAGTCTCGTGAGTGTTGGAAGAAGACATTAAGATTTTATTTTGTAGTCTCCTGAGTTTCTTTTATTTATTTATTTACAGACAGGATCTCACTCTGTTGCCTAGACTGGAGTTCAGTGGTGTGATCATAGCTTAGTAAACTTCAAACTCCTGGGCTCAAGCAATCTTCCCACCTCAGTCTCTAGACTAGCTAAGACTACAGATGCTCACCACCTTGCCTGGCTAATTTTTGTTTTATTTTTGTAGAGATGGAGTTTTGCTATTTTTCCCAAGCTGGTCTCAAACTCCTGGACTCAAGCAATCTTCCCACCTCAGCCTTCTAAAGTGTTGGATTACAGGCATGAGCCACCATGCCCGGCCACCTCCTGGGTTTCTGATCAGCAGAGAAAAATTATCAAAACACGTGACCATAGATGGAATGGATTGATGTGTATGGGAGGCCAGTTAAGAGCTTAAAGATATATTTAGGTGTCGGGTAATAAGAGCCTAAACTAGGATATTGGTTGAGGAAGCCAAAAAAAAGAGGCAGATGGGAGAAATATTGTGCAGAGAGAAGAAACATGATTTGTTGAGTTAGTGACTGGATATTGAAGCCTGGCAAAGGTAAGAGGAAGAATCAAAGATCATTCAGTGATCCTGTGTTAGTCTGTTTTTGTATTGCTATAAAAGAACACCTGAGACTGGGTAATTTATAAGGAAATGAGGTTTAATTGGCTCATGGTTCTGCAGGCCATGCAGGAAGTGTGGTGCTAGCATCTGCTTGGCTTCTGGTGAGGCTTCAGGAAGCTTCCAATGATGGCAGAAGGTGAAGAGAGAGCAGGCGTGTCATATGGCAGGAGCATGAGCAAGAGTGAGAAGGGGGAGGTCCCAGACTCCCTTCAACAACCAGATCTTGCATAAACCATATGAGAACTCACTCTTCACTAAGGGGATGGCACTAAGCCATTCATGAGGGATCCACCTCTATGATCTAGTACCTTCTACCAGGTTCCACCTCCAGCAGTGGGGATCACATTTCAACATGAGATTTGCAGGGGCCATCATCCAAACCATGTCATTCTGTCTCTGGCCCCCCCAATCTCATGTCCTTCTCACATTGCGAAATACAATCATCCCTTCCCAGTAGTCTCCCAAAAGCTTGTTCCAGCATCAACTCAAAGTCCAAAATCTCATCTGAGACTCACAGCCAATTTCCTTCTGCCTATGAACGCGTAAAATAAAAAAACAAGTTATTTACTTCCAAGGTACAATGGTGGTACAGACATTGGGTAAACATTCCCATTCCAAAAGGGAGAAATTGGCCTAAAGGAAAGGGTAGTAAGCTCCATGCAAGTCTGAAACCCAGTAGAGCAGGCATTAAATCTTAAAGCTCTAACATAATCCTTGACTCCATGTCCCACATCTTGATTTGAAAGGTGGGCTCCCAAGGCCTTGGGCAGCCCTGCCCCTGTGGCTTCCCTGAGCACAGCCCACATGGCTGCTCTCTTAGGTTGCAGCTGAGTGCCTGTAGCTTTTCCTTGCTGAGGGTGTAAGCTGCCAGTGGCTCTACCATTTTTAGGTCTGGAGGGCGGTGGCCCCCTTCCCACAGCTCCACTAGGCAGTACCCTGGTGGAGACTCTATGTGGGGGCTCCAATCCCCACAGTTCCCTTAGACACTGCCCGAGTAGGGTTTCTCTGTGGGGGTTCTGCCCCTGTAGCAAGCTTTCCTATACATCCTCTGAAATCTATGCAGGGGGTGCCAAGCCTCATTCATTCTTGCACTCTCTGTGCCTGTAACCTTAACACCATGTGGAAGCTACCAAGGTTTATGGTATCTTGCACTCTCCAAAGCAGCCCAAGCTGTACCTGGGGCCCTGTGAACCATGGCTGGAGCTGGAGCAGCGGAGATGGGGGTTGCAGCCTCCTGAGGTGGTGCAGGGCGTTGGTGCCCCAGGCCTGGCCCACTAAACCATTCTTTCCTCCTTAGGCCTCTGGGCCTGTGATAGGAGGGGTAACCTGGAAGATTTCTGAAATGGCTTTGAGGCTTTTTTCCCCCATTGTCTTGGATGTTAGCACTTGGCTCCCTTTTAGTCATGCTAATCTCTGTAGCAAGTGATTGCTCCAGAGCCCACTTGGATTCTTTCTCCACCATAGGGCCTGGCTGCGAATTTTCCAAACTTTTACACTGTGCTTTCCTTTTAAATATAAGTTCCACTTTTAGTCATTTCTTTGTTCCCAATTCCGATTGTAGTTTGTTAGAAGCAGCCAGGCCACATCTTGAATGCTTTGCTGCTTAGAAATTTCTTCCACCGGATACCCTAAGTGTCATTACTCTTAAGTTCAAACTTCCACATATCCCTAGGACATGAACACAGTGCAGCTCAGTTCTTCGCTAAGATGTAATGCAGGTGACTTTTACTCTAGTTCCCATTAACTTCCTCATTTCCACCTGAGACCTCATCAGCCTGGACTTCACTGTCCATATATCTATTGGCATTTTAGTCACAACCATTTAACCAGTCTTTAAAAAGTTCCAAACTCTCCCTCATCTCCCTGTCTCCAAACTCTTCCCATCCTCTGCCCATTACCCAGATCCACAGCCACTTCCACGTCTTTATCTTTATAGCAGTGCCCCACTCTTCAGTACTAATTTTCTGTGTTACTCTGTTTTTGCATTGCTATAAAGGCATACCGGAGACTGGGTAATTTATAAAGAAATGAGGTTTAATTGGCTCACAGTTCTGCAGTCTGTACAGAAATTGTGGTGCTTGCTTCTGCTTGGCTTCTGGTGAAGCCTGTGGAAACTTCTAGTTATGGCAGAAGGTGAGGGGAAGCAGCCATGTCACATGGCAAGAATGGGAGCAAGAGAGAGAAGGGGGAGGTCCCATATTCTTATTTTATTTATTTTTTGAGACCCAGGCTCTGTCACCCAGGCTAGAGTGCAATGGCACAATCTCAGCTCACTGCAACTTCTGCCTCCCGGCTCAAGCAATTCTCCCTCCTCAGCCTCCGAAGTAGCTGGGACTACAGCCACGCACCACAATACCCAGCTAATTTTTGTATTTTTTTTTTGTAGAGATGGGGTTTCAACATGTTGCTCAGGGTGGTCTCGAACTCCTGAGCTCAAGTGATCCATCCGTCTCAGCCTCCCAAAGTGCTGGGATTACAGGTGTGAGCCACTGTGCCTGGCATCAGACTCTTTTAAACAACCAGATCTTGCATGCACTAACTGAGAACTCACTTATCACCAAGGGGATGGTGCCAAGCAATTCGTGAGGGATCCACCCCCATGATCCAATACCTCCCACCAGGCCGCACCTCCAACATTGGGAATCATATTTCAACATGAGCTTTGGAGGGGACACACATCCAAGCCATATCAGATCCTGAAATAGGGATCTTGGGAGATAGATGCTGCTATTGTTTTTATTAAATGTAAATGGAAATCAGAAGGGGGAGGTGGGTTTGAGGAGATTTTAAATTTGAGATACTGGGACATCAAGAGGAAGTGTCTACTTAGCCGCAGGAAGTGATGGCTGTGGCCTGCCGGTCTCTTTGGATTGCGCAGTTGCCTTATCTTTGTGTGACACAGAGGCAGACTGGGCCACCCCAGGTATGACTTGTTTTGAGAGGTGATAAATAATATTTCACAAGGGATATATGAGTTGATTTTTTCCCTAGATACTGTACATCTTTTCTGCATCTTTTCTGCGTGTTTCCCCATAATGTTGGTTCTCCCAAGATGAAAAGAAAGACCACATGCTTTGAGGTAATTGGTGAGAAACGAGAAGCAGAAGACACAGACTTGGAGGGGCTGAGTAGAGGGGGCAGAAGGTTTCCTTACAGGCAGAGGGCACCCCACTCTGCAAGTACAGTTCCCAGGAGTTCTATCACCTCCAACACCAGAGAAAGCAGTGGAGGCCACAATTGTACGTGTTTCTAGAGGTGAATGCTTGGCATTGGAAAGGTAATTCCGACACTCACAGTGGTTGGTTTTATGAGAATCCTTTGAGAAGCACAGCGTAAATGGAAAGATTTGAACTTAATCTCACACAAGGTCTTTGATTCTTTAACAATATTAACTAATTAAAATGTATCTTGTAAGGCTTAGATTTCTCTCCCCTACTACCACCCTCAGCCCCCTGCATTCTCCCTGTTGTGAATGAAAACACAGTAAATAATTTGTATGTCTTACTTCTCCCTCTTACTTATTTTTTAAAAAGTTTAAAATTGGGCTGGGCATGGTGGCTCATGCCTGTAATCCCAGAACTTTGGGAGGCCGAGGTGGGAGGATCACTTGAGGTCAGGAGTTCGAGACCAGCCTGGCCAACATGGTGAAACCCCATCTCTACCCAAAATACAAAAATTAGCCAGCCGATGTGGCACACACGTGTAATACCAGCTACTCAGGAGGCTGAGACAGGAGAATTGCTGGAACCTGGGAGGTGGAGGTTGCAGTGAGCCAAGATGGTGCCACTGCACTCCAGCCTGGGTGACAGAGGGAGACACTATCTCCAAAAAAAAAAAAAGTTTAAAATTATGCTCTTACTACCTTTAGGCCCTGGGGAATGTGTGTAAAGTGTACTCAGATTGTATTTAATTTCATTGACAATTAAATTTCCCATTAAAACAAAAGTAGGGGGAAATGTTTCAGCTGCATTAGAGTATAAAAGGGAATGGCTTTATGGGCCACCTGCTAGCTAATATTATAGTGTGAAGAAATGAAGAGAAATGCTTTTTAATTAATTTAAATGTTTTTTTCTCTGATTAAGAAAGTCTGTCCACAAGTTTATTAGGTAATAATTCCTCTAGCTTTATCATCCAGTGATTCTGTTCCTGCAATGGCCTATTCCTGCACATGGCCTAGTGATGCAGTGTAGGAGTTGTAAGTGCATGTATCATTCTGCTGGACCCTAAGTAGACATAACATGTGCGAGAGAGGAAAGACTCCAAGGAGTTAAGGAAATTATTGTCCACCTATGCCATGAAACCCTTTGTAGCCACTAAAATTAATGTTGTAGAAGAATATGTAAAGACTTGTACAATATACTAAGTGAAGAAGATTGCAGAAGAGTAATAAACAGTATGGTCCCATTTTCATAAATACCTATACAACTAATAGCATTCATCAGATTATTATTATTATTTCTTGAGACAGAGTCTCCCTCGTCGCCCAGGCTGGAGTGCAGTGGCACGATCTCGGCTCACTGCGAGCTCCACCGCCTGGGTTCCCGTCATTCTCCTGCCTCAGCCTCCCGAGTAGCTGGGACTACAGGCGTGTGCCACCACGCCCAGCTAATTTTTGTATTTTTAGTAGAGACAAGGTTTTACCATGTTGGCCAGGATGGTCTCGATCTCTTGACCTCGTGATCTGCCCGTCTCGGCCTCCCAAAGTGCTGGGATTACAGGCGTGAACCACCATGCCTGGCCTCTTCATCAGATTGTGTTTCTTTCTTTTCTTTTTTTTTGAGATGGAGTTTCCCTCTTGTTGTCCAGGCTGGAGTGCGATGGCATGATCCGGCTTACCACAACCTCCGCCTTCCAGGTTCAAGCAATTCTCCTGCCTCAGCCTCCTGAGTACCTGGGATTACAGGCATGCACCACCATGCCTGGCTAATTTTTGTATTTTTAGTAGAGATGGGGTTTTACCATGTTGGTCAGGCTGGTCTCGAACTTCCGACCTCAGGTGATCTGCCTGCCTCGGCCTCCCAAAGTGCTGGGATTACAGGCGTGAGCCACCACACCCAGCCCCTTCATCAGATTATTAACAGTGGTTATCATTGGGTGATAGAATCACTAATATCTTAATTTTCTAATTTCTATATATATGATTTTATAATGTTATTTAAAGGAAGCAATTTTTTGGCCGGAGGCAGTGGCACAATCTCCACTCACTGCAACCTTTGCCTCCCGGGTTCAAGTGGTTCTTGTGCCTTGGCCTACCTAGTAGCTGGGACTACAGGCGCACCCCATCACGCCCAGCTAATATATTTTTAATAGAGACGAGGTTTCACTATGTTGGCCGGGCTGTTCTCAAACTCCTGACCTCAGGTGATCTGCCTGCATCGGCCTCCCAAAGTGCTGGGATTACAGGCGTGAGCCACCACACCTGGCCAGGAAGCAGTTGTTTTAAAAGAAGAGAATGTGCGTGGACATAAATTTCAGAAGAAACACATGTGTTCAAGTGGCGTGACGGTTCGCTTATCTTTGGCTGAATTATGATGGCTGGCACCTATCCTGGTTCTGAAAGACTTTTTTGAACAGTGATGAAACAATTGAGTGTGCCAGTGGGACTTGAGTAAAAGTACACAGGGGCTATGACAGTATATGAGGGGGGTCTGTATTGGAGCAGAGACAGGGATACAGGAAGACAAAGAAATCCCAGAGGATTGCACGTAATCTTTTCCCAAGAGAAGTCTTTCCGTCTTGTCTTGACATCTTGTTGAGAAATCTTGGATAGGTAGGAGTTTGTGGAGGAAGAGTTCCTGGATTACAAGTGATGTACGTAGAGAACTGTAGAAGTCCTTAGCAAGGACCAGGCATGATAGCCTTGATATTTACTGAGTTTTCTATGAATTCTGGCTAAGAGCTTTAGATACTCAGGTGTGTCTTACTCTAGAATTTGTACCTCTAGGGGATGGGACAAGTGTTACTCCAGGCAAGATGGTTCCTAGGCTAGGGGAGTTTCTCTCCTTTCTTTGGAAGGTGTCAATGTCTAGAGAAGTTTATAATTTATACATTAAAGATCAACAGATAATAAATTCCCAGTGTCAAGGCAAAACGGAGCATTTCCTGAAGGATCCTTTCACAGTGCGGCTTTCCAGTGCTGTGGAGGGGATGTTCCCCACAGAAAGGTAAGCATTCTCTGACCTTTGTTCACACTACATAATAGATAAGCCAGGACAGTGATTCTCAGTGTGGTCCTCTCACTGTCAGTGGGGACCGTGTTAGAAATGCAAATGCTAAGGCCCCACCCCAGATTCACCCAGAAATTCTGGAAGTGATTCCTGCAACTTGCTTGTTAACAAGTCTTCCGGGGACTTCTGATGTGTGCTAAAGTTCAAAACAACCGAGCTAGGAGATAGTTCTTACCCACGAAGAGCTTCTATTCTCGCAGTAAGTCCGCGTGGGGGATAAATGCCCAGATATCATTGTATTTTTGGTGTACTTTTAATTTTTGTTAAAGATATGTGTTTGCCTGATTTTTCTCAGGCACAGGCTCATTTCTTTCTGGGGCAACCTAATTCGTGCCCTTGGCTTGGTGTCAAGGACGTTTTTTTAACACACTGCAACTTTGTTAATTGAAGTAGTGCCTTTCAGTGAGAGATCATATCCTGGCTAATTCCAAGTCTGATTGCAGGTCCTATTTAACTTTTTACACTGGGTAGTAAAACAAGTTTTTTTCTCAGAATTACCCAGCGGAAGAAGTCATGTCCAGAAAAGAGAAGGTTATATTAGTGCTGCTGCACCTGGGAGGAAGTGTCATGGGAGTCACCAGAGAGATTCAGGGATAGATTTGGGGATAGATGGACACAGTGTGAGGACTAGAGGCCAATTCCTATTCAGAAGAGCAATTAGTCCATTCATGAATTATTTACACTTCTTGTATCAACCTTAATTGCTTGTTTGAACTTGGACTTTAGCATTTATTATAATCATTACTGTCTAATCAACAATTGATTGTGTATTTTAATTCCTCTAAGTGAGTTGAATCTTCAAGTGATGACCCCAACTTCTCAGTTTTTTTCTGCCTCCAGACATTTATTTTTAAGGCCAGGAGTCTGATAAATAAACTAGTAGACAATTATCCTTTACAACAGAGCCTTGACATGTATATGTGTAGGTTAAATTACTGTTCTCAGTAAAATTAAGCCAGAAAAGAGAGAATATTTTTTCTTTTTTCTTTTTTTTTTTTTTTTTAGATGGAGTCTCGCTTTTTCACCTAGGCTAGAGTGCAATGGCGTGATCTCGGCTCACTGCAACCTCTGCCTCCCAGGTTCAAGCAATTCTCCTGCCTCAGCCTCCCAAGTAGCTGGGATTACAGACATGTGCCAGCACGCCCAGCTAATTTTTGTAATTTTAGTAGAGACAGGGTTTCACCGTGTTGGCCAGGCTGGTCTTGAACTCTTGACCTCAAGTGATCAGCCTGCCTCGGCCTCCCAAAATGCTGGGATTACAGGCATGAGTCACTGCACCTGGCCAAGAAGTTCTTAGATTACTAAATTTAAGTAAAATAATTTTTGCTTTAAAATAATTTTAATGGCTGATAAGGGGAGCTTGTAGAATTTCTGAGGTTATCAATGGCATTGGAGTTCTTTGTGTCAGGAACTTGGGGAGCAGGTTTTGCAAAATGAGACTTACCAGGCTGACTTTTGAATGCTGTGGGGACAGCCAGATTTTCTGGGACAGGGTTGCCACCGTGCAGGCTGTTTGGGTAGGGTGAGATGGCAGTTGGTATATTCTAAATCAAGAGTTGGAGAATTCAGTCTATAATGATTGTTATATATTATGCCTTAGCAGTTCCTACTGCTGGTCTAGAATTTGCTGGTTGGGAATTTTTAGAAGTACATTCTAAAACTTGGCGGAGAACTTCTATGTAACCTATTACTGGGGGGAAAGAAAATTGAAGTTTGAAAAGGTTTCTGTTTGACTTCCCACAATAGGAATAGCAGCAGGCTTTGTGGCATATTTTTCTATTTTCCAGTTGCTACTTCTGATATTAAGGCACAGTAGTACTTGTTCACTGACACACTGAGTACAGGCAGGCAGTATATCACATACCTAGTAGTGTATCCATTATGTAACCACCCGGTTCCTTCCTCTACCTCTTTGCTCCTGTGAGGGTAGTCTAAATGGGAGCCCTTTAAAAAGTGATAGGAGGCTGGGCCTGGTGGCTCACGCCTGTAATCCCAGCACTTTGGGAGGCTGAGGCGGGCAGATCACAAGGTCAGGAGATCGAGACCATTGTGGCTAACACGGTGAAATGGATCATGAGGTCAGGAGATCGAGACCATCCTGGCTAACACAGTGAAACCCTGTCTCTACTAAAAATACAAAAAAGTAGCTGGGCATGGTGGCAGGCGCCTGTAGTCCCAGCTACTCAGGAGGCTGAGGCAGGAGAATCGCTTGAACCTGGGAGGTGGAGGTTGCAGTGAGCTGAGATTGCGCCACTGCACTCCAGCCGGGACAACAGAGCGAGACTCCGTCTCAAAATAAAATAAAACGTGATAGGAAGGCACCTTTGATCCACCATGTTTGGGACATTCTCAGTCTACTAAAGAAACCAAATAGTCATTGTTCATATATATATATATATATATGAACAATATATATGGACTATTTAATTTATTTATTTATTTTTGAGACAGACTCTCGCTCTGTCGCCCAGGCTGGAGTGCAATGGTGTGATCTTAGCTCACTGCAACCTCCACCTCCCAGGTTCAATTGATTCTTGTGCCTCAGCCTCTCAAGTAGCTGGGATTACAGGCAGGTGCCACCATGCCTGGCTAATTTTTGTATTTTTAGTAGAGATGGGGTTTCACCATGTTGGTCAGGCTTGTCTCAAAGTTCTGACCTCAGGTGATCCACCTGTCTTGGCCTCCCAAAGTGTTGGGATTACAGGCGTGAGCCACTGCACCCAGTCTATATTTTTTAAAACCCGTAATAACAGACCATCTAGACCCTAAATACCAAAGACTTCCAAGTCCAGGGTTGGTGACAGTACCGTAACATAAGGATAGTGAGAAAAAGTGATAAATCTTAGTGTTACCAGTTTTCAGAGCTTTAAAATATGTTAACATCTTAAAAATCTAAATTTCTTCATAGCAGTAAAAGGGTAGCTATTTATAAGTTGTTAAGTTAGAAGCTGTAAGTGGATAATTAATTTAGGAAGAACAAAGATCCTAGAAAGTTAAAACATAGTAATTCCATTGATATGTAGATGGATAATTATCCTCGGCTCCTAGTGACTTGGAAATTGTTCATTTTGGAGTTTTCTAGGTCTCTGGCTTATTTTTCTGTTTTGCCTGGTTTTTGCCTTTGTTTGTTTTTGATTTTGCCTCTTGTCCAATCACACTTCCAGAGGAAGGCAGGCCAGGAATGAAAAAGAGCCCACACTCAAAATTTAGCATGGTCACATTTGCATACCTAGATCTTTACAGACCTACTTTTACAACTTCGCTTAAAGCAGCAAAGAGATCTTTTTCTGGTCCTGCTTCCAAACATAAGAGCATTTTCTCTTCTGCTATATAATAGTTCAGATAACTTCTACAGGAATCCCTAGCTCAAGAATTTACCATTTAAATGGAAGTTTAATAAAAGTTATAAATAGGTCTCTTGGTTGCATAATGTGATATATGTTTCCTGTTGGCTTTATCCCCACTTTTGCTCCACCCTCATATATAATCTTCCTAATAAAGGTAGACAAAGCTTATAAGTTAAATGGTGTCTCCTACCTATTAGTGAGAGCTGGCTTTTTTGATCCGGAAGTGAGAGACATTCAGTTTGGACCCGTGTTCCAGTGATAGAAAGGCCAGTCCTTCTGAATTAGGATGGTGGCCTCCACAGTTTTGCTCACAGGAAAATAATCATTAAGTAGATCAGTCCCTGCTTTTACTGGGAGAACATGGAGTTGCTCACGTGAATAGCCCTGCCACTGGGAGCCCCTGCCCTTGAGAACGCTGCTGTTTGGAACCAGGTGTTTTTATGTCCATGGTTGCTGTGAGCAGTCAGGTGGTGTCTTGGCTTTAGTGGCGCTGAGACATCGATTCCTATCACTTTGATTGCCCTCCGTCCACTCAGGGTGCCCCCAAGTCAAATTTGCCGAGCCAGGTAGACTGTATAACAGGTTTATTTTTTAAAATCAAGGATTAGAATTGAATTTGTATATACGTGTTGGGGAGATTTTCCAGTAAACAGTAACTAAACATTTTTGTTTCTTTTCAGTAGCTTTTGGAATTAGTATCTCTGGGGTCCTTATAATAGGGTAGATTCTCTTAAGTCTGGGCTGGTTTACTTGTGGTTTTATCTGAAGAAAGGTTGTCTTCCCAAACCTAGGTTCTTGGCTACTTCAGTTAGCAAGGAGTGTGAAAAAGTGGACATGACCTTGCCAAAAAGAAAACTTTCAGACCACCCACCAAACCAGAGGAAGGTTAGGACTTTTTTTTTTTTTTTTTTTTTTATGTACAACCTCCCCACAGCTCATGATTTTTATTGCCACCCAGTGGCATTCACAATACGAAATGGTGCGAGTGATATTTCAACCTGTTGGGCAGCAGCTACGCCGTGCACTGTGACCAGAGCTGTTTGTTTGGCCAGCTACTGCAGGCGCTCATTGCAGCAGCCAGTGTTTTGTTTGTGAGTGTCTTCTCTATGGTTTCCTGCTTCAGTGAATAGAAGTGGGAGTTGTGGGGGCTGAGGGAAGAGGACAGACAGAAGACGGTTGGACTCATTTCCTGAATCATCTTAGGCATTCTTGCCGTCTCTTGGTTCCATCTTGGCTGGGCAGCATTTCCCACTGGTTTGTCAGACCAACTTTCCCGGCCGCCTCTGGGGGTGGGAAGGAAAACCACACCTTGCTCCTTGCTCTGTGTCAGCCAGTTAACAGGCAGAGTTTTGTTCGGTAAATATTTATAAAACCTCTCTACTAACCTCGAACCCTGCAACTCTGTACTTTTGAAAAGTTTATTCTCTTCCCTGGCCTCCCAAGTAACTATTTGGGCCCAGCAGTACACCTCACATGGACAGCACTGGTGCCCCTTCATCTGCAGGCCAGGTACCAGAGAAGCTCATGCTTCCTGATCTTAACCTTGAACTTGGTCGACCATTCCTCTACTTAGGATGGCAGAGAGTTCATGGGAAAGGGTCGGGGTGGATTGCCTTTCACAGTTTTTCCCTTTAATCTGTCAAGTTAAACTCTTGTGATCAGAGGAAGTGCAAAGCAGCGTGTGGAGGGAATGAGGCCTCCAAGTGCAGGGAGGCATGGCTCCTCCTGGCTCTGCCGTGCACCAGCAGCAGGGGCATGCCTCCACACGATGTTACTTTCCGTGAAATAGAAATAAAGGCCCTCTGGTCATTTTGCAAATAAATTTAGAAACAACCTAAACATCGAACAGTTGGGAATTGGTTAAATAAACTAGGTTTATCTTTATTAAGCAGTGTTGAATTTTTAATGCCGTATGAAAACATGATATGCTGAGTTTAAGAAAAAGATACAAAATGTGGAAAATGTGATTCCAATTTTTTCTTTTTTTTTTGAAACAGAGTCTCACTCTGTCTCCCCGGCTGGAGTGCAGTGGCGCAGTCTCGGCTCACTGCAACCTGCACTTCCAGGGTTCAAGCTATTCTTGTGCCTCAGCCTCCCAAGTAGCTGAGATTACAGGTGCCGGCCACCATGCCCAGCTAATTTTTGTATTTTTTAGTAGAGATGGGGTTTCACCATGTTGGCCAGGCTAGTCTCAAACTGCCTTGGCCTCCTAAAGTACTGGGATTACAGGTGTGAGCCATGGTGCCCGGCCAATAATTCCAATTTTATAAAAACTAAGGAAGGAAGGTGTCAAATTAATAGTAGTTTCCTCTGATGGGATTATGGGAGATTTTAAACCTTCTTTTCTGATTTCCTACAATGAACATTTATACCTTTTGTTCTTTTTTTTTTTTTTGCAGACTACGTCGTACACAAAAGTACACAAAATACATATATACAGTTTAATGAATAAGTATAAAGTGAATACCCATGTAGCTACTACCCAGATCAATCACATAAAAGCGGCATTACTTTTTATCATTGGAATACTAACAATAAAAATTTTATTGAAAAATACTTTTCCTGAGTTCCTCACTTGGCTATGGTAGGAATAAAATAAGACTGTTTAGGAAAGTGCTTTATTTTTCAAACCTTAAAATGTCCATCAAACATTAGAAGTTATCTCTCGCCTCTCAGGTGCCAAAGATGACAGGTGCACATAAGCAGTAAGTCATTGCCAGAGTCTGGGGCTGCTTGTGTCATACAGAGATTTGCACTAAAACATGTATCAATTGTGCCACTTGCACTATCTGCAGTTTTTCCCTCCCAGGGAACCCTTCAGGCATAGACTTAGACACTGGGAGAACTGCTAGGACTGACTGGATGTTAAAAACCTCTTTCCTACATTTTGTGCTGATTACCTTTGGTTTTCTATGATCCCTGGATTGTTGCTTGTGGTGGAAGGAGGTTGTGTTGATTCGTTGATTTCACCAAAGCCAGAATTCCAAGCTTTGTTTGCTTTGTTATTGAATTATCTAGTCTTTTACATCGTGATTTGAGGTTTGGTTCGAAAGAGGCAATGGATTGATCATAATTTAATAATTTTATCTGATACTATAACTAAAGTCAGCTAATTAATTTGTTGGGCCCAGTGCAGAATGAAAATGTGGGGTCCCTTGTTCAAAAAACAGAAAAAGTATCATTAAATAATTAAAATATAGGCCAGTCGTGGTGGCTCACACCTGTAATCCCAACACTTTGGAAGGCCAAGGCGGGAGGATCACCTGAGGTCAGGAGTTTGAGACCAGCCTGGCCAATATGACGAAACCCCATTTCTACTAAAAATACAAAAATTAGCCAGGCGTGGTGGCATGCACCTGTAATCCCAGCTGCTCTGGAGGCTGAAACAGGAGAACCACTTGAACCTGGGAGATGGAGGTTGCAGTGAGTCGAAATCGTGTTACTGCACTCCAGCTTGGGCAACAGAGCAGGACTCTGTCTCAAAAAATAAACAAAAATAAAAAAATTAAAATATAAAGTTTTCCTTTCTTCCATCGTCTCTCTCCTGACTTTTCATGGTGTGTTTTATTTGTTACTTAAAGTCACTCTAAGTAAAAAAATATATATAATTATTAGTATGAATTTTATTGTTTGCCTTTATATTGTGCAATGCAGTTTGTTTTTTGTTTGTTTATTAAGACGGAGTCTTACTCTGTCGCCCAGGCTGGAGTGCAGTGGCACGATCTTGGCTCACTGCAACCTCTGCTTCAAAGATTCAAGCAATTCTTCTGTCTCAGCCTCCCTAGTAGCTGGGACTACAGGTGCGCACCACCATGCTCGGCTAATTTTTGCATTTTTAGTAGAGATGGTGTTTCACCATATTGGCCAGGCTGGTCTCGAACTCCTGACCTCATGATCTGCCCACCTCAGCCTCCCAAAGTGCTGGGATTACAGGCATGAGCCACTGTGCCTGGCCGCAGTGCAGTTTAAAATGCAAATATGAGAGCATTTAGCTTGTTATCACTGAAATCACGCAGTTCATATTTTGTACTTCACACATTGTTCTAACCAAAATTGTGGAAATTCTGCATTAAACTAACTCAGCTGTTTTTGTTTCACTTTTATTTTTATTTTTTTGAGATGAGATCTCACTCTGTCATCCAGGCTGGAGTGCAGAGTGGGTGATCATAGCTCACCGTAACTTCAAACTCCTGGGCTTGAGTGATCCTCTCACCTCAGCCTCCCAAGTAGCTGGGATCACAGGTGTGCACCACTACGCTCGACTAATATTTTTTTTTTCGAAATGGAGTCTCACTCTGTTGCCCAGGCTGGAGTGCAGTGGCACAGTCTTGGCTCGCTGCAACCTCCACCTCCTGGATTCAAGCAATTCTCCTGCCTCAGCCTCCCAAGTAGCTGGGATTACGGGCACCCGGCACCATGCCTGGCTAATTTTTTTGTATTTTTAGTAGAGATGGGGTTTCACCATGTTGGCCTGGCTGGTCTTGAACCCCTGACCTCAAGTAATCCACTTGCCTTGGCCTCCAAAAGAGCTAGGATTACAGGCGTGAGCCACTGTGCCTGGCCGGCTAATTTTTTTTTTTTTTTTTTAAGAGATGGGATCTCACTGTGTTGCCCACACTGGTCTCAAACTTATTTCACTTTTTAAAAAAATTTATCATTTCTTATTTCACTTCTTAATATATGCACGTTTTACCAACATTCTCTACCTTCAGCTTACTAATGAATAATGGAACTATGGAAAACCTAATGGAAAAGAAACTATGGATTATCTCTTCTTTTCCTTCTATGACATACATCACTGTTTTTAGTGTAAGTGGTTGGCTAACATGAAGAAGTAATATGAGTAAGAGGGGTTGTTCGTGTTTCTCAGAGTGCCATTGCCTTCTTTCTACATTCAAGGCAAATTCTAGTTCCAGTAGAAAGTGTGGTCTCTTGGGTTGCACCCACACATACTCAGTCATAGATATAACATGCTTACCTCGTGCTTGCTCTGCATCTTGCCGAACTCCCACTCATGGTGAGTCTACCGAAATCCTGTACTCATTGGGCATCAAATGAGCTTAACCATGAAGCCAACCCTGACTGTTGTAATTTTTGTAATGACAGTGGCCAGTTACTATTGTCACCCTTTCCATGGCTTTTTGTTCTGGATTGAGGTCTCCTTATCTGTAATCCCATGGGACCTGGAATTTTTCTCTGTTCAGAGTGAATTCCAGGTTTTTGACAATGACAAATAGTTATTCATGGGACAGGGTGCCACTCACCATTGATACCCATTCATTCTTTTATCTTGTGTCTATTGGTCAAATTAGCCCATGGATCCTGAATAGGAAAGAAATGAATCTGAAAGGTCAGCTTTGAGATTTAGGAAGTTCAATAAAAATCAAAATTAACAACGAGTAGCTTCAAAATTGTACCTCTGCTTGCAGCAAGGTATTCTGCATATGCTTCTGTTGGATTTATAAAATTATCAGTAGGCTGGTAAGAGGTTTGAAAATCAATAACTCGCTGAACTTATCTCTGAGAGGATTTTTATGTGCTATTGGAGTATTTTACCCTTGTGCCTTTGATAGAACAATTTCTCAAGAAGGAAATATGTGGCCGGGCACGGTGGCTCACGCCTGTAATCCCAGCACTTTGGGAGGCCGAGGCGGGTGGATCACGAGGTGAGGAGATCGAGACCATCCTGGCTAACACAGTGAAACCCCATCTCTACTAAAAATACAGAATTAGCTGGGCATGGTGGCATGTGCCTGTAATCCCAGCTACTTGGGAGGCTGAGCAGGAGAATTGCTGGAACCCAGGAGGCGGAGGTTGCAGTGAGCCGAGATCACGCCACTGCACTCCAGCCTGGGCCACAGAGCGAGACTCCGCCTCAAAATAAATAAATAAATAAAATAAAATAAGAAAATATGCAAACATTTCCTCAACTTGCAGCTACTCTTGACAGTCCCTTGAGTGAGTATAGACCACAAAGCTTGGTAATTAAGAGCATAAGTCCAGTTTGGGCAGACTCAAGTTTACATGCTGGCTCTAACCTTTACTAGGTATATGACTATGAGTAAGACACCTATGGTTCTGAGCTTGGTTTCCTCACCTGTGAAGAAGCAATAATAAGAGAAGCTAGCTCAAAGGATTACCCTTGATAACATTAAGAAAATAGATTAGTTTGACCTTTGACATAGAGTAGGTATTCAATCAGTTTTAACTATTATGATTATTAGCATAACAGAAAAAAAAAAGGCTTCAAATGGCTATACTTCTAAGGTTGCGAGGTGAGTAAATCTGATACTCTTGGCTAGTTCTGTTGGAAACTCAGCAGGTAGACATTTAATATGAAGGAGAAAATAGTACTGGTCTGTATTAGACTGTGAATGTTTTGAGAATGGGAAACTGAGTGTTATTGATTTCAGTGTCCTCAGCCCAGCACAGTGCTTGGCACATAGTAGGTGCTGTTGATTAAATGGTAAATGAATGGTTTAGTATTTTATTCTTCACCTTGTGTGATATGTATCTTTCTAAATATGCTAACTAACATTTATTTTTCATGCCAGTCCAATTGTGTGGACATATATGGTCTTGTGTAAAGATCCCCTTTGCTTTTCAACAATTGAGAAGGAAATAAAAAGGCCGGGTATGGTGGCTCACACCTTTAATCCCAGCAGTTTGGGAGGCTGAGGTGGGTGGATTGCTTGAGCCCAGGAGTTAGAGACTAGCCTGGCCAACATGGCACAACCCCGTCTGTACTAAAAATTAGACAGGTATGGTGGTGTATGCCTGTAGTACCGGCTACTCAGGAGGGTGAGGTGGGAGAATCACCTGAACCTGGGAAGTCGGGGCTGCAGTGAGCTGCGTTTGTGCCACTGCACTGCAGCCTGGGCAATGGGAGTGAGACCTTGTCTTGGGGTGGGGGGTGGGGGGGAAGGAAAAAAAAGGACATAATTTGATGGTATATTTATTTTTAATAAAGATGGAGATAAATGGTAATTTTCAATATCTGAACGTAGGCTGACCTGAGTCCTAAGCACAGTGGCAGATGGTCTGGAACCTCCTCTGGGATCTGGGTTGCACTGTGGGGCGAGACCGAAAGCGAAGCTTCGTGTGGCTGGGTACCTGGACTCCCGGTCATAGCCTTCCCTTAGAGCTCCCTGACTAGAGAATCTGTCCTCATCACGGGACAGCATCAGTGTGTCTGCTCCTGGCCAAATTCAGCTGCATTCCGGCAGGTGGTAGTGATTCCTAAGGAGCCAAGAGAAAGCCAGGCTGTCATTTAGATTCAAGGGAAGATCTCTTTGCCTTTTGGTAACAAAAGGGTTTAGGAAGACATTTGAGCCATAGGGCACAATTTGAAGGACTTAGTTTAAAAGAAAATAATTGACAAAGTAATTGGAAAGCTTTCTTTTTACAGTTTATAAAGAGGCCCCTTTGTATGTGTTTTTCTGCCAGTTCTGTTTAAATGCCCTGCAATTTAAACACACTGAGGATTAGAGACCAGGAGTGATGTTTGGGCTTTGAAAATTCCAGGACAGGTTAGAGGCTTGTAACCTAGTACAGTTGCAATGGCCGTTTTGTTTTGTTTTAAGTCCACTGTTGTAATCCCTATTCCACAAGAGTATATTTTTCAGAATGCTGCTAAATCTCAGACGTGGATATTTATATATGCCACCAATGATATGTGAAAACACATAAAAGGGCAGCTTTTAGGAATATTTTTATTATTTGAAAATTGATCTGTTGCCATTAATCATTTTTTATGCTATTTTTTAAACTGGGTTTTGTGACTTTTTTTTGTAGCTCCAATTGATTTAATTTTGTAGGAGTGGAAAGGAAAGTTATTTATCTTAATTTATAGATATTCCCACTTTACCTGAGAAAGTATTTAAGGATCTTTAAGAATTAAAGATCCTCTTCAAGCTTGACAATCTAAGTTTTAAAGTTTGTATTTAGCAAAATTATTGTTTAATACTTGTTTTTATAAAACAGCATTCTCTGTGAAGGAAGCAGCAGTGATCTTGTGCCCTTTGTTGGATGAAGTACCAGGAATATTTTCTGATTGCTTTCTCCAGGGACAGAAATGCAACTGTAAATGATAGAGATTAAAACAATAAAACTGCCCAGTGAGGCTTAGCCCTGAATTGCTAAACCTTTATATAATAAAACATTTTCTGAGAGAGGATGGTAGTGGCTGCAAAGACCAACAACTGGTTCCTCTGCCTGGATTCATGTCTTTCGTTCTCCCTTCTCTGGTTAAGACTTGCTCATCCTTCAAAACCCAGCTCGATATGGCCACCTCCCTGAAGCCCTTCCTGGCTCCCCTAGGCTGTTCCTGCCTCCCTCTTCTGTGTTGCTTTTATACTTTTCATGTTCTTCTCAAGGAAGGAGCTCTGCCCACAGTGTTCTATAATTAGTTCTGTAATTATTAGTGTTTATCTTTTACACTAGATTAGGAGCCCTTTAAAGGCAGGATCTGGGACTATTTCATCTTTGTGGTTTAACCCCCAGTTTTATTGCCTGGAAAATAATAGGCACTCAGTTAATGTCTTTTGAAGGACTAAAGATTCTGTTGAATACTTACCACAAGGCAACATCAAAATAGATACCAAGTGAGGATACTTAATCTTGGTAGAAATGAATTTATTTTAGATTTTTTCATGCCTTTATTTATGACTTCTAAAAGCAATTCATTAGATTTGGAATAAAGATAATATCCAGTGTTGGCAATGGCCTGGTAAGAGACACTGTTAAACATTGGCAGTGAGGGTAGAAATTGGCACACTCTTTCTGGGAAACTATTTGGAAATTTGAGGCCTAAATATGGTCACACCCTTTGACCTAGTAATTCTGTTTCTCAGAATCTACTCTAAAGAAATAATAAGAAATCACCACAATGTTATAAAGCATAATCCAAGAGGCAGCAGGAACAGCTTCCTGATATTATGTGATCCAAACCAAGTACTGAGTGTCTAAGAACTGGGGATGACCATCATAAGTTCTCGAGGTCTTTGTTTCATGTTCTCCCACGTCGTCTAGCCTGTCTTCTTGTGTAGAGTAGAAGTTAAGTAAGTACTTGTAGTAAATGGATAAATAATTCTCCGAAGTTGAAACCTAAAGCACTCAATGCATAGAATAATGTAACTGTTACTCCAAATGCCACTATCAGGTTTAACAACAGTTATTTGACATACTTGTTCACAATTTTATTTTTGTTTATATTTTTAATATTATGCAAATACTATATGCACACATTCTTTGTGCACATTTACTTTATAATCTGCAAAGTGATTTTATATTTTATACTCTTCTTTTGATCAAGCCAAAAAAGGTGTTACTTCCATGTTATAAAAGGGAAAACTGAGGCTTGGAGCAGATCCAGGACTAGAACTACCACTTTTGATGCCCAGTCCAATATTTTTTCACAGTGGGAGTCTTTGGGGAACTCTTAGGAAACAAGGAGCACCTAGAATGTTTATTAAGGGAGGGTGTACATCAGCTCCAGAAAGATGTTGACAGATTGGAAGGAATTTAAAGAGGAGCCAACACTGCTGGAAGGAAGGACATAGGAGAGATGAAAGGAATTTAATATGTATAGCTTGGCCAACGGATGATTAAAGGGGATATGATAACAGTCCCTAGGAATGTGAAGGATGTAAACATCATGGAAAGAGAAAATGTATTTAGAATCAATCAAAGCAGTATATAAAAAGAAATACAAATTAATGCTAAACATCACAAAAAGCCATTTTCATGGCGACACTTGTTAGCTTGTAAATTAGAGTCCCAAGACAAGTATCAAAAGCCCTTCTAAGACATTTAGGACTAAGTTATTCTGCCTAGATTTGGGGAGGGCTGTTCCATTTCTAATTTTGATGGCTGAGATCATGTCCCTTCCTAGCATAGATTTGCCACCCCGTACTGATGGCACAGTTTTGCATATCAGGGTCAAAAGGAAAACTCTTGTTACAATCTGTGGAAGCCAAATTCAGGCATGTCCCCAACATCATGCAGTCCGACATCACAGAGACTGCCTGTGAAGCCTAACTTGAAACCCTAAGTGTTGAGCTCATTAACTCTGCCATCAGATGACTGATTCCCCACTTGCACGGTGTCCACTGCTGGGAATTTCAGGTTGTGAGCAAGATGCAGAGATGTTCTCTTATTGTTTAATTCACGGCCACATTGGGTAAGCAAGTGGGCCTATTGCAGTGGAGGAAATGTCATCCCCAAGACGTTGCCATCGCATGGGTAGGGAACGATGGTGCACATATTGTGCGTGTGAAGCCATGTCCCCAAGAAGGGGAGCCGGACCCATGACAGTGTCAAAATCTGAGGTCAAAGCTGTAAAAAGTATTCACCTTGGACTGAGATGTGGCCATGGAATTATCTCTACCCCGTAGGAGTTAGGCAACAGAGATGTCCTTCAAACCAAATCAGAATTTAGAGGGCAGTCTTAAAAGAAGGAGTGTGGTGTTTGGAATGGAAGGGTTTGTTGGGGCCCTAGGAAGGAGCTGGAAGGCACTCAGACCCTGTGAAAGAGTGCCCCTCTGCCCCCCACCTCCGAGTCCCCATGACCTCGGCCCAGTACCCTCTTAGACCTAGAGGTGCCAAGGCAGCTTCAACCAGGTGCAGGAGCTGCTAGCCTTAAGGATCTGATGGATTTGATCCAACAAACTGGACTGAAACGGTGATCTGGGGGACCCCTTGGGGACTGTGACACTACCACTAAGAAAAAATTCTGAGAGGGAGGGTGGATTCCTTCAGGTTAGCCTTACTGGAGTGGTCCAGCATTCTGTGAAATCAGAGCTGAGCTAGGACTTGAGATAACAAAGTGTATGCATATAGTTTATAAACTAATCTTTTCCCCCTGTTTTCTGTGGTCTTCTCCTTTGGTGTCACTATCCCACCCCCCATTCATTCACTCATTCAACAAACTTAATGAGCTCCACTTCTGTGGCTAGTTAGGAGTCCATGCTGTTAAGGATATGAATTAAGATCATGGTGATGGAAATGAAAAGGTATATTTTTAGAAATATTTAAGAGTTATGGATGTGGGATTAGGGGATGCTATTTAGTGGCAGAGCTGTAACTACAGCCTGGGTCTTCAGGTTCCTGGGGTAAGGAGCCTTCCCCTCTGCTGTGTAAAGCTTATTATCTCCTCCCAGAGGAACTCTGTAATTTAGCTCTTCTTTCTTGACCAAGGACTTGGCATGAGACTGACCATTGATAATGCCAGACGGTGTCATAAAAGCAAAGATATGAGAGCTTTGTTCTTAGTTATTTATATTTATGCTGTAAATCCTTTAAGATAGACATAATTGCTATGCACATAGATTAAGGGATGTAAGGCCAGGCACAGTGGCTCATGCCTGTAATCCCAGCACTTTGGGAAGCTGAGGCAGGTGGAAGTCAGGAGTTCAAGACCAGCCTGGCCAACACAGCGAAACCCCATCTCTACTAAAAATATAAAAATTAGCCGGGCGTGGTGGCTAACGCCTGTAGTCCCAGCTACTCGGGAGGCTGAGGGACGAGAATCGCTTGAACCCGGAAGGCAGAGGTTGCAGTGAGCTGAGTTCACGCCACTGCACACCAGCCTGGGCGACAGAGCGAGACTTGGTCTCAAAAAAAAAAAAAAAAAAAAAAGGATTTAAATGTATTTTCAAGCATTGATATTGTCATAAAATGTAATTCACTGATAAAATGCACATAAAATTAATATATTTTCTTTAGTCTCTAACATTAATAATCTCATCTGCCTTTTAGAGTAAGGGCTGCCTTTTGTAGCTTGAGCGCTTATGTGTGCCTTCATGTTACAATGCTGTCTTCACTATTACAGTGTGAGGGAGCTGCTGCTCTTATCTCCACTCTGCAGAGGGGAGATTGAGGCATGTCGGAGTTGAGTAATTGGCCAAGGTCACATGGTAAGTGGCAAAACCTGGATTTGAACCCAGGCAGTCTGGCATCCAACTCCAAAATCCTTGACCTCTATACTCTAGTGCTTCTGACAGGAGGAGGGTTTTGGAATTCGGTTTCAGCCTGAGTCTCATAAGATCTATCCAAAGAAAGTTGAGCTTACAATTAATTTCCCTGTCGTAAGCAGGGAAATTAAAATTATTCTTTTCCATGTTACTGCTGCCTTAAATACTGTAGACAAGTGTCAGCATACTTCTCACTTCATTGGAAACCTATAAAGATAATTGCCAGGTGCTAACACACACTTGTTAAAAACCAGCTTTCACTGGTTTTTAACAATGCAAAAGTGAGCAGTTTTTCTTCTGCCCAGTGTATGATTCTTTGCTCAGAAGTAGAATGGATGAACAGAGATGCTGAATGATTGTGGAATTTTTCATTATGCTCTTATAGGGAGATAAGGAAAATGTATATAGGATTTGGGAACTAGACAACGTGAGTTTCCATTTGGGTTCTAACATTATGATCTCTCTGACCTTGGACAAGTCACTTCACCTCTGAGTGTGTTTCCTTGTCTTTAAAATAGGGTTGATAAGTTGCCCTACCCACCCTCACAGAGCTATTGTTGGAATTGAATGAGATAAAGCATGTGAACAGATTTCACCTATGTAACTATGTGCAGATGCTCATTACTGCCATGAGACTCAGGCTAGGCAGAGAGGTGCCCCAGCAGAGGTGAGCAGCTGCCTAGAGAAACTTGAGCAGGTTTCCCTGGGTTACTGTATTCGTAAGGAAATGTGCACCCTCTTGTGGCGAAGTAAGGGGGTTAAGGGTTCTTGTGAAAAATACTTCAATGCTGTTACTGTGGGATTTTTTTGGTCACCAGAAATACTTTCCCAGTAATGAATGTACACACTCTTTCTAAACAAATCCTTAAATTGCAAGGTGAGTGAATTATTTAGTCCTTACCCAGTTTTTAATTTTTCTTCATGTCTTTCCTGTTCCATTCATAGAGAGACTTGCTAAACTTTTCATTTTCCTAAACTACTGTTTGTTTGTTTTTAATGTGTTTGTTGCATTTACTTTATTTTTGGCTCTGATTTATTTATTTATTATTATTATTATTTTTGAGATGGAGTTTCGCTCTTGTTGCCCAGGCTGGAGTGCAATGGCGCGATCTTGGCTCACCGCAACCTCTGCCTCCTGGGTTCAAGAGATTCTCCTGCCTCAGCCTCCTGAGTAGCTGGGATTACAGGCACGCGCTACCACATCCAGCTAGTTTTGTATTTTTAGTAGAGATGGGGTTTCTCCATGTTGGTCAGGCAGGCCAGTCTCGAACTCCCGACCTCAGGTAATCCGCCTGCCTCGGCCTCCCAAAGTGTTGGGATTACAGGCGTGAGCCACCATGCCCAGTCTGGCTCTGATATATTATCTGTAAAATTTTAAACACATAGGGCTTTCTTTGTCTGTCTGTGCTAACATAGGACTTCTGGTGCTTAGCATCTAGTAAATGCTCAGTAAATGATGAGTGGGTACTAACAGTCTTAACCATTCCTCAGTTTCCTTCTCCCTTTGACTGTGGAGCACCCTCTTTTCCTTGGGATCAAGCTTCCTGAATTATACAGAAATGGACTGAAAAAATATGGCTTATCTATCACTTTACATTTTCTCAGGTTCCTCTTTAGTAAAATAAGGATGAGAATAGATGATTTCCAAGATTCTTACTTTGTAGGGACAAGGGGATCAGACGATCGTGTTCTTTGGCAGAGCCTAAGAAGTCTGTGAAATGTCTTATGGCTATCAGCTTTATTGTATCCTCCCCTAGTTCCTAGATGAATAGGGTGGGGAAGCAGGAGAACGCAGTATAGTGGAAGGAAGGGAAGTGGGGTGATGAACAACAGGATAAGAGAACACTGTGGTGGGCAGGTTGGGGGAGGGATTAACAGGACAGTAGCAACATTCCAGAAAGAAGCTGTAACATCCTGAGGTATGTGAACATTTTTCAAAACGTATACACATGGTGTTATCTGTGAGGCCTACAGGGGATTATCTGACTCAACATCCTTTATTCCCACACATTGCTTACATTAAATTTGGGAAAAAAATATTTTCTCTAATTGAGATATGAAGTCCTTGGTCATGTAGCAGTTCAAGCTACCACAGTGACTTTATAATTGTCTTCATATACTCTTCATTTTATTAAAAATTTCTCTTTCCAACCTGGCTGCTTAAAAGCATTGTTTTGATTTTAGAGAGCTTGAGACATGGGTCTTGCAGAAGGAGGCCAGCCGTCTCCCTAGGGAGGGTCCTTGTAGTATGTTGGGGGCTGGGCAAGGGGTGCTTGCCTTAGAGGGTTTTGAAGTCCCAGATTTGGATCTCAGTTTTACAGTTTCAGGTTTCACACCAGTCTAACTATATCAAGACTTGATAGTGAGTCAAGGTGTCAGCTGTTTATCATACTGAGAAATACTAAAAATCCTGTACTGTTTGTACCAGCTGGTCAACATAGTCTTCCCTGGAGAAGCCACATTGCTGCTGAAAGATTGGTTGGTGCATGTTAGGGAGTTGCTTGGTTTTATTAATTCAACAGATCTTTTCTGAGTTTCCCTTTGCATGCCAAGTACTGAGGAAGGTACCAGGATTAAGAAAAAATTCTAGCTTTCAAGGCCTCACACTCCCAATAGAGAAAAAGCCACATAAACAAACATCAGAGCCATGTGCTTAGTGCTATAGAAAAGGGATATACAGGGTTCCTGGGGGCAGAGAGGAGAGGCTGGCAATATATGTTTTGAAGGAGGGTTGGAGTTTCCCAGATGGACCAGAGAGAACAACGAGTGCACAAGACTAGAGGCAGGAGCTGAACGTACTCCGGAAACCACAAGAAGTCCAGAATGATCTTTTCTTTTTTTTTTTGAGACGGGGTCTTGCTCTGTCACCCAGGCTGGAGTGCAGTGGCGTGATCTCGGCTCACTGCAAACTCTGCCTCCCGGATTCACGCCATTCTCCTGCCTCAGCCTCCTGAGTAGCTGGGACTACAGGCACCCACCCCCACGCCCGGCTAATTGTGTGTGTGTGTGTGTGTGTGTGTGTGTGTGTGTATTTTAGTAGAGATGGGGTTTCACCGTGTTAGCCAGGATGGTCTCGATCTCCTGACCTCGTGATCCGCCCGCTTCGGCCTCCCAAAGTGGGAGTTGGGATTACAGGCGTGAGCCACTGCGCCTGGCCAAGAATGATCTTTAAAATTTATTGTCATGAAGCCTTAAAGACTGATAAGAAATTAGGTCCTTGAAACTTACTTGCTGAGAAGTCTGTAAAATTCATAGTGACTAGTCATGGTTCCCCCCTAACCTAGAAAGTGATGCAGGCCTGGCGCAGTGACTCACGCCTGTTATCCTAGCACTTTGGGAGGCTGAGGTGAGCAGATCACCTGAGGTCAGGAGTTCAAGACCAGCCTGGCCAACATGGTGAAACCTCATCTCTAGTCTCTACTAAAAATACAAAAATTAGCTGGTGTGGTGGCACATGCCTGTAATCCCAACTACTAGGGAGGCTGAGGCAGGAGAATCACTGGAACCCAGGAGGTGGAGGCTGCAGTGAACCAAGATCGCACCAGCCTGGGTGATACACAGTGAGACTCCATCTCAAAAAAAAAAAAAAAAAAAAAGTGGTGCAGCTACACAGCCTGCTCTTTGTCTTCTCTCCTTCTTGGTTCCATTCTGTACAGCAGTGATTTTCCAATTTTGGTCTCTGTATCCCTTTATACTCTTAAAAATTACTGAGGAATCCAAAGAGCTTTTGATATTTACCACATCTGGAGTTAAAACCAAGGAAGTTTTAAAGTATTTATTCATTCATTTTTTTAAAAAATTACATTTTAATGTAAACATCAGTTTATTTAAAATAACTATTTTCTCAGTACTAAACATTAACCATCAGAGAAATGTGAGTTAAAACCACACTGAGGTATCATCTTATACCAGTCAGAATGGCTATTATTAAAAACTCAAAAAACAACAGATGTTGGGGTGGATGCAGAGAAAAAGGAATCCTTGTACCCTGTTAGTGTGAATGTAAATTAGTACAACCTCTATGGAAGACAGTATGGAGATTTCTTGAAGAACTAAAAATAGAACTACCATCATCTCACTCCTGGGCATCTACCCAAAGGGAACCATTGTATAAAAAAGACACCTGGGCTGGTGTCTTGGGAGGCCAAGGCGGGCGGATCACCAGAGGTCGGGAGCTCGAGACGAGCCTGACCAACATGGAGAAACCCCGTCTCTACTAAAAATACAAAATTAGCCGGGCCTGGTGGCGCGTGCTTGTAATCCCAGCTACTCAGGAGGCTGAGGTATGAGAATTGTTTGAACCCTGGAGGTGGAGGTTGTGGTCAGCTGAGACTGTGCCATTGCACTCCAGCCTGGGAAACAAGAGCGAAACTGCGTCTCAAAAAAAGAAAAGACACCTGCACTTGTATGTTTATCATCGCACAGTTCACAATAGCAAAGCCGTGGAATCAACCTGGGTGCCCATCAACAGATGATTGGATAAAGAAAAGGTGGCATAAATATACCATGGAATACTATGCAGCCATAAAAAGGAATGAAATTATTTCTCTTGCAGCACCATTTATATTTCACAGTATCTATGTGAAATAACTCAAAAACAAAGTTAAATACTGCATGTTCTCACTCATAGTGGGAGCTAAGCAGTGGCTACACATAGACATAAAGATGAAAATAACAGACACTGGGGACACAAAGGGGAAAGGGTGGGAGTGGGGTGAAGGCTAAAAATTAACTATTGGGTACAGTGTTCACTATTTGAGTGACTGGTTCAATAGAAACCCAAACTTCATTATGCAATATATCCATTTAACAAACCTGCACACGTACCCTGGATACATAAAAACCGAAACAATATTTTTTCTAAAGTAAAAAAATCTTAGAATGGATACATTGTTTTACCTTTCTGTTTTTACAAATCTCTCTAATGCCTTGCTTAAGAGAAGATACATATATTCGCATGTCTGCCTCTGCATTCAATCTGATGCAATACATTATTTTGGTTGAAAAATATGAAGGAAATCTGGGTTCATCCAGATATGTGGCAAAGAGTATTTTAATAGCCTTTTCAGATAATTGTGGATATTCTTCTTTGATACTATACCAAAATTTGACAAGCAGTAGTTTCTTAAAGGTTAGTTGCCATGTAGTATCTGAAACCATATGAACGTTAATATTCTGTTATGTGAAAATTTTTTACTAATGCAGGGTTTTGTAGCATTATACATTAGTCATTTGGAAAATATTGGGTCACTGGGTTATTCAGATCTTCCGGATGTTGATGTTGCACCATACAATATCAAAAAATTACATTCATCACTATCGTGACGAGTATTGGGAAGCTGCAAGCTCGTAATAGTAAATACAAGTATTCCAAAATTCTAGTTCTTAAGAGGTCAAATTTTATCATTGGCAACAAATACTGTGAGTTGTTTTATTTGAAGTGACAGGCTCACTTTATTCATTTCGAGAAAAATTTGTGAGAGCTACCCAGATCTGAATGGTCATCACTGTCTGTCTGTTCTGTCAAGTACAAATGACATACCCAGGAAGAAAGTGGCCATTTCAGCTCCTAACTCAAATGATCACACAGTTGCCTTTCCTGAGACATCTTACTTCAGGATGCAGCAACAGTGTTTTCTGAATACTTTCCATTTTGTCACACCAAATATTTTAAAAGATCTGCATTCCAGGGTCAAAATTTTTGGAAAAAAAAAAAAAAAAGCAGTAATCTTTACTGCTTTGTCAAGGACAGTTTTAAGTGAAGCTGGCTTTCCCCCCTCCACTAAGAGTACACAACAGTGAGCGTACGACTCGGTGCAGTGTGAAGCCACTGCATTGATGCAGCGTCAGGCACTGGCAGTTTTACCCACCATTGCTTTTGCACCATGAGTGAAAATATTAACACGATAAACAAGGCAAATAACATCTTGGTGTGATTAGGAAAATGGGGTTTACCTAATAACCCGTGAAAGGGTCTTGAGGATCCCAAGGGTGTGCAGATCACGCTTTGAGAACTTGTGTCATAGCGTTCGAATCCTGCTCCTGCTGCTTATGAGCTGTGAGCCTTTGGGAGGTTTTTTGTTTTTTTTTTTTTTTTTGAGACAGCGTCTCACTCTGTTGCCCTGGCTGGAGTACAGTGGCGTGATCTCGGCTCACTGCAACCTCCGCCTCCCGGGTTCAAGCAATTCTCCTGCTTCAGCCTCCTGAGTAGCTGGGACTACAGGCATGCGCCACCACGCCCGGCTAATTTTTGTATTTATAGTAGAGATGGGGTTTCACCATATTGGCCAGGCTGGTCTCGAACTCCTGACCTCGTGATCCGCCCACCTCAGCCTCCCAAAGTGCTGGGATTACAGGCGTGAGCCACTGCACCCGGCTCCTTTGGGAGGTTATTGGACCTTTTCGTGACTGTATGCTCTCTGTATAATGGGTGTCGTAATAGTACCTACCTCACTAAGCAAATCTGTTCAATAGTTAAACCATAAATATTAATTAGTATTTTAAAAACTATAAGACTCACCTAGTTTTTTGATTTTGTGATTGGCTGGTTGATGGGCTGGGGAAATGCCCAAAGACCTGCTTGCCTTGAAGCTGTCTCCTCTGTCAGTCTTCCAGGATGAATGAGACGTCCACCATTGTCATTTTACCTTTATGGTGGTAAAGTACATGTTAACTGAGTTAAAAAACAAAAGCACAAAAAGCCCATATCCTAGAAGGGGTAACATGTTAGTGAACGACTTAACGGGGGTTGGTGAATCTGGTTAACCTACCAACTCTTGCCACCCAAGTCAAGGCGCTGATGGGCTGGAGGAGAGGAGAGCGCCTGATGAAGGGAGCAAGGGGAAGGGGTTCAGGAGCAGCAAGGGTCTGGCGCTGTTGCAAAGCTGGAAGGCAGCGTGAGAGTGCGGAGCAGAGGGCGCTCTAGGGTGGGGTGGAGCGGGCAGCAGTAACTTTGCCTCTCATAGGCTGGGGTTGGCCCTGGTCACTTCTTTATTTTGTGTGAATCGCAAACATAGTTGAGGGATACATAACGGAAGTGCCCCTCCCTATGCATTCTCCAGCTGTAGGGTACAGTCATCTCTGGGGCATTATAGTAAAGCTCATTAGTTCAGACCTGACTAATGTTGAACTCATGACTGTTGAGATGTAGGTAGTGCAGTATACAGAAATGAACAAGAGCTCTGGAATCAGGCATGTCAGGGCTGGAATCCTGGATCCACAGACTAGCTGCATGGCCTTGGGTAAAAGATTTATCCTTTCTAAATCTCTGTTAGTCTCTGCAAAATGGGCTGCCAGTATCTCATGAGGGGATTCTAAATATTGAGAGGGCATATGATAGACATTCAGTAAATGCCTCTTGCCTTCCCTGTGCCAACTTTGTTTATCCTCCACTCCATCTAATTTATAATATTCAAACAGTGTCATCATTGCGTTTTTAGTTTTATTAAGAAATTGAATTTTTAGGAAAAAAGTAAATATAGGAAGAAGAAGGATTATGATGCTACTGATTCTCCAGGAATTTCAAGTAAAGTGTTTTTCACAAAACCATTACTCTTCCTCTTCGCTGTTTCTGGGACCCCCTGAGGTGTTCTCATCCACAGCACTACCTTTTTGTTCACCTGTTCAACCTGTGAATAATCCAATTACTGCTCTGTCTTTGAGGCCAAGAGCCTCAGTCCAAGCCAGCCATGTTCATGCCGTGTCTGCCCCAAGCGAGGAGGCTAAGGCTGGTGCATAGCCTGCTCTGTGAGGCCCCTCCCCGCAGCCTCTGGATCTGCCCAGACTAACCTTCCGGAGGGCTCTGCATCTCCCTTGCTGTTCTTAACAATCTCCATTGCTCCTGTGATTTCTTTTTTCTTTTTCTTTTACTTTTTTTTTTTTTTTTTGAGATGGAGTCTCGCCCTGTCGCCCAGGCTGGAGTTCAGTGGCATGATCTGGGCTCACTGCAACCTCTGACTCCCAGTTTCAAGCGATTCTCCTGCCTCAGCCTCCCGAGTAGCTGGGATTACAGGTGCCTGCCACCACACCCAGCTAGTTTTGTATTTTTAGTAGAGATGGGGTTTCACCATGTTGGCCAGGCTGGTTTCAAACTCCTGACCTCAGGTGATCCACCCGCCTTGGCCTCCCAAAGTCCTGGGATTACTACAGGCATGAGCCACCATGCTCGGCCTCCTGTAATTTCTTCTGTTGTTTCCAGAATCTGGCTGGCTGCACCTTTTTTTCCCACAACCCCCTTGGTGAGTTTCAGAGAACCTTGTGGTCATTAATGTATCTATTTTCACAGCCTCCCCAGAAACAAGCCTCTTCTGTATTACAGATCAAAGAACCTGTTACTGACACAAAAGGCATCTAGCCAACTGGACTTCCCCACACAGAAGGCAGGCCCTGTTCTAATCTTGCCTTGGCTTTTGACTTGCTGTGTGGCCTTTGTTTCCTCATCCAACGATAATATCTACCTCCCAGGAATGCTGGAGAGCAGCAAATGTTAAGAACTGTTCTCTGAAGGCTGAGAGATAGGTATTGGGTCTATTACAGTGGCAGAGAACTCAAAGCACTTTATAGGAATCTAATTTGTGCTTTATCTTTGTGAGGTAGATAAGTGGCAGGTGTTCTTGTGCCCACTTTATACCTTTAGGAATGTGCATTTCACCATCTCATTTTAGCAGTTCCTACCACTTCCCCTTTCCAGACCTACAGGAAATTTCCATCTGAATGGAGACTGAAGACATTCAGATGTGTACCCAGCAGGGTTTGTAATTTCATTCATTCCCCAGTTTGTGTGTCTTGTTTCATT
The DNA here is from genome assembly GCF_009828535.3 of Hylobates moloch. Lineage (NCBI taxonomy): Eukaryota > Metazoa > Chordata > Mammalia > Primates > Hylobatidae > Hylobates > Hylobates moloch. The sequence goes on along the minus strand of NW_026652288.1, from coordinate 95,198,803 downwards.
TTTGGTGAGGGATGGAGAGGCCCTTCTCTGACCCTGGGTCCATTCCTCCTCTGACCCTGGGTCCATTCCTTATTACCTTTTGAGTTCCAGTCCCTTTTCTCAATCTTTCATCTCTTTCATCTCTCTGTAGCATTTGGCACTAATGATGATTGCACCTTTCCAAAACTTGTTGGTGAAATTATACTCTCAGAATTCTGCCTCTGTGACTAGCTAACCCTGGTCCCGCTCACCTGTTCTCCTAAATACAGGCATGATCTGAGAGGTGATCTCATCCATTTTCAAGGTTTTAACCAACACTAGTGTTCAGCTTCTAGTCCTGGATTAAGTAATTAATTTATTAATTTATTTTTTGGCGGTTTCACCCTGATGTGCAGGCTGTAGTGCAGTGGCATGTTCATGGCTTACTGTAGCTTCAACCTCCTGGGCTCAGGTGATCCTCAGCCTCCCAGGTAACTGGGACTACAGACACACATGCCCAACTGATTTAAAAAAAAAAAAATTTTGTAGAGATTGGGGTCTCAATATGTTGCCGAGGCTGGTCTAGAACTCCTGGCCTCAAGCAATCCTCCTGCTTTGGCCTCCCAAATGGTAGGATTACAGATGTGAGTCACCACAGCCAGCCTAGTCCTGAATTTGTAACTTCTCATTTGATACTTCTTAGATTATACTGACATCATGCAAATTCCATGTATTTAGAATGGAATTGACCTCCTCTCCTCTACCCCAACTGTCCACCAGAAGAAAACAATATTAGTCCCTTCTGGATGAACCTAATTATGTCAAGTTCTGCTAGTAGTTCAGACCTTGTTGTTATCTGAAGTTCTTTCTTTTTGTCAACCCGCACATCTAATTTGTGACCTTTAACACCCTCCCCCTGTCCTAATATTCAGGTTTGCATCATGTAGTATCATTGCTCTCCTACTGTGTCCCCTGCCAACAACCTCAGCCCACTGCAGTCAGACGGTTAGCCTTCTGGAAATGTACATCTTGCTTTTTCACCACTTTCAAACCTTTCCATGGCCATCTTTTGCCTTAAAACAATTATATTGATTATCTGTTGCTATGTAACAAACCCAAACAAAGTGACATAAAATAACCACCATATTATCAGACTCACAGATTCTGTGGGTCAGGAATTTGGAAAGGGTACAGTGGGATGGTTTGTCTTGGCCCTGTTATGTCTGAGGCCTCTGCTGGGAATATTCAAAAGCTGGGGTGAATTGACATCTAAAGGCTTACTTGTTCACATCCTTGGCGATTTGATGCGGCCTGTCAGCTGGGACCTCAGCTGGGGCTGTTGGCTGGAACAGTGGCCTCTCCATGTGTTGCTTGCTCTTCCTCACAGCATGGTGGCTGGCTTCCAAGAGCAAGCATTCCTAAGAAAGGCATGCTATGATCTGGTTTCAGCAGTCACAAACTATCACTGTCACCGTGTTCAGAAGCATGACTATCAAGGGGGAGGAAATATAGAATTCCATCTCTCAATGGGAGGAGTGTCAAAGTCACACCATAAGGAAAGCATATAGGCAAGATTCTGATGCATTCCTTTTTGGGAAATACAATGCACCAAACAAAGTCCAGACTGTGATATGGCGATTCCTTTAAAATCTGGCCTACCTTGCCTTTTAAATAGAACACTAGAACACTATCACTCACAGAACCCTTCCTAGTGCCAGGCACCATGTTGAAAGCAACTTCTGCATTCCTATCTGATCTAACAATTCTGAGAGTTTAGATGAAGGAGCTGAACCGGGAAAGTTAAAACAACTTTGCTAAGGGTCATTCAGTTAATAAGTAGCTGGGTGGGCTTTGAACTCGGAACCTTTGACTCCAGTCTGAACTTCTGGGCTATATCGTCTCCACCTCTACCAGGGCAAAAACCTAGGTACAGGGAGAGAGGGAAAAAAGGGATAGCAGTCACAAAACCTATGAGGAATTAGTTTTAATTTAGACTCTGACCTCCCCACTTGTCTAGTTGCAGTCCTGGAAAGCTTATGACTCAACGGAAACAAGACTGTTGTTGGCCAATTGACAGATCAAGCTACCTTAGTCTGCAGACCACATGTCACCCCAGTGGACAAGAAGATCCCAGGGAATGATCTCAGTGACTGTGTCTGCCTCTTCAGACCTTAGCCGGGCGATTTTGCTCACGTGCTGTCTGGAAGGCTCTCTTCTTCTGGTTCTCTCCTTATCTGTTCATTCCTGCCTGGGTCCTGGTGCCACTTAGGACTTTTTGGCCCAAGCATGTGTTTGCTGTGACCACATGCTCATTGCAGCCCCACGTAGAGTTACAGAAATTTGTCTCTGCATAGTCTGGCACTGGATTTGTCTCCTTCAGCTTCCCTGGGATTGCCCAGACCGAATCTGCTTACCCCCTTTGGTTGCCTCCCAGCTTTGCTCGATGCTGTTTTCTCTGCAGGATCACTGTCTTTTTGTCCTCTTCTTTACTTGGATGATGCCTACTTTTCCTTCCGGTTCCTACACCCTCCCTCAAGGCTAGGTATAGCCTTTCCTCTGAGCTCCCATCGTATGCTGTCTGTTCTTCTGGAGTGATTTCACCCCATTCCATACTCATCTGTTGTTTAGTTCCATGGGACCCTCACTAGCCTGGGAGCTCCAGTAAGGAAGAAACTACATGTCATACACAAGTTTGGAGCCCTCAGCGCCTGTTCAGAGCTAGACATCAAAAACAGTTGGTCCTCCTGAGGGGCTTGGCCCAGTGCTGGAACACCTGTGCTAGTTCCTGTCTGTTAATGGATTGACTGGGGTGGATGCCACCAACAGAGACACTGGGGTGGGAAGAAGGTTCGGGGATCTGGAGACTCAGAAGATGTGGCTTCTCATCCTAAATACTGTTGTTTGCCTTTGAACAAATCACTTCTCTGGGATGCAGCATCCTTGTTTATGAAGTGAAGGGATTGGCCTAACCACCTTCCCAGCCCTAATACCCTGTGAAAATGACTTTATCTGATAAGCTTTTGACTGTAGGCTGCTGTGGACCCAAGCAGTGAGTTCTAAGTATTGAAAATATGACCCAATATCATCATTTCCAAGGGATAGAAACTTAGCTGTTTGCGTAATTTTGATTGTGCTCCGATGTGGAACTGTGGCCGACTGGATTTGATGGAATCATAAACATGTTCACAAACCTTTCCCACTTCCCACATAAACCTCAACAGATCTCAATTCTGAAGACATAAAAGTCTCTGTTGATTTGTATTGGTTCTCTCCAGCTTAGCCAACGAGAAACGTTTCAACAGTTTTCAACTCTTATTTAGCAAAGGCAGAACAAAATGACATACCCCTTTGGGAACAAAACAAAGCATGTTTTTATGGCCAAGAGTTTTCTCTATATTAAAATGAAGGCTGATTCTGAAAACACTCTCTCAGAGTGAGTTCTTGTAACTCAATTATAATTACATAATTAGGTATCATTTGTACATATATATGTTTATAGCACGTACATATATGTACTGTGTATATGTATATGTGTGTTTGTATATTTGTTTATATAATTATAAAATTAAATAAATTATTTAAAAACACAGCATCAGGCCAGAGTTCTCTACCCGCCAGCCCTGATGTAAAAAGGGCTGTTCCTACAGTTTTCCAGTGAGCTGTGAGCAGCTGAGGTGTCATTTCTCAGAGTCTCTGTGTAACCTCCACCAGACTGATTTTTCTTAGTTTGATTATCCCAGGTCTGGATGCTACAAGCCTCTCACTTTACCTTCCCTGTTTCCACCTTCCCACCATATCACTTACTTCCAAGCTCACTGTACCGCCTCCAGAAAGCACAAAATGACATAAAATTGAAAACTTAAATCCATCAATACTGCTCCTCATAAAAGTTCATCTCGCAGTTGGCTGGTGGAGGAAGTAGAAGGCAGTGCTGTAGTAAAGCGTGATTCAGTTCTTGTTGCAGTTTCTTCCTTACTTTTTGAAAATAACCCGTGAAGCTGAATTACTCTCATCTTGTATCTCTCTGCAGTGGCATATCCTGATGGTGATTTCCTCTTTTTGTGCCTCAGTTTCACCCCCTATGAAATGGGGATAAACACTTGCGGCTGGGCACGGTGGCATGCGCCTGTAGTCCCAGCACTTTGGGAGGCTGAAGTGGGAAGATTGCTTGAGGCCAGGAATTTGAGACCAGCCTGGGCAACATAGTGAGACACTCTCTCTAAAAAAAAAAAATTAACCAGATGTGGTGGTGCGTGCTACTTAGATGACTGAGGCAGGAAGATCCCTTGAGCCCAGGAGTTTGAGGCTGCAGTAAGTGGACCAGATGTACTCCAGCCTGGGTGACACAGCTAGACTCTGTCTCTAAAAATAAAATTAATAAAATTAAAAAAAAAAAAAAAGTACTTGCCATCTGAAAGTTTCTAAGAACTGCCAAGGATGCTGGTTAGTGGTAAGTGAATGGTTGCTTAAATAGAAGACATATCTGCCACCCAGAAGAAAAGCACCTCACAAACAGAAAACACTGCCCTGACTTGCTAAAAGAGCCTTCTTTTAAAGCAGAAAAAGCCAGGAAGAAAGCCAGCATTGCTGAAGTTTACCCAGGCCCTGTTAGCCCTGATGTCAAAAGAACTCACTAGGTGGGCTGGTTCATGACTTTTCAGATGAGAGTGAGGGAGGTGGTAGACAGAGAAGAGGAAGACAGGTGCATAGAGACCTACTTGAGGCTTAGACTGATAAACAGTGTTTTATTAGTCTGGAGGAAACCAGCATGAAAGTACAGTTTTTAGACAGACTTGATTGCCAATTAAATACATAATTCACTTGCTGAGATGAGGAGGTAGCAAAATTAAAAGTTTAACCATTAAAAAGAGAAAAGAAAAAAAACTACTTGAAAGAAGAGTGGGCCTGGTGCAGTGGCTCATGCCTGTAATCCCAGCACTTTGGGAGGCCGAGTCGGGCGGATCACTTGAGGTCAGGAGTTCGAGACCAGCCTGGCCAACGTGGTAAAAACCCGTCTTTACTAGAAATACAAAAATTAGCCGAGCATTGTGGTGGGTGCCTGTAATCTCAGCTACTCGGGAGGCTGAGGCACGAGAATTGTTTGAACCTGAGAGGCAGAGGTTGCAGTGAGCTAAGATTGCACCGCTGCACTCCAGCCTGGGTGACAGAGCGAGACACCATCTCACAAAAAACAAATAATAATAATTTAAAAAAAAAGAAAAAGAAGAGTATGAGCCTCTCCTTCATATGTGTCATTCATTAATTGGTTAAAATCCACACACTAATTTTTTGTTACTTTAATTAAGATGCCTGGGGCTTCTTACTGTATTGACAGTACACAGGAGGTGGCGTTTATGAGTGCTTCCTGACATCTGCCCACTCACATGTGTGCAAGCGTGTACACACACAACTTGTAGGCATCCAAATGTCTTTTCTGTCTCTCCTTTGACCACATTACCCTTGAAGGACGTTTCCCTGTGTCTGCTGCACTGTAATGGAGTTCAACTGTTTTCGACTACCTTCTCACACAGCAGTTACTGTCTGGTTTCAGAATTTCTTACTGATTATGTAAAGCATAATGACACCAGCCCTCACATGCAGCTCAAGGAGGAACAGCTCTGGACCTCAGTTTCCTAATCTGCAAAATGAGCTTCTTCCAAAGCCTGAAGCGGAGGTTCTTCTTTGAAGAATGTCAGCTGTAAGATCTGCCTCTGAATAACTGGCTGGGTGGAGTGGGTTCAGCAGCATGCCTTCCTAGTGGCCTGTCAGTGTCCTTAGATATCACAGCAGACCAACATCCAGTTAAGAGCTGCTATGAGCAACAAGCTTCATTTCCATTGCTGTGCTAGAGGGCTCCCCTGGCTCACCAGAGCCAATTGTATGCATCCTTTCCAATTTCTGTTTTGGTGATATCATGTTAGTAGCTTTAAATAGGCTTTGGGGGCCGGGCGCGGTGGCTCACGCCTGTAATCCCAGCACTTTGGGAGGCCGAGGAGGGCAAATCACCTGAGGTTGGGAGTTCAAGACCAGCCTGACCAACATGGAGAAACCCTGTCTCTACTAAAAATACAAAATTAGCCGGGGGTCGTGGTGCATGCCTGTAATCCCAGCTACTCGGGAGGCTGTGGCAGAAGAATTGCTTGAACCCAGGAGGCAGAGGTTGTGGTGAGCCGAGATCGCACCATTACACTCCAGCCTGGGCAACAAGAGCAACACTTCATCTAAAAAATAAATTAATTAATTAATAAAATAAAATAAATAGGCTTTGGTGAGAGTATTTACACCACAGAAATTGGCAAAAACTACAGATTGCTTTACCTCCCCCTGCAAGAGCCATTTTTAAAATATTTACCATAATAGCACTAGATATGTCTGTTAGTCTAGTGCTCTCACTTAGCTGGTAGCCCTTTCTTATAGACCGTGGCCAGAGACTGAAGACTCCTCGAAGGTGGCACACAGGTTCAATGCTCTGCTTTATGCTCAGTGCCCACAAGCTCCTTGTTGATGGAAGGTTGCCTGGGGGAGAATATTTTCCCACTTTCCGGGGGATTTCACTTTAGAAGGGACATATTGCAGATATATTAGAATTGTACATCTGCAGCTGTTTCCACACCAGAGTTTGAGTTTGTATTTATTCATGGCCCTTGGATTCAGTGTGGTTTGCTTTTCTCATTTGAGTTTGTTTCTATCAAGACTCACTTCTTCATACTCCAACTTTCCTTCCCTTCCCTTCCCTTCCCTTCCCTTCCCTTCCCTTCCCTTCCCTTCCCTTCCCTTCCCTTTCCTTCCTTTCCTTCCTTCCTTCCTTTCCTTCCTTCCTTCCTTTCCTTCCTTCCTTCCTTTCCTTCCTTCCTTTCTTTTTTGAGACAGAGTCTCGCTCTCTCACCCAGGCTGGAGTGCAGTGGCGTGATCTCGGCTCACTGCAACCTTCACCTCCCAGGTTCAAGTGATTCTCTTGCCTCAGCCTTCCAAGAAGCTGAGATTACAGGTGCGCACCACCACGTCCGGCTAATATTTGTATTTTTAGTAGACAGGGTTTCACCATGTTGGCCAGGCTGGTCTCGAACTCCTGACCTCAGGTGATCCACCTGCCTCGGCCTCCCAAGGTACTGGGATTACAGGCGTGAGCCACCACACCCAGCCTGTACTCCAGTATTCACTCCCCAGTCAACACTCCTGGTCATTTTCCAAGCTCATCCCTGCCTTTTTTCTGCTTAACTCCTAGGAATGTTCATGCAAATAAGATGAAACACATGAAGGAAGAGCTCTGCGTAGGGGTGTTTGAGCCTGTTGCTGCAGCAGATTGCTAGTGACAGCCATCTTGTTAGCACCTTTATTCTAGCAAACCCAATCTGTTTTGTCTTTCATACTACTGTTCATCAAAGATATGCAGTATCTTACAGTTTTGTAGAGCTTTGTCATGCCCCACTATCCTTATCTCACAAATAACTGGAATCACAAATGACTGCCCTGTGCAAATCCCTGCAGTGATCTCCCATAGCCTACTGTATCAGTGCGAACTCTTCACCTTATTAAATAAGGCCTCTGCAGTTGTCCCCACTTAGTATTCATCTGTCTCCCCATTAGATGTACCCTATTTTCTCTTGTCCAAAACAGTCTGTTTCTTCCTCTGTCTGCTTCCTCTCCCCACCCAAGGTCATCTCTGACCATCATAGTGCTACTGCGGTCCACACTGAATACGACCTGGCAAGGCATGATTTGGGTCTCTGGCTTCCCAAGAATGTGGTCCTGTAAGCTGTAAGGAGCAGCTTCTTGGGAAGGTCTGGGAAGCCCAGAATAGCCCATCAAAATGGTGGTTCTTGACTCCAAAAGATACAGGATCTTACCTTGGTGTCACTTCTGAGCTGTGTTCATCCTCTCAGTTTCTCAGGTTTTGATCATGGCTTTGCTCTTCCCTGCTTCCTGCTTCCATTTTCCACTCAGATTTAACCCTACCCATCTGCCAGTTCCAGGAGGGAGTTTCTGACTTTCTTTTTTTTTTTTTTTTGAGACAGAGTCTTGCTCTGTTGTCCAGGCTGGAGTGCGGTGGCGCGATCTCAGCTCACCACAACTTCCACCTCCCGGGTTCAAGCGATTCTCCTGCCTCAGCCTCCCGAGTAGCTGAGACTACAGGCATGTGCCACCACGCCCGGCTAATTTTTTGTATTTTTAGCAGAGAGGATTTCACCGTGTTAGGCAGGATGGTCTCAATCTCCTGACCTTGTGATCTGCCCGCCTCGGCCTCCCAAAGTGCTGGAATTACAGGCGTGAGCCACTGCATCCGGCCCTGACTTGTTTTCTGATAGTTACTGCTTTAGCCCTGCACCACATCCCTCTACTCCCTTGGTCTTAATCTTCTCAGCTTCACTATCTGCCCCACTAGTCCAAGGTTCAGCAAATTTTTTTCTGTAGAGGGCCAGATTGCAGATATATTAGGCCCTGTGGCCCATATGGTGTGTGTCACAACTACCCAATGCTGCCAGTGCAGCATGAAAAAAGCTGTGGACAATAGGGAAACAAATTGGGTGTTTTGATAAAACTTTATTTACAGAAACAGGCTTTAGGCTGAATGTAGCACAGGGGCCATAGTTTGCCCACCCCTGCCCTAGTCAGATGCATATTAATGTGCACGCCTAACACCGGTTCATGTAACTGGTTACCAGCCTGAACATTTGATGTTCATTAGTACAGCCCATGCAAAAGATCATGTCTGGGACATGCCCAGCTGGAAATGCACAGTGCAAAGCTGTCAGTGAAGTGAACAGAAAATGCCATTCCTGTTCATTCTCACTTCCTTCCCTCCTTCTCTACATCCCAAGACTGGGGTTTTTCACTTTATAAACTCTCAGTGGTCCCCACTTCCCACCTGATGGGCTTTCCTCATTAGTGCAGCCTGGGACATAGATGTGTCTACTTCTCCTCTGATGAATCCAGGTGCGTTTGTGTCACCTCCTGCATTTGTGTTCTGCACCATTTATTTGCCCCTTAGACAATTAATTCTATATCATTTTGAAGCTTGCTCTCCAGCTCCTGTGGGCCTGCTGATTCACAGTCTTTCTCTTGGAACTCTTGTTTGCTATAGATGTTTTTACAAGTTCTCAGCCATGGCTTCTTTTCTTCCAGCCTTTACAAACCTTTTTTCTTGGCTCACAGATTACAGTCGCTCTATCTCTGACATTGAACAAAGATTTCTAAAACTTGAGTCCTATTCTCAGAGTAAACCTCTCACAGCACAGAAATTCTTCCTTCAAAGGTTTTTTTTTTTTTTTTTGCTTGGACAGCTCAGTTCTTGCATCATATCTATGGGAGGAAGAGGCATCTGTTCTGTCCTGGAGGGAAGTCAGCAGGCAGGACTGAAGAACTCTCAGCACTGAGGAGAATCTTAGGAAGAGGCCATCTGGCCCCAGAGAAGTGAAATACATGCCAGAGTCACGTATCTGGGTGGTGGCCGTGTGCCCGTTGGTCCTGATGCCCACTCTCTCTGTGGCCTCCCAATAAATAGACTGGGGTGCCCAGCCTTCAGGAAACCAGTCCCTCTCAGAGCTCCACGGCTGCCAAAGGCCTGCAAGAAGCCTGGTCAGAGACAGAGAGGACCCTTTACATTCAGATGATCTGAAATGACCAACATGGGCTGAATTGAGAGGCCCAGTTCCATGGGCATAAAGGCAGCCCCTCCTGCTATCTTTTCACTTGTTTATAGTCATCTGTTGAGCATATACAGTACTGGGTGGTGGGATGAGCAAATCACAGGAGGCGGAGTCTGGCTGGGCAGCAGAGATGTAAACAGAGCGTTACAACAGGATGTGATAAATTCCACGAACAAGCCACCAGGTAAGGGCTGTGGGAGCTCTGATCCAGGCTGCGTAGCCTCTCTTCGGCCCCTCAGTTAAGGTAAAATGTTAACCAAGCATGACCTGGAAATGAAGGATGTCCTGCCACTTGCATTCTGATGGCCAGCCAGCGCTGACAGGGTTGGCTTCCTCCATGCACCACCATGGCCCTGAGTAAATACACTCTCCTTAACCAGATCAGGGAGCCCAAGACAGCTGAGGGCTGGTGCTGTGCTTCCCTACCTGCCCCTGAAGAAAAGTAGGAGGTAAATTCCTTACTGAGGACATGAGTGTGGTGACCCGCCCAGCAGTCTTGGCATCTGAGGAGGGCTACAGGATAAAGCAGCCCACTTCCCAGAAAGCTGTTCTTTTTATTGTTAGCAGAGGCATAAGAAGAGACCTCTGAGATTTTCTTTGTTTCTGTTGAATATGGAAAGAGGGAGGGGAAAGAAAAGAGGGATATTCTGTTTTAACACAGAGCATATTTATAAGATTGTATTGTAGACCAAAAGGCAAATCAGTTACATCAGTGTTTATTGGATAAATGCTGCAGAAAATATCATTAAAAGAATTCCAAAAATATACTGGGCAGAAGAATCATTGTCAGAATAAGTAAATAGTTTTCTAAGAGCATTACTTTGATGGAGGCCTTATTTGTGTGTACTAAAAAAATAAAAGTTCTGGTGTTTTTTTTTTTTTTTTAATCTTGTTATTCAATCATACCCTCTACTAACCTAAAACACTCCTAATATATTTAATGGATCTATTTGTTATGCTTTCAAGAAGTGTGGTAAATACCTGTTAAAAACAGAAGAGTATTAGAATAGTAGCTGGAGAGATGCTTTTATTTTAAGATAAAGAGGCATTTAATTTGTTGGTTAAGTGGACCTGGCAGCCACATGTCACAAAGAAGTGAGGAATCAGGCTGGGTGTGGTGGCTCACAGCTATAATCCCAGCACTTTGGGAGGCTGAGGCAGGTGGATCACCTGAGGTCAGGAGTTCAAGACCAGCCTGGCCAACATGGCAAAACCCTGTCTCTACTAAAAATACAAAAAAATTAGCTGGGCGTGGTGACGGGTGCTGGTAATCCCAGCTACTTGGGAGGCTGAGGCAGGGGAATCTCTTGAACCTGGAAGGTGGAGGTTGCAGTGAGCCAAGACCATGCCATTGCACTCCAGCCTGGGCAACAAGAATGAAACTCCATCTCAAAAAAAAAGAAAGAAAGAAAAAAAAAACAAAACGACGAATCATCAGAAGACTGCCCTGATGGTGGGATATACACAGCCACAGAACAGGGTAGAATTGTACTTACACTGCACATTTCAGAGCTGTAGAGTTCTCTTTTCTGAGGATGAAAAGCCAGTAAGAAGAAAATATCTTCTGAGAAGAAAGTTAGTGCTGCTGGCTGTGCTTACCTGTCTCCCAGTGTTTACCTGGCGTGTACTGACTCTGTGTGGGGCGTGATGATTCGTGTCTGAGTCTTGGTGAAAGGTTTATCACCCTCGTGGTTTAACTCAGGAAGTAGGAAGTCTTTGCCATGGGTTCTTGCCAGCCTGTCCAGCCTGCTCTCTTGCCTTTCCTTGGAAGCATTCTCTGCTCCTCTCAAATCAGAGGACTTGAGATTCCTCAAACTCCTGTTCCTGGCTGCCATGCCTTTGTGTGCCTCATTCCCTTAGAGTATCTTCCCTGACCCCTCTATGCTCTCGCTTTTCCCTTTGGCGTATTCTGCCTTCCATTCCTCAGTGTTGCTAAGGTGTTGCCTCTGCCTGGTTCCTTGCCAGGTTTCCCCTCCTGTCTGTCTTGCCCCTCAGGCACCCCCCAGCATGGTGCAGGCTTGTCCCTTGGCAGCGCTGCGTGCGAGGTGCACTCCCTGCCCACTTGCCTCCTGGTTGGGAGCAGGTGGTTCACACTGTCTTTCTGGTATCTAACATAGTAAATGCTTGGTAAGGGTCTGTGGAATAAGTGAAATGAGATTAAGAAAGCCAATAGTCACTTGCCTGAATACTGAGAAAAAGCAAGGCAGAATTCTGTGAAGTTTCCCAGAGTGAATGGGATGGGATAGGTTGGTTGCTTTGTTTTTTGGTAGGGATGGAGTGTTGCTACGTTGCCTAGGCTGGGCTCAAACTTCTGGGCTCAAGCAATCCTCTCGACTTGGCCTCCCAAAGTGCTGGGATTAGAGGTGTGAGCCACTGCACCTAACCATAGGTTCTTTAATATATGAAAAATGATCACCCTCATTTGTAATTAAAATGCAAACAAGATAGTATTTTTCACCTATGGATGGGCAGAAATCAAAAAGTTTGATAGCTCCATGTTTTCAGCTCCCATGTTTCAGATACATGGGGGAACCAGCATTGCACTGTGTGTTGACGTTACAAATGCACAGCCCAATAACTGTTCCACTTTTAGGATTTCACTTCTAGGAGTTTATCTTCCAAGATATGCTCACACGTGCAAAGCGAGATGGATGGATGGATGGATGGATGGATGGATAGCTAGATGATAGATGGATAGATATTCATTGCAGCATTTACTTACTTTTTGGAAACAGCAAAAGATTAGAAACATCTTGTGTCCATCATTAGAAGACCAGTTTAATTATGGTACATTCATAAAACTGAATATTATACAGCTGTCAAAAAGAATAATACTACCCTATACTAAGTGAAAAAATGCATATACAGAGCATTAATGTTTGTGTTCGGGTAAAAAAAAAAAAGGAATGTATGCATGTATGCTTATGTATAGAGTACTCGGGAAGGATTTTTAAAAAACAGGTAATGGGACCTGGAGGACTGAAGGATAGATGTAGAGAGAATTTTTCTACTCTATTCTTTGGTACATTTTGAATTTTGTGCAAAGAATATATAGTACTTGGGCTGGGCGTGGTGACTGACACCTGTAATCCCAGCACTTTGGGAGGCCAAGATGGGTGGATCACCTGAGGTCAGGAGTTCAAGACCAGCCTGGCCAACATGGTGAAACCCCATCTCTACTAAAAACACAAAAATTAGCCGGGTGTGGTGGTGGGCGCTTGTAATCCCAGCTACTTAGGAGGCTGAGGCAGGAGAATCACTTGAACCCAGGAGGTGGAGGTTTCAGTGAGCTGAGATTACACCACTGCACTCCAGCCTGGGCAACAGAGCAAGACTTCGTCTCAAAAGCAAATGAAAAAGAATATGTAGTACTTACTTCTAAAATATAAATTTATTTCAAATATACCAGTTGAGTGGTAGATATAGCTGTTCAGATTTGCTGAGATCCACAGAATCGCAGTGTTAAATATAACGAGAAAGAGCTCCATGTGAAATAAACACTTTTCATTCTGATGTCTCACCAGCACTCCCTACTCCCCTCAAACCCCTGCCTTTGGAGTCTGTGTTACTTACCTGTTACCTTGACCATTGGATCTGGAAAGGGCCTTAGACAGTTATCTAGTGGTGTTGCCATTAAACCAAGCCACCCACTGCTGCTTTTCCAATAAATGTGCCATGCCTTAAGTTTTCCTCACCTGCTGCTAAAGCATATTATTTTAAAAATGTGAAAATGGGTTTTACAGAGCTGTTTAGATCAAAGTCACAATAACAAGTGGAGTATCACTATATTACTAATAAACCAACATCTGAATTATGGGCCAGTGTTCTGTTTCTATGCAGTGGAAATGTGAACTTTGACCTGGTGGTTTATGACAGTGGTACAGTTCCTTGGGTGCAGTTCTGGTCTTCTCATTCACAGTATTACACCAAGATACACAGACACAGACACACACACACAGACACACACACACACAAATATATGTCTCTTACATATATATATATATATGTATATATGTATATATATCTCTGTAGGGCAGGCTATGCAACACCCTCTATTCTGTTCATAGTAAATTTCATGAAATAACCTTATACTTTCAAAATCTGGACACCGGATATTGTACAAGAGTATCCTGGCAGTAATGAAAGTGTAAGCGTAAAGCTTCCTGTTTTAGGAGAGGAAAGAAATGGGTAAATGGAGGCTGTAGGGTCATGACACAAGTAGAGTCACAAACCCGTTGTTTTTGATTTGTAAGCCATCTAGTTATAAAATACAGTGGAGTTTGTCACCTAACTTATTTATTGGGATGTTAAAAATTGTGACCCAAACAAAATTCAAGATTTGTTGAGATTATTTTTTTTCCCAAAATTCAGCATCTATTTGTAGCCTAAGGTCCATGTGGGATACCTCTTCTTTCTGCTCCTTACCTTCTCCTTGCAACAGTTCTGTTTTGCTGTCAAAATGAGGTAAATCATAGATTTAGAAAGAATCTTAACTGTCTCATGGCTGAGACATTAGAGAGGTTGAATGAGTGACTCAGCATCTGTCTGACAACTTGTCTGTGGTGGAGCTGGGGTTCAAATTCTTATCTCCAGTTCCCACTTGGCATATCTCTCACTCTGCCTCTCTGTTGTGTTGGAATAATGGCAGCCTTTGGTACCAATAAAATGTTTTATTAGGAGTGGGGAGAATTATGGAGTTAGAAAATCTAGGGAATGTATTTAAAATTTGTATTTTTTCTTACGTCATTGTTCCGTAGGAAATCAAGGCTTTTTCTTTGCTTATAGACAATAGTAAATAAAAATGTTTGCATTTTCATAAGTATTTATGATTGATTATTGCAAATTGTACATTTCACACCAAGGAAAAAAGGTATTCTCAGTCAGTATGGTAATCAGGGTGCTATTAAATAAAAAAGGAAGCATAATCTGTTGGTTTGACAGTTGCACTTCTCAGCTTCTGAAACCACCCTGAACTAGGTCTTTAGCTGAATCTACAGGTGACTCTGTATAACTTTAGTAGTTTCTCTCCTGATTCATTGCTGGCTCCAGGTCATGCCTTCTAATTAGTTGCCAGATTCATTCACATTTCATAGGAAAACCAGGCACCAACTCTACTGAGCACATCAGGACCAAAGCTGGGAAAGGGGAGTTTGGTGTTTGTAGAGTTTGCAGTTTGTGGAGTACTTTCTCATAATCCTGGGGCTTGATGAAAGGCAAGTGAGAAGAGAGGGCAGGAGCTTATCTACCATGGTGACGGGGACCCTGTGAACAGCAAAGGAGAGAGCACCTACTCAACTCTCTTCTCTCAATCATGCTGCTAAGGACAAGGCTCTAGGCAAGGAAAGGTCCTGAAAGTAGGAGGCACTCCTGGGCTGCGTCCAGGGAAGGAAAAAGAGGTAGGAAAAGGAATTTGAAGCTGTGGTAGTGGGGACTGCCTGTGGCCACCTGCTGAGCCAGGTAGGTCGTTCATGTTATTCACGTCAGGTATTGACTCCCATGTGCACCTCTCTGCTGGCGGGTCCTGCTGGAGCCTGCTCAGCTAATGGTGCTGTCTTGAGAGGAAGCGATGAAAACTCAGGAACCAACTGAGACAGATGCTGTTCATTGTCTTTGTAGGACAGAGAACTCAGAAGATAGTGTGAATCAGCCGCTGGAAGGAATTCTGTGTTTAAGCACCAGAGATGTTAACCCTGTCATGTTCATTCATTCATCAGGTTTACTGAGAGACTGCTGTGCACATGTCACTAGCCTAGAAGCTGTGGATGTGCAGGGATAGGAATAAGATTTGCATAGTTCAGGAAAGACACGGGTCAGAAATCTTGGATTTCTATCAGCACCACTGGAAAAATTATTTGTGCAAAAGTCTAGTCTCCCAAAATTGGTTATAAATCAAGTTTGCATATTTAAAGTTATCTCTGCCCTAATTTTCCCCATTTACAGAACTGATTTAAAGGGATCTTCAGATGAATCCTTGATAAGATGATAAGTTCTTATAATAATAAGAATAATTTATATGCTCTCTTTCCCTAGTTTGTTCATCTGTTTTTAAAGTTGGCTATTCAAGGTTTTACAAAGTAGTTTTTATTGTATTCAAATCATATGACATTAGGTTTGAGAGCTAATGATATTCTTCAGCATTTTATGATGATGTTCACTGATTTGTTCTTCATTGTATCCTAGGAAGTGGTTTTATTTTTTTTATTGGTATTATGTAAGAAGCTATTTTTCTGGCTACCCTCACCTTGTTGATAAATAACTTTTCCTGTAGCGTAAAAAATTTCCTTTTCCTCATCCCCTTTGGAGCAAGTAACCAGAATCACTCGAGGTTTTTTGTTTTATTTTGTTCTTTTTTTTTTTTGTTCTGAGACTGAGTCTTGCTCTCTTGCCTAGGCTAGAGTGGAGTGGTGCGATCTTGGCTCACTGCAACGTCCGCCTCCTGGGTTCAAGGGATTCTTGTGCCTCGGCCTCCCAAGTAGCTGGGACTACAGGCACCCTCCACCATGCCCAGCTAATTTTTGTATTTTTAGTAGAGACGGAGTTTCACCATGTTGGCCAGGCTGGTCTCGAACTCCTGATCTCAAGTGATCTGCCGGCCTCGGCCTCCCAAAGTGCTGGGATTACAGGCATGAGCCATCGCTCCTGGCTGGTCTTTTTTTACTTTCTCCAGTGTATCCCTTCCTGTAACAGAGGAAACTTCAGGAACCAAGGGGCAGACTCTGGGTGTTGGGAAAAGCTGTTCTGACACCCTTCTGGGGCAATGGAGGTGTCCCATGCTGTTATGCACACAATACCTACCCCATCTTTAACTTTCCCACAGTCTGTGGAAACAGTGACTCTATGATACCATTTCCTAGCTGCTATTACATTATAAAGGTACTGTGCAGAAATAGGCATTTAAAGATATTAGGTTCACTTTTAGCAAAAAAAAAAAAAAAAATCTAAAAATACGAGCTAGGAAAAGGCAAGGAGTTGGATTGAGTAACCAACTCTAATTTTATTGCTTTGTTGAAATTAAGTTCTCAGAATTGCTGAGATCAATACTGTCCTATTTTTTGTTCTGTTCACTACTGTACCCCAACACTTAACATAAGTGCTTAGCCTATAATGCGTCCTTAGTAAACATTTATTGAATGAATTTGGAAAAGCTTTTAGTTTAATTTTAGAGATCATCCCATTCTACAGAATCCAGGTGAAATGTCTATTAACCTCCAGTCAAAACATTTGGGTATAGGGGGTTTGGATTGTTCATTCCACCTGACCCTCAGCTAGGTGAGATGGTGCTCTCTTGTGTGAAATGGGAGATACTGTTTGATTTACATGGCAAGAGGAAGGAGTTCCTCTTTAAGGGAGGAGCAAGTGATTTGGCCAACCCTCTCCTGTCTTTCCTGCTCTGTTGGTAGATTCAGGGCTATATTACAGATGAATTTAATTTTCCTTCATCACCATAACGATTATGAGTAAGATCCACATCTGTTATAACTGGTGGGAATAGTTTCTTCTTTTCAGAAGTAAACTGCTGTCACTTTAACACTCATAAACTGGAAATGAAAGAAATTGGCTTGTTTGAAGACCAGTGTCTTTAGTAAGCACCTGTTCCTCTTACAGTCGAAAGACAGAATGTGGGATGGAGTGGGCCAGGAAAAAGAAGCCAGCTCCCAGCAGCAAATGCCCCTGGGGAGCTTGCTGATTGCTGCGCACATGCTGTGCTCCAGACACTGCTTGGGCTGAAGAGGAAGGAAAAAAAAGACACAGGTAGTAGGGGAGGAAGGAAAGGGACAGATTCAAGTGCTGTTTGGAGAACCAAAGAGAACAATTTTTTGGAAACTAATTGACAAGATGCTGAAAGAATGGCACAGTTGGTGATTGGGCATGTGACCCTCTTGGCCTTTACAAAGATGGTTTTGTGTTTACCATGTGCCACACAAAGCAAACATTTATATACTTAGATTATAACTTGTGTTGTATCATGTTTGTACATGTTATTTATCTGAGCTCAGATGATTATGTGTAAATATTTGTTTTTACCCTAGTTAGTCTTAATTACAGATAATGAGTTGAGTACTATGTAAGGGTGACTAATCACTTCTCTAGAAACACAATTTGGTTTCGTTAACTGGAATCTTCATCACAGCAGAATTAAAACATTAAAGAAAATGCTTTTGGTTTTTACTCTGTTTAGACCTTGAAAAACTGAAAGCAGGCATGCAGATGTTTGGCTCATAAAAACTCAGCCTTACGTCTCAAAGTCTCACCTTCCTGAATCCAAATGCATGTTTGTACTCAGGCACACATGAATGTTCTTGCTCTTCTGAGGACTTTGTCTAGCTGTCTGGGATTCACTCCGCCCTTCCCTGTAGAGCAAGCAATCCAAAGAGGAAGTTTCTCAAACTTGATCTGGCCCCATGAGGCTGGGCACCACCCTGGTTGGGGCCAGGGATAAGCGGGTATTTCTTGTGTCACCATTCCACCCTCAGGCCCTTCCATGTATGTGCTGTACCCCGCCGTGCGCCAGGGGAGCCTGACCATCAACCAGAAGTCGGCTAATCCGTGAAGGAATTTACAGTTAATACCTTTATCACCCTCTCTAAAGGGCACTTATATTTAAGTAAATCCTTTTGAGGAGCAAAGAGTGAGCTACCACAGTGAAGTTTCCAAAATAACCCTTCCGGGAGGTGTTTTTGGTCAGCGACTCTACAGTGCAGTTGATGCTGAGAAGGAAAAGCTGGACATCCTTCTGAAGGCACATTTTCTTAACATTCGCCGGTGGAGGGGGACATCTTGACCAAAATTCATTGAACTAAAATACGTGCCTGAAATGTAAATTTTGTTTTTGGTGAATTAATAATTCCAGTGACATTTGAAGAGCAAAACTTTAAATGTATAGAGACCACAAGTCAAAAATATCGCTCCCTAACTGTGATCCCTAACTATGAGACTCAGACAAGGGACTCATCAGCTCCTCAGTGTATTTCTCTGAAAAATGGGAATAACACCTATTTCAAAGGGTAAGGCTTAAATGAGATACTTAGCATCCATGAATGTCAGTAGTAACGGTGATTTGGGAGAACATTCATGCTAAACACGCTGTGAAGAATGTCTTGGGTTTACCTCAGAAACATTAGACTTCATCAAATAAAATAAATTGAGAAACGGGGAAAAGATAGTGTTCAGTGAAGCCCATGGAGAAATTCTAGGAAAACTTGAGCTAAAACTACTTTTCTTTCTCTACATTGCACAGAATGAGTTGAGGAGAGGGATGGTGGAAGGGAGAGGTGGTATTATCGTAGGGAATTGTACACAAACCTTGATAAGGATAATCACAATTTTTTTGTATTAGGGTTTTTGTTTTTGTTTGATTTCTGAATGAGGTCTTTGACCGCCTCCTCCCAAAAAACTGTCATCTTTCTTGGAATAATTATATAGATTTTTAGTCTTCCTTCAGTTCACATAGTCGAGCTATTCACCACTATTCCAGTAAAAGTAGGCTGTTTGGTGGCTCACACCTGTGATCCCAGCACTTTGGGAGGCCAAGGAGGGTGGATCGCAAAGTCAGGAGTTCGAGAACATCCTGGCCAACATGGTGAAACCCCGTCTCTACTAAATATACAAAAATTAGCCGGGCATGGTAGTGGGCACCTGTAGTCCCAGCTACTCAGGAGGCTGAGGCAGGAAAATAGCTTGAACCTGGGAGGTGGGAAGTTGTGATTAGCCAAGATCACATCACTGCACTCTAGCCTGGGTAACAGAGTGAGACTCCATCTCGGGGGGGGGGGGGGGGGGG